>NC_037532.1:9665408-9666892 GCF_001531365.2 Cynara cardunculus var. scolymus
ATTTTGATGAGTCCCTGGCACTCCTGACTAAGTCATTTAGGAGGTTCGCCAGTAAAAGCAATTTTCACAGATCTCCTCAACTATCCCTCAGGGAGAAGCCAAAGTCTGAAAGAATAGACAAGGTTTCAGCTGTCTACTACAACTGTCACCGGCCCGGACACTTTGCAGGTGAATGCAGATCGAAGAAGACTGCGATGCCATCTTCTAAAGYYYCTTCCTCCTTCAGGACCAAAGATGATAAATACTTAAAACTGAAGGAGAAATACAAGAAGATGAAGAACAACCAGCGAAAGGCTAAAGGCCTTATTGCTGAAGAGCATGACTGGGCTGAATCATCTTCTAAYGAGGAAGATAAAGCTTATGTCTGCTTGATGGCCATTGATGCTGATGAAGGTTCTTCTAAAGCATCTACCTCTTCTGAGCCATCTTTTGTTACTCAGTTATGTACCCTGAATGAACCTTCTTCTAGTCTTTCTACACTAGATACGCTGACGGTTGACCTTTACAATGCCTCAATGGAAAATCTAAAGCTGAAATGCTTAACGTTGATCTTCATGAGCAATTAAGGATTTGTCATTCTAAGATCAAAGAACTGACCTCTGTTGAGAAAAATATTAAAGATCAGGTTATTGTAAACCAGGCTATCACTGTTGAACGTGAGAAAGCTGTCGCTGAGCGTGACCGAGCAATCGCTGAACTCAAGGCTAAGAAAGTGATAAGTGTTAATTTATTAACCTTATTACATCATTTTCTTTACCATTTTCCGTTGTTTTATTTGCCCTTTAGTGTCCTAATTGAGTCTTTTTATATCTTTTTCATATATTAGTAGTTATATTATATATCTAATGTTAATCCCCTGTTTTCGCAGGTTTTTGAGCATTTTTGGGACCGGTCCTGCAGCAGTCCTATAGGACCAGGAGTGGCAAGGTCCTATAGGACCTGTCCGAGAGCTGGAAACTGCTTGGGCCGTGGATTAATGGGCTAATTCAAGAAGAAGGCTTGGTCAACACCCTTGGGCTTAGTCAAAGCCCAGCTTTAAAGAGGCTTTTTGTCTTATTAGTTGGCACCCACTTTGGGACCTTGCTTGGACTATAAATACAAGCCTTAGGCTTTGTTTTAAACACTTTTCTTGGTAACCAACTCTCTAATTCACAAATACTTTTGGGAGATTTATGTATAATYTTTTGTAAGTTGCTCCCAAGAATATTACTTTCGGTTCGAAGCCTTCGGTTCTCGTTAACTTTTCACGATTCGATCTTTGTAGTTGTAATTTCTTTCTCAAGGTTTATTTTAAGTACTCATCTTTCAATCTTCATCTCGTTTCTCGTTCCAAGTTATATTACGTTTTATCGTTTATAAATTACGTAATCTAAATAAATCGCGTTTTCAAGTTTAAAAGTAACCTTACGGCTTTTTGTAACGTAACTTGTTTTACAAGTTACGTTACTTGACTTGCAAGTTTTCTTTCACGTTTCCCAAGGTTT
>NC_037532.1:9666992-9671476 GCF_001531365.2 Cynara cardunculus var. scolymus
GAGTATCAGCGACGGATCAACGACGGAAAGCACTTTCAGCGACGGATCAGCGAGGGAATTTTCCCTCGCTGATACCCAGCATTTTTGTAGTGGAAGATGCAAATTGTAGACCTCTTTATTAAGGCTTTGTGACTACAACAGTTCGAGTCTCTAGTCAGCAAGTTGAGCATGCAAAATCTACATGCTCCACGTTGAGGGGGAGTATAGAATTTCATAATATTATCCATATATAACTCATGCCTATCCTGTAATCTATCCCGATTCTCTCATATCGGGCCTCTTTTTACTCCTTGATTCTAGGCAGAGTTGTGTGTGTGTGTATATATATATATATTAGGCTCTTTGTAATCGATTGCATCAGAAACTCAATCAATAAAGAAGCAAAATTCTATAACTGAGGAAAGGAGATGGAACGGGATGCCGAAGAAAATGACTAGAGAAGGGAGCGGGGATTGGCGAGCTAAGGACCAAATTTATAGCGAAAATGAAACCCTGAGGACCTTTATCATAAGTTTTTTGGTTTAGGGCCTTATTCATAAAAACATTGAAACCATAGGGATAAAAATGTAATTAACTCTAACATAAATATTATATATGTTTTTGAATCATATGAAAATCTTTGACTTGTTTCTGTGAAGATATTTGCAATAATTAATCAGCAAAACAAAATATTTGAACTCATAATTAACTTATAAACTATCTTCTATTTATAAATCTTAACCTAGCAAACACTACAAAGTCTCGTTACAGAATGGATATATCCTTCTTACAATTCACGAATTTTTGAACAACTTCTGAAATCAAAATTGAAAACTTCAAAACAAATATATCTTACCTGATATTCACGACTTGAGTATGCTCTACTTATTTTGCTTAGCAAAGTGTCATGACACAATTTCAGTAGTGCCCGCGCCATATGGGCCCGCAACCATCATCTGTCCGAAGAATATGTTGATGGTGCCTAAAGTCGAACCCTCGTACCTCCAACTTATCTCTTAAAGTGAGGAGTGTGTCTGAGTCGTACTATATATAAATATTATATATAGTTCAAAAAAACAGTAATAACGTAGTTAATGGCAATAAATTTATTTTTGCTCCAATTTAGCGAAAAACCCTTCGTGCAAGATTAAATTTATGTGACCGGTATTAAATTTTACACAAATGAAATAGTTATTATCCGATATCATTTTTTTCATTTTTTATTATCAGTTGTGTGAATCAGTTGGTAGTAAATGGACGAAGTGACTTTGCTCAATTGCATAACATGTTCAAGTTCGAATCTTGTCGGAGGCAGATTTGAACCCCCTAGCCTCAGCCGTGGAGACGTCATCTCAAAAATGCTTCCTCTCATGTGATTTCTAGGAGGGCGGGTTCATATATGTGGAGCCGCTCGGGTCATCGGTAACCAACCTTTTGCTTAAATACATCTCTTTTCCTATTCTAACGTCAAATTACTGGAATTCAAATAAAAAACAATATAGGTAAATGACCATGTAAGACCTTAGCCATTTCGTATCCCAATCCTAGGTATTTTGTATAATGAATTCAATCTAAGAGAACATGATTTTGTGCCCATATTTGATCGAGTACAGAATCACAAATGAAGTAACATACAGATGCAAGTAGTAAAGATATGATCATTGGTTCAAGATGGTGTCAATGGTTCTATAAACAAACATGCCATCGAATCCATTCAATCTGCAGTAGTTTACTGTCTAGTAGTGTTGATCCAATACAAAAGCTTCAATCAATTAATATTCATGTAAATTACATGTATTTCTTGGTACACTCCCATGGCTGCTTGTCATATTCAAGGAAGAAGACTTGCCCTTAAAACTTCAATTAAATGGGCTAAACGTTAAAGGAAAGGAAGGAAGAAGAAGCAACAACAGTTATTAAAGACAGTTTTTTTCACGCCTCACCTCATTTAGGCCGATCACCCAGCCTCAGCTCAAGATCCAAATTCTCTAGTGTAGAGTTTGGGCTACGTTCAACAGGCAACAGTGATTCGGCTTCATCGCCATTTACCATCGTGTCACTATTCTTTGCAAAGAAAGAGTGTGCATCATCGTCCGTTCGCCTTCTCTTGGAGAACAAACCATCGTTAGGTTCATCCTTGTCGTTATAGATAGGTGTCTCGCATCTTCTTCTAACGAGTGAATTTAGGTTACCGGAGAAATGAACTTCAATCTGATGATTACTCTTCTTTGAAGTGGTGGAATTTGCCTCCAGAACTTTTGTACAACTCTTGTCTTGGTTTCCCAGATCGTCTAAATGAAATCTTTTCCGGGACTCAAACTTGGACCATGACAATACGGGAGTACTACCCTTTTGATCTTCTTGAGCAAAAGAGCATGTGAAAGGAGTGAGAATGGAAACTGTAGAAGGTCTGGGAGAAGATGATGAAAAGAGAGTATGATCCAAGTCAAAATTAGGGTTACAGATCTCATTAGGGTTTTGTAACATACATCTACTCAAAGATGAATTAGGTTCAAGAACTTGATTGGCTTTTGGACTTGAAATCTGCTTGAGTCTAGCCCTATCTCTCCTATGCACGTTCATGTGCCCACCAAGAGCTTGAGCCGACCTGAATTCCCTTCTACAGAAACTGCAAGTATAAGATCTTGGAGGCCATATACACCCACCCAGTGGCCCAGCTGCATCTTCTGCGAATGCTTGTTCTTCCCAAGAATCACCAAACGAAGATAACACGTGGGAATTCAAACAAGTTCTATCCTTCTGGATCCAATATGATCTTGATTGATCCATTATCGATCAAGATTGATCGAGAACCAAAAACCGATTCCTCCCAGTAGGAATTATGAACGAGGAATATAGACAGAAAGAAGGTAGGCAGTCTATATCTTAGTTTGACGAAAATGAAAGCTACATGGAGAATCTTTTGGGGAAGAGAGGAGCTGCTAAGTTAGAGCCGTGACAAATTGGTTGCTAATTAACAAAAGGAGGGTTCGAAGGTGAGGTGGTGGGTGCTCAATGCTTGGCTGTTTTCTGTAGCAACTTTTTGGGGTTTTGCTTCTTCACCATCAATACTGACACACTTCTGATACCCCACTTAATAATTAAACACAAAAGTTATCTGGAATGCATCCATTTCCACCTCGTTACTCTCCTTCATTACTCCAACTCGTGTATTTTTCATTGTCATATTCACAGGGAGGACCGATGTGTGCTTACAAAACGATTATAATAATACCCACAATAAAGGAATTGTAGAAGGACAAAAATCACAATCACTTACATAACTGCAGTGGCATAACTACAGTCTACATATAATAAAGAAACCGACCTATTAAGGGGCGGATCCATCTGGTGACCCAGAGAGATGCATATAAAATTGGGCGCTGCGCAACGACTCGTTATGGAGAGCAAAATTTCTTCTTTTATTAATTTTTTTGACTTAAAGTCATTGGCGGCACCTTTTCTAATGGCGTTGTGTGCGGTTAGCATAATGTGTGCGTTTGGTATATTGGACGTGACAGAGATCCTTGTTCCACGTTTGGTATGAATTTTATATGGAACAGACAGGAACAGAGTGGAACAGATTTATATTTTATCAATATAACCTTAAAATAAAACTTAATTCTCTTCTAAAACATCAAATAGGTCTTTTTTATACATCTTATTCATTTTTTAAATTTTAGTTATTTTATTTTATGTTTTTTAATCTTTCATTGTTCTCAATATATAATTTTTATATGGTTTCTATATTTTTATATTAATTTATGTAATTTATTATATATTAATAATAAAAATAACGTAGAAAAGAGATAAAAATAGAAATAGAAAACTACATAAACTTTTTATTTGATGTCATTTTAATTGTTTTAACGAAAACTTCACATGATATATTTTGTTATAAAAAATAAATATTCTATTATAATTTAATAAATTACATAAATTAATTAACAAAAACAACTCATCAGGGGTAAATTGGTCATTTTACTTGTTATGTTCTATCCAGTTTTATCTTACCAAACGTTAAACAGTTGTTTTATCCTGTCTTGTCCTCTCCTGTTTTGTCATGTCTTGTCTAGACACCAAACACACCCTAAGCTAACTTATGGGGTATTTGAGATTGCTTATAAAAACAACTTATTGACTTATTCCGATATGACACCGATAATAAACACTTTTGAGTGTTTGGATAAACAACTTATATCGGTGTCAAACTGGTAATAAAAAGTTTTTGAAGAAGTTAAACTCTTCTGACTTATAATAAGTTGATAAATGCTTTTGTAGAAAAACATAAGTTGTTTCAAATAAGCAATCCCAAACACCGCCTTATAAGCTGGCTTATTTTTTTAGTAATCGTTTGGATGTATGTAAGTTATTTGGAGGAGTTTATGAAGTATTTTTTTTGTCATTTTTTTCAATTATAATCCTAATTAATATTAATTACCAATTATAGTAAATATTAATTTATAGTAAATAAAAATTATTAGTTAATTTTAATTGTACATTAT
>NC_037532.1:9672711-9674299 GCF_001531365.2 Cynara cardunculus var. scolymus
GTGAGACCCGTAAGACCAATTTATGTTCATTGATCAAATTTATGAATTAATGATCTAATTGTTGCAAAGTTGCAAGGTGGCAATTTCGTAATTAGTGAGAAGTCTCGTGGCGTTTATAAATGTTCAGATCTGACGATTATAAATCTAATCCAAGGGTTGAGAATTGGTCTTACGGGTCTCACGAAAAACCATTGGTCTCACATGATCCCAAGTCTATATATATATATATATATATATATATATATATATATTTCACCCACTCAACATCGTCCTCTCACCGGCCAAATCCCTTCATTTGAGAAGTTCTTACCCAATCTTTTGGTTGAAACTGTTGATTCCACTTGTCAGATTATCAATGTCTTCTCAGAAAATACAGTTATAAGGTCAGTTCTTTCTTATCACCCCCCCTCCCCCTTCATTTTAGTTGCATTATTCAAAATTAACCTTAAATTATTGCTTAACTGAAGAAGAGATTGATGGTTTCTTGTACCTGATGGTTTCAAATCTGATCCCAGGTGTGTTCACTCAAAATCTATAAAGTTTAAAGAGAATTTAGCTATCAAAAAGGGTGGGGAAGTTTGTGGTTAATCGTAGTGAAATACCTCAAAACCCTCCAAATTTAGCAAGTCTAATTCGAGCAAAGGTTTTGAAGTTTTATGCATCTGAGAAAGATTTTTCAAGTTTTATTCATCTAAAGAAAGATTTTTCAAGTTTTATTCATCTAAAGAAAGATTTAGTATCGTATGTGGTTTAACATTTTGTTTTGATTCTGCATTGAAGGTAGCGACCAAACTGTTTGGAGGGGTGGGAGTCTCGGGAAAGGGCCAAGGGGATAACTCACCGACAATGTCCCCATCGATGGGTTTTCTGGGTCATCGATATGGTGCTGTGCGGGAAGATAAAGCCGACAGAAAAGGGGAGATGGCCGGTGGGGGAGAGAGACCGGATAAGGAGAACGGAGATATGCTGGGAGGAAGGAGACCGAAGGAGGACGGTGATATGGTGAGGATGGAGGTGACCGAAAACGATGGAGGAGTCCTGAGGAAGATAGTGATGTGGTGGGGTGGAGGTGACCTGAAACAGTGGAAGAGACCGGAGCAGGACGATGATGTGGTGGGGTGGAGGTGACCGGAAACGATGGAGGAGACCGGAGGTGGTCGATGAGTGTATATTCTGTAAGGTTTAGTGTGTTGGTATTTATATGTGTGTATATATATATATATATATATATATATATTATATCACATAATACAAGTTATATAATTTTTTATTTTTTCCAAGAAAATAAAATTAATTGGTGAAAAGACAAAAATGTCCTTGACTCAACTGGAGTAAAGTTAACAGAGTTAAAAGGAAGGAACCCAATCCATAAGAATATTGAAACCACAATGATGATGCATGTAATTATTTTGTTTGGGAGACGATATCCATAATTTCAAATAACTATATAGGGACAAAATTTGTAATTTACTCAAACTTAAAGTTATGTTTATTTTATTTTATAGATAATTAAAATATGTTACATAATGTTAATGAAATATTTAATTTAATTATTAATTATAATTTAAAAAAATATATATATATTAGA
>NC_037532.1:9674523-9676684 GCF_001531365.2 Cynara cardunculus var. scolymus
ATTTTGTTTGTATAATAAACATATTATTTTATTAGAAATTTACTTTAATTATATTATTAGAAAAGCATTTGAGTTATATAATGAAATATTTGTATTAACTATTTTTCCAATATACCATTTTTGATCATTTTACATGTTTATAAGCTAGTTTTTGTCAAACATAATTTGTTTATCAGCTAATTGATTAGCTAAAAGCTAGCTTATCGGTAATAAACTAGTTTTTCAGTTATTAGATAGTTTATCAGCTATTTTGCTAAACATAGCCAATGTGAAAAAAGACACAAATTTATTGTAGAAGAAATAAAGCAGACAACAAGAATCATTACTTGAGCTATTGACTTGAAGATGATGTATTGTAGAACAACATACATCTTTCCCACAAGCTAGTTCACCCATTTCCGGTCCACATAACCCCACCCTTCGTCTTCGATCAAAACCTTCCCCCTGCATATCCTCACCACTTCCTTTTAGACAAATGAGGTCGAAGCAACAAAGGTCGATGTATCAGCCCTTGCCTTTCCTCACCCCTCCCTTAGCTTCTTTGAACCTGTTCTATTTCCTCTCCCGTTCAAAGCAACCATTTAGGGTTTTCTGGTCTTCAAAGCAATTGTGAACCAACCATCGAAGCACCCCTAATTTCTTTGTCATGTTCCAGTTTAGGGTTTTAATGTTCTTTTTTTGATATTGTCGAGTATGATTGTTTTTGTATGAATCTGATTCAGATTTAGATATTCGATTAAGAGATTGTTTGACAGTTGTTGAATGACTTGGTGCAAAATGATTAAGAGGCTCTCATGATATATTGCAAAATGAAATATAATTGTTTGATAATTATTTACAAGGAAATATGGTTAAGAGAGGCACATGATACAAAATCATTCAGAGAGTTTCATAACCCTTAAGAGACTGATTTTTTTTACCAATCAAGATTCATTTCTTAACGATTCAGAGACTGTCTCTTAATGAAACTATTAAGTAGTAAACAAACAACCAGCAAATTAAAGTTTGAATGTTTTGGTACGAATCTGATTTAGTTTTGGGTTTGAATGTTTTATCATAAATGTGATTTAGGTTTGAATGTTTGATTAAAGTTGGAATGTTTTTTGTACGAATCTGATTTGGGTTTTGAATGTTTTTAATTTTAATCATGGTGGTGCAGTTCTGGGACAATCATGGTTGGTGGACGGTGGTGGTGTGGGTATGAATGTTCTTAAATTGAGGAAGATGGAGGTGGGGAGAAAGAAGATGGGTAAAAAGAGGATATTGCCCCTGACATGAGGGGCACATATGGTTGAGTTAAAGGAGGTGGTGTTACGATGTTAAATCACGAGGCTAATATGTTATATACGTTAAACATAAAATAAGAACCACTAGTATACTTATGTGTTTTAAGGACCAAAACAGAAAAAAGAGGCATAAGAGAGGGACCAACAATATAATGCACCTTGTAATAAGTTAATTCTACGAGCAAAAGGTCAAGCCAACGATTATTATACTTGTATCAAGAAACTACCATAAGTAATAAGTCTCAAATAACCGTACGTTTATGCATTTGTTAGAAAAAGTCAAATATAAAAATTGATGATGAACATCTGGAAAAAAACCTAGGGATTAAAATGATTAACTTTTTCGTTAAAAATGTGAAGCCGCACAAATATTTATCATATATGCATTGAGCGACTAAGTAAAGGAGTGAAACGAGTGTGCTCAATATATTGAGTGTCAACCATGTCGTTATCGTCTTAAAGAACCTCTTAGGATCGGATTTATGTAACTCTCAGTGGGTTTCATGTCACTACAAAATTATTTTGGTGTAAAAACATTTACGTGACACTGTTTTATGTCGTTATAAACGAGTCTTACATCACTTAACTATTTTGTGTATAGTACACTTTCTATGAGAGCATATCAAAATCATATTGTATGGTAAATTTATATGAATTCCATTTCCAAAAAAAAATGATAGGGGGCGAAGGATGTGGGGCCTTAGGGTTCTGTCACTCTGATGGTTATATTCTAAGTGAGATTATCTTATGATAATTTGAAGTCCAACAAGGAGTTCAGGGGAAGGAGGGTAACATGGTTTGCTTTTTTGGAATGAGGCTAAATTAATTAACGTGTCTTCATTTCAGTTTGCAGGTTTATATATATATATATATAT
>NC_037532.1:9678009-9683830 GCF_001531365.2 Cynara cardunculus var. scolymus
AAACGTGAAGATAAACATAGTTAATTAAAATAAAATAAAAATTATAAAAATTACTTAATTACAATACTGTCCTTTTTAAATTATTTATATATAATAAAAGTTAATTTATTAATTAAAAAAAATTTGTGGTTATTGAGTTGTTCTCGCGTTTTCGTAAATCACAGGGGTTCTCGTTTGAACCTCCACCTATATATATATATATATATATAATATATATATATAATCAAAAAAAAAATCACCCTCATTTGTACAAACCGTACAAACCATCCTCATACGTCGATTTCATTGTTTAATCTTATGAAATTTTTTCATGAAATTGTTTAATCTTGTGAAATTGTTTCATATAATACTTTTTTTGATGAATTTGTTTCATATATAGTTATAAATTGTTTCATATAATATTTAATGAAATTTTAATGAAACTGTTTCATGTATTTCTCTAAAATTAAAATAATGAAGATGATAATATTCATGATTTACACCCTCTACAATAAAAATGGTTAATCAACCTCTCATAATTACAAAAAAAATGAACAAAATAAAAAAAATGAACAAAATCAAAAAATATGATTGGTTGAATGAGGTTTGCACGGTTTGTACAAATTGGATGGTTTTTATTTGAACGCTCCTCTCTCTCTCTCTCTCTCTCTCTCTATATATATATATATATATATATATATATAAGAAAGGTTCAAACGAGAACACTTTCATTTTATGAGAATGTAAGAACACCCTTTTACAATATACAATCACATGTGATATTATTATTCTATCACATATGATACATATGTGATACTAAATCAGAGACGCGGGCGATTTTCGATGCAATCTTGGTTGCAGGCCAAGTCGTCCTTACACCACTAAGCCTTCTCAGATATATTATCACATGTGATAAGGGTGTTAATGATATGATACTATAATCCATCAAGACCATCACATGTGATGCTAAATCATAGACGCAGACAACCTTTGRCGCGACCTAAGTCGTAGAACACGTCTTCCGCATACCACCAGGTCCTCTCACACATATTATCACATGTGATAAGGGTATTCTTGCGTTTTCGTAAAATGGAGGTGTTCTCGTTTAAACTCCACCTATATATATGTGTGTGTGTGTGTGTGTAGGGTTGGGTTCACGTGAGACACAGTTGTTTTCGTGAAATATAATTTTTACACTTGAAATTTCACAATAAAATGTTGTGAAGGTAAAAAAAAAACCCGAATCTTCACAATAAAAACACTATGAATGTTAGTTTTACAGTGTTTTGTTATGAAGTTTCAAGTGTACAAATCGTGTCTCATAAAAACAACTGTATCTCACATGATCCCAAATATATATATATATATATATATATATAGAGAGAGAGAGAGAGAGAGAGAGCGAGATGAACGATCAATTACAAACCGCCCCAATTTGTACAAACCTTACAAACTAATTACAACAAATCACATAAATTCATTTGTTTCCCTTTTTTTTAATTTATAATGGTATTATGATCATTTGAATTTACAATAGTTATGTTTGATAATTATTTAATATTAATAGATAAGTTTGGCAACAATATAATATTTATATAAATATGGATGACATATTGATTAGCATAATATTAGCAAAGATTTAATTGAGGTATTTATTAAATTTTTTGGAAAAAATCGCCACATTTTAAAAAATGTAGAATAATTTTGTTTAGAAAAAAAATACCACTAATTTCCAATGAAACAAACCCAAATTGTTCAATGAAACAAGGTAATTTCCAATGTAGCATGCTTAAACTATTCAATAAAACATGATCATATATGATTGCATCAGGTTCATATGTATAACAGTTGTAATAAAGCAAATGTATATTCATAGGTATGTATAACAGTTTCTAAAGAAACAAGTTTATAACAGTTATAATGAAACAAGTTTATATTTATATGTATGAATAACACCTGTAATGAAACAAGTTTATATTCATAAGTATGTATAACAGTTTGCCCTTCCCTGCCTCCAATATGAATTCTTCTTTTTCTTTTATTTTTTACTATACTTATTTAGTTTGTTTCAATCTTGGCCTATCATAAAAAAAATGGATGAATGTGATTAGTTTGTAAGGTCTGTATGAAATGGATGATTTACAAAGTAAATCTCATATATATATATATATATATATATATATATATATATATATATATTACTTTGCAAACCACGTTATTTGTACAAACCGTACAAACCTCATCAATCAATCATAATTTTTTATTTTGTTCATTTTTTTTATAATTATGAGAGGTTGATTAATCATTTTTATTGTGGAGTGTGTTAATCATGAATATTATCATCTTCTTTATATTAATTTTAGAGAAATACATAAAACAGTTTCATTAAAATTTCATAACCATATATGAAACAACTTCATCAAAAAAAGTATTATATGAAACAATTTCATAAGATTAAACAATTTCATGAAAAAAAATTCATAAGATTAAACAATTAAATCGACGGATGAGGGTGGTTTGCACGATTTGTATAAATATGAGTGGTTTGCATTTGATTGCTCCTCTCTCTCTCTCTCTCTCTCTATATATATATATCTATATCTATATAGGGGAGCGATCAAATGCACACCACTCAATTTGTACAAACCGTACAAACCGCATTCAACCAATCATAATTTTTCTTTTGTTCATTTTTTTGTAATTATGAGAGATTGATTAATCATTTTTATTGTGGAGGGTGTTAATCATAGATATTATCATCTTCATTATTTTAATTTTAGAGAAATACATAAAACAGTTTCATTAAAATTTCATAACCATATATGAAACAACTTCATCAAAAAAAGTATTATATGAAACAATTTCATAAGATTAAACAATTTCATGAAAAAAAATTCATAAGATTAAACAATTAAATCGACGGATGAGGGTGGTTTGCACGATTTGTATAAATATGAGTGGTTTGCATTTGATTGCTCCTCTCTCTCTCTCTCTCTCTCTCTCTCTCTATATATATATATATATATATATAAAGGCACATTCAAGGGAGAACTGATTAGTTTGTGGTAACCGTGAGATCCACTCTCAACGATAAATCAAAGGTTAAATTAGGAAATTAATAATTTTGATAATTTTAATTTAAAATATTAATTAAGGGCATTTTAGGCATTTTATATTTCTCCTCTCTCCTCCCTCCTCTCAACTCTCAACGTCAAACACCTCATCTCTTCAACGAACACCATATCAACATATGATACATACTATACACACTGTGATACCTAAAAAAATATTTAGCACTGTAAAAAAAGATACATGCGAACGATAAAAGATGCACATTGTGATACACTTTGTAATATAATGAAAAATAACAAAAATGCACATTGTGATACTCTTGATAAAACAAGAAAAATAATGAAAATGCATATTGTGATACAGTTCGTAAAACAACACTACCTGATACACTGTGATACACTTTAAAAAATAGCAAAAATACATTGTAATACACCTTCGGTTAGTTTGAAGCCCAATAGGAGTTTACAGTCTTTGCCTACAAATAGTAACAATACACAGACCACTTTCTCCAAGGCTGATTCAATGTCATTTTCGTGTTCCAATCCATTTTCACATAATTCCAGTTGCTCCATGACTCATAATTCAACTGAGAATTACGAGAATTCAAAGATTTGGAATGGTAGGGAGGGAACTAATGGATCTGTTCATAGCCGCTTTAGGCCCGTAGGTGATGGTGGTGTTGTGTTGGTGCAAGCTAATGGCGCCACTTCTAATAATAATATGTCATTATTCCCTTCCGAACTGCTTGCGAGGCCCATAACCTACACTCAAGCGGGTGACTCAATGGGAAGAGGTTCTAACAGTACCAAGCCTTCTAGACCTGAAAAGATTTTTCAAGAAATTGTATCAGAGTCTATTCCAGTAATGGCTCAGGTAATTCAAGAGCTTTCTCATGAAACTCTCGAATTACAAAGGACTACTTGAAGAAACTGATAGAAAATCCAGGAAGAAGATAGAAGACAATGATAACCATAATTGTAGCTGCAATTAAGGAAATAGGAAAACTATTTTTGGCATTGGATAACTACTAAAATTAAAAAGAATACGTTTTGACAGAGTTGTAATTTATTAAATTACTATCATACCCTTGTAAGTTAATTAAAGAATATCATCGAGTATCTTAAATGATTGGTTGAGGTTGGATCTCACAGTTACCACAAATAAAATAGTTCTCATTTTGGTTAGGCCCCTGTATATATATATATATATATATATATATATGTGTGTGTGTGTGTGTGTGTGTGTGTGTGTGTGTATAAGGGTTTAATCTTGTGAGTACCAAAAAAAAGATTGAGAACCAAGAGGTCCGATCTAAGCCTTTATTTGGTTTTGATCTTATGGTTTTAATTAAAAGTTGCTTTTAATTTAAAAAATGTGTATAATCGTCATTTTGGCCTCAAGATTCACCAGATAATTTAGTTTCTGTAACAATTTAGTTTTTGTTCAGTTGGATCCAGTTGGCAACATCAAACAAATAATAGAAACACAAGGACGATGGCAACCATCTAAAATGAACTCCTAAAAAAAACCTAGAACAATTTGACGAGTGGGGGAATGTACGTGGATAGTTGGAAAGGGAGACGGGATGTGAGGGTCACCAACTGACCATGATGCATGTTGGTCTCTATTTCACCAATAACAGAGGTCGTCTGTTGGGATGAGTATGTCGTGGGAGAGGGGGAAGCCACAAAACAAGGCTGTTTTTGTTTCTGGTGGTTATCTCAACGGGAGGGGGAGCGGGAGAGGGAGGGGGAGGCAATAAAACACGGGGTTCATCATAAACGACAACAACCATGGGGACATTTGGTGGAGACAACAAGATCTACATGGAGATGGCTAACATGTGAGAAGAAAAAGTGGGGAAGTCGCTCCATCCATTTTTTTATTAACCTGTATATCCAACCCGCTATGCGAGCCGATTAATCACAGGGCGACACCTGCTTTGCAGGTAGCCCGTAGTCACTGCATTTGAACCTCTGTGGCTACAAAGAGATTTTTGTTCCTTCTTGGATTTGAACTTGAGACCTCTAGGCACTTTTGACCTTTGAAGCCAAGCTCAAACCAATCAGGCACCACCCTTTTATTTTATTATATTTTTAAAATAAATTTAATGAGAAACATGAATAAAAATACCAAAATGTCCTTATCAAACGATTGGAATTTTACTCCTTTTTTTAGAAGGGACCAAAATTAATTATATATATACATATATATATATATATAAACTAATATCTCATTTATTATTACTTAGGGGTCGTTTACCAGACGCTTATCCAGATAAACACTTACTAAGTTATATTACCTTAACCAATTAATATTGACAAAGACTAAGAATCTTACCCGATAAGAGCGAAGACAATGATCGAGAGACTTACCTGGTAAGTGAGAACGCCAACTCTTACCCGGTTAGCGTTTATCGGGTAAATTTTTGCATACAATGTCGTTTTAATGAACTAAAATCTTACCCGATAAGGTATATGATGATGTTGAATTTAACTGGTAAACATAGGCATGGCAACGGGGCGGGGATGGGGCGGGGTTTGCAATCCCTGGCCCCGGCCTCGGTTTATAGCCCTGGCCCCGGCGGGTACGGGGATTTATTTTTCGGCCCCGGACAAAATTTGTCAACCCCCGGTCACTGTGATAACCGGGTTCTGATTATTACCCAAGGTATTTGTTATGTGAATTAACTATTTATGTGGATACATGTTTACATAAATTTGATATGTGAGTATGTGTATTTTTATGCATAGGGATATATGCATAATAT
>NC_037532.1:9683980-9690883 GCF_001531365.2 Cynara cardunculus var. scolymus
AGGAGAGTTTTACCTTCATTTCATTCCCTTGCCATTTTTGAAATCTAAAGAGTGATTTGAGAAGAGTTGTCCGGTTATTCAAAAGAAGTTTGCAATCTCCTTCAAAAACTGCGAATTCTCATAAGGTGAGTGATTTCTAAACCTTTTTGCATAAAAATTGTTACTAGTTTTATTTGAATGCTATTTAATATTGGAAAGAAATCAGTAATTTGCTTAAGGGTTTTATCCGGGTAAAGGGTGACCGGATTAAGTTTAAATCGGACAAAGCTTGTCCGGATTAATTATAAATCGGTCAAGGGTTGGGCGATTTAGCCTTAAACCGCTCAAGTGTTGAACGGTTTTGTCTTAAACCGGTTAAGTGTCCAGCGGGTTATGATTGATAAGAATGGTTATTATTTTGAACTGAGAAGTAAGAATACGACCATATGATGACCGAATTATTTTAAATCGGTCAAGCTTTGATCGATGTATTGTCCGGACTTGTTATCCAGACAAAGGTGTTGGAATTTGGAATTTATTCTAAGTGTTAAATCGGTCNGACAAAGGTGTTGGAATTTGGAATTTATTCTAAGTGTTAAATCGGTCAAGCTTTGATCGATGTATTGTCCGGACTTGTTATCCGGACAAAGGTGTTGGAATTTATTTTAAGTATTAAATCGGACAAGCCTTGAGCGATGAGTTGTCCGGATAACTTCTTATTTGGAAATTTTTCATAAGTTTTATATTTTAGAATTTTTATATGGTTTAAAATGTCTATTATTGGGTTTTATTATGGATTATAAAATGGGTATTTTATATCTTTTTAAATATAAAGATATGTTCCTACCAAGCGTGGTGACGTAAGTCTGTTTTGGTATTGGAACGGGATTTTTGGGAAATGTTTCTACCAAGCGTGGTGACGTAAGTTTGTTTTGGTACGAAACTATATTTTGGGAAACCTTCCTACCAAGCGTGGTGACATAAGTCTATTTTAGTATGGAAGTGGATTTTGTAAATTGTTTCTACCAAGCGTGGTGAYRYAARTCTGTTTTGGTATGAAACTTGTTTTAAGTAATAGTTCCCCCAGACGTGGTGACTTTTGTCTGTTCTGGTTTGGAACTGGGAATGGGTACTTTCAGACGTGGTGACTTATGTATGTTATGATAAGTAGCCCTGTTTTGATGGAGGAATAAGGGTGGCATATCAAGGAGAGGCGTACTTGGAATAAGGGTGACATTGTCATATGTGGATATTATTATAACTCTTATTATTATTACTAATTGGATTTAATAACTTTGAGTCATCATTTCTTTGTRACCTGATGAATTAAAGATATTATTTCTATTTAGAAGTAATAATATAGATGTTATTGAGAAGGGGAAAATAGTTTGTCATATCAGGCAAGTATTGCCTTAAATCTTTTCTGTTAATATTTATAAAGGAATGGTCTATTGATTCAAGAAGTTTTGGTTACAATAATTTTTTTTTTCATATTGGGAACGTTGGATCTCTAATAAGAGATATTTTACAGAACTGAGGTTCTTGGGTATACTCTATTTTGCATGATATTGTGAACTGCATCATTTATTTGTACTGCAGAATGTTTCTAAGCGGAATTACATTATTATATTTTGGTGTTCATCACCCTGTATTTGCAAGGAAGAGATTTACTCACTAGACCCATCTGGTCTAACCCTCATTTTCTGTTTTAAATTATGCAATGCAGGAATAGCGGGGTCCGAGGATATTAAAGAGAAAGGGAAAATGTGATTATTTTCCTAATCTGTTGTCTGCTTTTGAAGATAGATGTTGCATTACATGTAATAGTACATGATTTGTTTTGGAAATTTTTATATATAGATTTTGTACATATAATAATCCCTGTACTAGAGGGACCTTATGTTTCTATGTAATGAAATATGTAATATATGCAAATGTGGTGTTTCTGTAACACCCCCGGTCAACCCCGATCAACATACCTATACCAAGACCCGGTAAGACCCGGTAAAATTAAAATTAATAAGTTTTTTCGAAGCAACATCATCATCGTTACATCGTATCTAGTCTTGCCTAATGAAAATAATAATATCGTAAAATTAACAATAATCCAATGAGATGTAAAATTCAAAATTAGTTTTTTCCAAGCAACACATAATTATAGTCATTTAGTCCCTCAACAATTAACATCTTCATCGTATGCATTCGTTTGGTCAAATCCTTTTGATTCTCCGTGCTTTTTATCTGAAATAAAATAATGCAAGTCAGAAAAATTGTATATACCAATTTACGTAATTATTATAACAAACAATTTATATAATTACTACCTTCAATTTCTTTCCTTAACCAACTTTGGCTGCACATCAAAACTCCAATTGTTTACGATTTTAGTCGAATTCGATTTCGTTACCTTATTTCCACTCATGCTAAAAGCTGATTCTGAAGCTCCTGTTGAAATAGGAATGGCCAACACATCCCTCGCAATCCGCTGCATGATAGGAAACTTGGCACCGTTGCACTTCCACCACATTAATATATCAAACCCTTCATCCTGCGGTAACAATTTCTCTGACAAATAATCATCCAACTCAGTCGTTTCAAACATGTCATCCTCGGAGCTCATATTCTCAAAATCCAATTGTCATGAGGCCTTGTTTAATGAAGATTTCCCCCACTTGAGATAGTAGTGCCACTTTGTCCTTTCCTTTTATTCTGATTATGTTTATTTTTTGTACTCCTCAAATAAATCATTGTATAGAGTCCGTATCCTCATAACCTCATCTTTTGAGTCCACACCATAAACATTTGGGAATAAATAATTTATCAACTTTAACTTATATCAAGGATCTAGAACAATAGCCACACTTATCACATCATGTATGACTCCCCCATATTTATCAACTTAAGCAACATACTTGATGCCATGTTCCTAATAACGTCATTTTGATCGTCTTGCCAACTCTTAATAGATAATTTTATGTCACAAATCAAGGGGAAGAACATGTTAGAAGTGGGATACTTGGTCCCGGAGAATGTCTCAGTCACACGATAAAATAAACTTAACTTATCACATACATCAGTCTCCATTCTCCATTCCTATTCACTAGGTAAAGAAACATAATGTTTCTCTTTCTTACTCAAACGAGTAAAGACATCTTTATATTCTAAAACAACATTCAACATTGTATAAACAGAATTCCACCTAGTCTTACAATCAAGCACTAATTCTCTTTCACAATCCACACCTAGTTGTCGTGCAACGAGTCTAAAGTCTTGGGCTCTTTCAGGAGAACATGTCCAAAATGAGACACTATCCCTAACATTCTTGATTGCTTTCTCTATCATAGAAAACTCATCTTGCACAATGAGATTAATGATATGCGCACAATATCTCATGTGAAACAACTTACCCTTTAAAATTAAGGAGGAAGAAGAAAGAGTACCTAAGAGCCTGTCAACCAAAGCATCATTTGTTGAACAATTGTCTAGTGTCAATGTTGACAACTCGTTGTCAATGTTGACAACTCGTTGGCAATGTTGACAACTTGTTATCAATGTTCCAATCCATAAAGCACTCGATCATAACTTGGGATAATACATCAGCAGTGTGTGGAGATGACACATGTAAAAAGCTGCATCAAAGATTCAAAGAATATATCAAAATGAGAATATTAACATTAAATTATAAAAATAGCACAAAATACTAAAAAGAGAAATAACCTGATAATCCAATTTTGTAACTTCCAATTGGCATCTATGTAGTGTGCTGTTAGTGCCATGTAACCTTTGTTTTGGTTACAGATTCGTTTGTGTCATTACAAGTCGTATTATCTTTATTGTTTCCTTCCGTAGCATTACGTCCAATATCTTCTATGTTTTTGTTTTATGAATTTTTCATCTTAGAAAAAGAATCAGAAATTAGGCACAACGACAACGAGATACATTCAAATTAAAACTTTAATACAAGTATAGGTGACATCCGTCAGTTTTGGAGCGTCAGGTTAGCACCTTTAAAGGGGTTTTTATATTTAAAATTATATTTTATTAGGATCTAGTCATGTTGATTAGAAGTCATCTGACTTAGTTCCTAAATATAGTTCAGAGAACCTTGTTTCGACGGGTAGCTGATAAAGTTAATTTATGTAATGCCAAATATATTAAAAATGCTCCAAATATAATAAAGTTGATATTATAAGTCCAAATTAAAATATAAAAGTCTCATTTGAATGYCCAAATAATTTTCCCAAAAATGTGGAACTTTGATTTAATAATAATATTTTTATCAATATTTGACAAATTGTCTTTTGTTAGAATTTAAATGGGCTTTATTTTTTTTGTTTAAAAGAAAAATAATTTGTTTATTGGACTTGGGTCTTAAGAGGTCAGCCCATTTCCTTTCTTTAAAACCCACATATAAATACCCCACATTCTTGGAAAACTCTCATTTCCAATCCTCATTTTTGCATAAACATTTCATCTCCCTAATCTCTTTCTCTCTCTCTAAATCAAACCCCCCAGTCGAGTTCATCTTCAAGCATCTTTAGAAATCTGTCAATCTTGAAGAATATACAAGATTTCAAGAAAAATGTATTATACTAGTTATCTTACCTTTATAAAATAACTAAGATTCTCATTTTTCTACACCTACTTCTCGTTCTTGTAGTTAAAATTTCTGGAGAATTCAAAAGGGGAGATTATACATCAAAGACATGAAAATGTCTTCAAAAGAATGATAAGCTATGATCCACGATCTTCGAACTCTAAGAAAGTAGGAGAAAACCACATTGCATGTGGAATTTAATCATGAAGAGATGTATTTTGAAAATTGACAAATTCTGTTAGCACTTGTGTCGACTGTATCTTTCAATATAAAAGTCCAAATATTCTGATTTTTCTTCTAAAATGTACTTTGATGAGTTATCTTTCTAATGCAACTGGTCTCACTCAAAAATATTATGTTTTGGAGCTTTCAAGTTCTTGATACAAGATTATGGTGCAAAAAGAGCATTGCTGACAGAATCTTGCATGCATCTTAAATCGGTCATATCTTCTTCAAAACTCATTGAAAATGGATGATTCTTTTTCTGGAAGTTAGCCTTATGTGTTAGTTTTAAAATAAAGTTAAAATCACTGAAAAATGATGAGCTTAGACCCCCCAAATGGCCGTCACTCTAAGAGTGTGCAATCTGTCTTGCAGACTGTGTCACTCAAGGTTGTAGGGTATTAATGAGTGCCTTAAACCCATCCAAAATTCTTGATATTTGGGAAAAATCTGTTTAACTCATTATTATGAATGATATAAAAATTTGGACACAAAATGACTTTTGGAAGATTCCTTT
Source organism: Cynara cardunculus var. scolymus (assembly GCF_001531365.2). Classification (NCBI taxonomy): domain Eukaryota; kingdom Viridiplantae; phylum Streptophyta; class Magnoliopsida; order Asterales; family Asteraceae; genus Cynara; species Cynara cardunculus. The sequence goes on from NC_037532.1 coordinate 9,689,296, forward strand.
TGACAGTAAAATTGTGAGACCAAAAATTTCAGAAACAAAAATTACATTATGTCCAAATGGCAGCTTTACGTGCAAAGGTCTTTGATTTTAAAATATATATTTATGGTCTATTTCAAATAGCAAATGGCATAAGTATCACCTTTAAATCATGAAAACTCAATGGCATTACATAAGACATACTTAACTTTATCTTCATCGAGAACCCATAGGTGATCTAATTTCTGGATGTTGGACTGTTTAGGAAGGTTAGGTCGGACGTTTAGCGCTTCGAACGTCGTAAAGTTCTTGGATATTCATCAACAAACTTGTGAGTATTCACGGCCCCACTTTTAATTTTTTTTGTTAATTTAAACTGGGGGAAAAGCATGAAGTTATGCAAACTATACTGTTTATTTATTAAACTGTTGGACTAAAGAACTGTTTAGTCAAGATTTGTTTAAAACTGTTGGACTAAAGAACTGTTTAGTCAAGATTTGTTTATGTCATGAAATATTGACAGTTTTGCACTATGATATAAATGTTAAATTGATGTAGTTGAGAGTATGTTTTCAAATAAAGTCCCCGTCCGTAAACGCTACTTGTTAACTTGGGCATGTCCCCGGGCCGTGATATTTGTGGATAGCCGCTATTGTGTTGACAATCCCACCCAGAAAAGGGTGCACATTACCTATGTTTTTTTTAGTCTAATCATGTGGAATTTGAACCACCGCTGAATTAGTACTACTACGAACTGTGGGACCTAAGTGAGTGTACGRGCTACTTATGGTCATTCGTAAAATAATGGGGCACATTGGTCAGGAAAGGCTCAGTAGCGTCTCAAGTTTTTAAAACATCGTTGTAAATTTACATTTATTATGTGCAAAAGCTATGTATAGGTTTGCAAGAAATGATTTGTGCATTGTAATGTTTTGTGCATATGAAAACCCGTGAACTCACCAACTCTTTGTAGTTGACGTTGTTTTATGTTTCATGTTTTTCAGGATTTAAGTAAGAAATGAAGTTTTGGAGCATATATGTGACGACACCGATTAAGTTCACATTGAAGTTTTTGTAATAAAATATTCTATTCCAACTTGGTGATGGATGTTAAATTCGAAACTTTTGTAAAACTTGAATGGTGTTATTTATTATCTGCTGCTGTGACTCGCTTACTTGTTACATCTCGTGTTTCCGCTTTAACGGGGTGTGACAGATTTGGTATCAGAGCCTCAGCTATAGAGAACACTGGTTTTTCCTTAAAAACCACAAACTATAAGCATATATTTTCAAAACAGTTTTCAAGTGATTTAAATACATATTTATGCAAAACGGGTCACATTATTATATGTCAATTAAACAAAGCCTGATCACCTATGTTTAATTTACATATAATAGAGAACTTAATCGGTTGTATTAAAGATATGCTCCAGTTAAGAAATTGTGTGAAAAGCATGATTATGTGTGTGTTGCATAATTTATGAATATCCATTTCCCTAGACCAACCAGAAGCGCTGGTTAGAAGGACCAGAGGCGATGGAATAGAAATTCCTTATGTTGTTAAGTGTTCATGTTGAACCAGAAGCGCTGGTTAGAACGACCAGAGGCGATG
>NC_037532.1:9691083-9698875 GCF_001531365.2 Cynara cardunculus var. scolymus
GTATGGATGTTGAACCAGCGGCCAATGAAATAGAATTCCATTGGTTTGCTAAGTATGTATGTGGAACCAGAGGACCGATGGACGAGAAACCCATTACTCTTCTAAGTATGTGAGATGAACCAGAGGACCGATGAACTAGAACTCGAAAATTTTCTAAGTCTGGTAATGCAACCAGAGGCTCTGGTAATGTAACCAGAGACTTTGGCTATCCAGAGGCTCTAGCATGATTGCCACCATTAGCCTTGCTTAGAAGCTTTTGTTATAACACTAAGCATTTATAGATGTTACATTTTGTAATTAAGATTGTTAATATCGCAGATCACTATGGCATCATCTGCTCCTAGTGAATATTCGGCAGATGAATCCGGTTGTGTGGTTCACCGATCCAGAAGGAGCTCATCCATCAATGAAGAGGTAGACCCTTATGAGCATGAGGACACAACAACTAGCGAGACACCTACTTCACCACCTGCATCCATATTGCTCCCATCGGAGCCAGTGCCCGATATTCCACCTCAAACCTTTCATGGTTCAAGGATTAGAGTGATGCCTAGGAAAAGTGTTCCACTATCTCGGCGGGTGACTTTTGAGAATTCGATTAGAGTTAGAGGGGAGTCATCCCAACCACAGCATGGGAGCAGGACCTCTCAGGTAGTGACCGGAGTACCTGCATCCTACACTCAGGGCATGAATCTGGATGAACGAGGGTGGATGCGGAGAATCGCATCATATACTCAAACTCACTAGACCCTGCTGGGATATCACCACCACATTTTGAACAACTTATCCGACATGAAGGAAATGCACCACCAACGTATGATGAGAACCTCGGATGCTGTCATTGCTGCGAGACGGGAGATTAGGAGATTGTACAAGTGCCTGGTGGTGAGTGGGATGATGATGCTGATGCTAGGAATGCTGATTAGTTGGATGTTACTCTAGAAATGTTGACTAGTGATAGGATGTTTACTCTTTTGCTATGAAACCTAAGATCTTGTTTTCATGGGCTGTAAACAACCATGAACTTACGATGTCTTTTGAGAAATGCTTATCTTCATCAAGTTATGGTTGAATATAAGATTATTCTATTCAGTTATATAAATGCTTGAATGTTATCCACACGATGAATATCCCTTGCATCATTTAGATGACTGGAAGTTATTACCCTTGATATTGCCATGAAAATGATGAAATTTCCCTTCTGACTTAGGCCTTAGAAAATCCCGCCAAGAAGAGAAAACTCTGAAGTTGCACGACTCATATCAGAACACCTATTGGTTGCACTCCCAACATTGTCAGCCAGGTAGCGGCAGGACTAAATGCTAACCAATCAACCAATTATGAGCCTAGAACATCCCAGGAATGCACTTATAAATCCTTCAGATCCTGCAACCCAAAGGAATTCCATGGAACTGAGGGGGTTGTAGGATTATTGACTTGGATAGAAAGTATGGAATCTGTCCTCCATATCAGTAAATGCACAGAAGCAAACAAAGTAGAATATGTTGCATGTTTACTACAAGAGCGAGCGCTGACATGTTGGAACACATTAGTTCATACTAGGGGTCGGAAATCTACCAACCAACTTTCATGGGAGGAGTTCAAGAAATTACTTAAGGACGAATATTGTCCAAGAAGTGAACTCCAAAAGTTGGAAATGGAGTTATGGAACCATGAGATGAAAGGGGAAAACATAGCGGCATATACTGCTCGATTCCATGATCTAGCAAATTTAGTGTCACATCTGGTGACACCCGAGGAAGTTCGAATCGAGAGATATATTTGGGGATTGTCTCCAGAGATTCGAGGAAATATCACCTCGGCAAACCCAAAGACCCTTCAGGAAACAGTTGACATTGCCACCAAGCTCACAAATAATGCTGTTCGGTCCAGAGAATTCGCCAAAGGAAAGAGAAAGATGGAGGAGCATGGGAACCAGAGACTTGGGGGAAGGTTTGACAGGAACAGGAAAGTAGTAGAAAAATTTGGGGTACAGACCCAGGTGGTAAACCAAGGAAGTAAGTCTAAGTGTAATAAATGCAAATATCCGCACTGGGGGAACTGCATCACTTGTCAAAGATGTCACAGAGGGGGTCATTCCGCAAAGGATTGCCGAAAGCGATTGGTTTTGATTGTGGGAGTCCAGACCATATGAGAAATGTTTGCCCAAAGAGAAAACAAGGAACAAATGCTAACCAAGCCCGACCAGCCAATCAAGGAAACCCAGAAAGTCAAGCACGGGGCCGAGCATTTGAGATCGGAGCAAAGGAAGCTAGGCATGGTCCCAATGTGGTTACAGGTACATTTCTCTTGAATAATGAATATGCATCGGTATTATTTGATTCAGGGGCAGATAGAAGTTTTGTATCATTAGATTTTAAGCCGAAGATTAACTTAAAGTCCTAAAGGTTGAAAGAAGTTTATATAATAGAATTTGCCATTGGCCAAGAAATTAAGGCTAGAGACATAATCATGGACTGCACACTAAGTTTAGCCAACAAGGATTTTAGCATAGACCTTATTCCGATTGAGCTAGGAAGTTTTGATATAGTTATAGGCATGGATTGGCTATCCAAAAATAGAGCTGAAATAGTCTGTTCGGAAAAGGTTATCCGAATTCCTCAAGAAGGAAGTGACCCAATTGTAATCCAAGGAGACGAGTCAGACCGAAAAATTAAGATAGTATCATGCATGAAGATGCGAAAGTACTTGAAGAAGAATTATGTTGCATTTTTGGCCCATGTTATTGATAAGAAGGTCAAAGAGAAATGTATTGATGATTTCCCTGTAGTCCGGGAGTTTCCTGATGTATTTCCCGAGGATTTACCAGGACTACCCCCGCTAAGACAAGTCAAATTCGGTATCGACTTAATCCCTGGTGCTGCCCCAGTGGCAAAAGCACCATACCTATTGGCCCCATCAGAAATGGAAGAATTGTCAGGTCAACTCCAAGAATTATTGGATAAAGGATTCATAAGACCTAGTTTCTCACCATGGGATGCACCAGTTTTATTCGTCAAAAAGAAAGATAGGTCAATGCGAATGTGTATTGATTATAGGGAACTTAATAAGTTGACAATCAAGAATATATACCCTCTTCCTAGAATCGATGATTTGTTCGATCAACTTCAAGTTGCTGTATACTTTTCAAAGATCAATCTAGGATCCAAATATCATCAAGTAAGAATTCGAGAAGAGGACACCCCCAAAACGACATTCAGGACCCGGTACGGTCATTACGAATTTTTGGTTATGCCATTCGGGCTAACCAATGCACCGACGGTCTTTATGGATCTGATGAATAGAGTTTGCAGACCATACCTGGATAAATTTGTAATCGTTTTCATAGACGACATACTAATTTATTCACGGAGTAAGAAGGATCATGAGCAACACTTGAGGATGATATTATAACTACTTAGGGACCAGAAATTGTGCGCAGAATTCTCCAAATGCGAATTCTGGATTCAAGAAGTACAATTTCTTGGTCACGTGGTTAATGAGAAAGGGATTCAGGTAGATCCTGCAAAGATTGAGGCCATTAAGAAATGGGAAGCCCCAAGAACCCCGATGGAAATTCGTCAATTTCTTGGTTTGGCAGGCTACTATCGGCGATTCATTGTGAATTTTTCAAAAATTACGCAACCTCTCACAGCTTTAACTCAAAAAGACAAGAAGTTTGTTTGGGAAGAAAAACAAGAAGAGGCATTCAAGACTCTTAAGAATAAACTATGTAATGCACCTATTTTATCTTTACCAGAAGAATAGGAAAACTTTGTGGTATATTGTGACGCATCACATCAAGGCTTAGGATGCGTACTAATGAAAAAGGATAAGGTTATTGCATATGCCTCAAGACAACTCAAAGTGCACGAGAAGAACTATACTACGCATGATCTAGAATTGGGAACCGTAGTATTTGCACTTAAGATTTGGAGACACTACCTTTACGGTACCAAGTGCACTGTGTTCACTGACCACAAAAGCCTTCAACACATTTTCAATCAGAAAATGTTAAATATGAGACAAAGAAGATGGGTTGAACTGCTTAGTGATTACGACTGTGGAATCAAGTACCATCCCGGCAAAGCAAATGTGGTAACCGATGCTTTAAGTAGGAAGGAAAGAGTGAAACCAACAAGGGTAAGGGCTTTAGGAGCAATAGTAAACACAAGTCTGAAGGCACAAATTCTCAAGGATCAAAAGGAAGCATTAAAGAAGGAGAATTTGAAGAATGAGACCCTACACCCCATAGAGACTAAGTTTCAGCTGAAATCAGATGGAGTATATTACTTGGGAGACAAGGTTTGGATACCTAAGATTAGCAATCTTAAACCCATAATTTTGGATGAAGCCCATCGATCAAAATACTCAGTCCACCCGGGAGCGGATAAGATGTATAAGGATCTTAAGGAACACTATTGGTGGCCTGAAATGAAGAAAGACATTGCAATGTATGTAAACAAGTGTTTAACTTGTGCAATGGTTAAGAATGAACACCAAAAACCATCTGGTCTACTTCAACAACCCGAGATTCCCCGATGGAAGTGGGAACAAATATCAATGGATTTCATCACAAAGTTGCTCAGTTCAGGGAAAGGACATGATACAATCTGGGTGATTATAGATCGACTGACGAAATCTGCTCATTTTCTACCGATCCGAGAAGATTATAAGATGAAGAAGCTGGCTCAGATTTACATAAATGAAATCATTACTCCACATGGAGTACCTATCTCCATTATCTCAGATAGGGACAGTCGATTTACGTCAAGATTTTGGCAATCACTTCAAGGAGGGTTGGGTACGCGTCTAGATCTAAGTACTTCATGCCACCCTCAGACGGATGGACAGACGGAAAGAACAATCCAGATACTGGAAGACATGTTACGCGCATGCGCCATAGATTTTGGTGGAAGCTGGGATATGCACCTTCCGTTAGTCGAATTTGCATACAAAAACAGCTATCATGCCAGTATTCAGTGTGCGCCTTATGAAGCATTATACGGACGTAAGTGCAGATCTCCACTCAGTTGTCTAGAAATTAGCGATCGACAATTAACTAGGCTTGATGTTATGTCACACCCCGCTAAAGCGGAATCACGAGGTGTAACAGGTAAGCGAGTCATAGCAACAGATAATAAATAACATCATTCAAATTCTTACAAAAGTTCAAATTTAACATTCATAATCGAGATGGAATAGAAAACTTCTTTACAAAAACTTCAATTCTGGACTTAATCGGTATCGCCAAAATCATGCTCCAAACACTTCATTTATACTTACATCCTGAAAAGCATGAAACATAAAACAAGTCAACTACAAAGAGTTGGTGAGTTCACGGGTTTTCACATGCACAAAACGTTACAATGCATAAATCATTTCTTGCAAAACTATACGTAACTTTTGCACGTAATAAATGTAAATCTATAACGATGTTTAGAAACTTGAGACGCTACTGAGCCTTTCCTGACCAATGTGCCCTATTATTTTACGAACGACCATAAGTAGCCCGTACTCTCACTTAGATCCCACAGTTCGTAATAGTACTAATTCAGCGGTGGTCCAAATTCCACATAATTAGACCAATAAAACATAGGTAATGTGCACCCCTTTCTGGGTGGGGCTGTCAACACAATAGCGGCTATCCACAATTACCACGGCCCGGGAACATGCCCGAGTTAACAAGTAGCGTTTACAGACGGGGACTTTATTTGGAAACATACTCCCAAGCACATCAATTTAACATTTATATCATAGTGCACAACAATAAACAAAACTTGACTAAACAGTTCTTTAGTCCAACGGTTTTGACTAAACAGTTCTTTAGTCCAAAGGTTTTAAACAAAGCATCGACTAAACAGTTCTTTAGTCCCATGGTTTTATAATTTAACAGTATAGTTTGCATAATTTCATGATTTTCCCCCAGTTTAAATAAACAAAAAACATTAAAAGTGGGGCCGTGAAAACTCACTTGTTAGACGATGAATGTCCAAGGATTTGATGACGTCTCAAACGCTGAACGCCCTGCCCTAACCTTCCTAAACAGTCCAATGACCAGAAATTAGATTACCTATGGGTTCTCGACAGAGATAAAGTCAAGTTATATCTTATGTAATGCCAATGGGTTTTATGATTTAAAATTGATATTTTTGTTAATTGCTCTAAAAATAGCCCAAAAATGTATATTTTATAATTCAATCCTTTGCGCCAAAAAGCTGCCATTTGGAACAATATAAATTCTAAATTTGACATTTTAGTCTCATAAATCATTGCCAAAAAGGAACCTTCCACAACTCTTTTTATGTCCAAATTTTAAATCTACCATAAAAGGGAATTTAAACAGACTTTTTCCCAAATTCCAAGAACTAAAGATGGGTTTAAGGTAATCATCATCACCTTACCCTTTTTGAGTGACACAGCCCCCAAAACAGATTGCACACTCTTCGAGTGGCGGCCATTTGGGGGTCTAAACTCATCATTTTCCCAAAGGCTTTTAAATTTATTTTAAAGCTAACACATTCAGCTAGCTTCTAAAAAAAGATTCACCTATTTTTAACGAGTTTTTTACAGAGTAAAACCGATTTAAGGTGCATGCAGGATTCTGTAAGTGATGCTATTTTCGCACGATAAACATGCATCAAGAACTTCACTATTCAGAACTTAACTTTATGGCCAAAAACCCACATGCAAGTAACTTTACCAACTTTTCTTGAGTTCTAATTGTTTGCWGATCATAGATTACCATCATTTGGAAGACATTTTCATGTCATTGATGTATAATCTCCCACCTTAGATTCTCCAGAAAGTTCGTTTATAAAAAGATCGAGGAGAAAAGTGTAGGAAAATAGAAATCTTGACGAAGAACGGGAATAATGAAACTAGTCCCTTACCTTTTGAATGAAAACATGAATAATCCTCAAGGCGGATTAAGTTCTTAATGACGCTAGAAGGTGAAATCGGCTGGAGAGTGAGTTCTAGAGAGAGAGTAGGGAGATGAGAGGTTTATGCAAAGTGGAGATGAAAAATGAGAGTTTTCAAAAGATGAGGGGTATTTATATGAGGGATTTAAGAAAAGAAATGGGCCGGTCTCAAAGGCCCAAGTCCATTTAATTATTTTTTTTCTTTTGAACAATTTAAGGCCCATTTAATTTTATATCCAAACTACAATTTGCCAAACATTGCTAAAAACAACATTATTAAATCAAAGCTCCACCTTTTTTGTAAAATTATTTGGACATTCAAATGAGACATTTTGTATTTTAATTTGGGCTTATAATATCAACTTTATTATATTTCGAGCATTTTTAATATTTTTGGCATTACATAAGTTAACTTCATCCGCTACTTGTCGAAACAAGGTTCACTGAACTATATTTTGGGAACTAAGCCAGATGAATTTCAATTAATCAAGACTAGATCCTAAATAAATATAGCTCTAAATATAGGTACCCTATAAAGGTGCTAACCTGATGCTCCAAGAATGACGGGTGTCACATGTTATCCAGGAGACTACTGACAAGATTGTAACTATCAAGGATCGACTCAAGGCTGCAAGAGATTGTCAGAAAAGTTATGCTGACAACCGAAGGAAACCATTAGAGTTTTGTTAGGACTGAGAAATCAGTATTAATTGTATTCGTCTTGAAAGTTTAAAAATAGTCTATAATTGTAAAAGTCAGCGTGTTTGACTTTCTTATAGAAGTTTGACTTTGACTTGTCTTTGTTAGTTTGACCATATAAATAGTGATAGTCTTTGTAATTAGAAGTAGGAGAGCTCATTGTAAGATTT
>NC_037532.1:9699285-9701512 GCF_001531365.2 Cynara cardunculus var. scolymus
TTTTTTTTGTTTTTGTGTTTTTGTTAGTTTTGATCTGTTTTTATTTTGTTTAGTTTGATTAAAATTGTTAAACCGTTCAAACTTTAAAAGCCCAATCCATTTCAAGCCCATCCGGTTTAGATCATTAGGCCAACCCAATCCTGTATCTTCTTCTAAATCGCAGACTTGAACGGATAAGAAGAACACCGCAGGAGCCTTGATCGGATTGTTCTTAGGTTTGATTCAAAGTTCAATCGATTTCGAGACTAAGGGTAAACCGCGTACAACTTGACCGGATATCATGAGCGATGTTCGTCTACACCGCACATAGCTTGAGCGGAGAAGAGGTAAACCGCTCACTTCTTGACCGGATTTCTTGAGCGGTTAAGGTACACCTGACGTTTTGCACAAATCAGGTAAGTGTTTAGGTTTTCAATTTTGAGCGGTTTATGACTAAATCGTTTACCTCTTAACCGGAGTTGTGATCGGATTAGTTTTTCTATTGACCGGTTTAGTACTTGGAATTTCTGTGCATAGAGCTGTCCGGATTTCTAATCCGCTCAATTCCTCTTACCTAGATTCTTGATTGTTCATTATTTCTTGATTCAATTTGGTAAATTGTTCAATATCTTGTCAAGAATCGATTCAATTTCAATCTAATTCATCAATGGGATTCTTAATTGTCTGTGATTTTAAATAATATTTCATTTTGGTTAAGTTGTTGTCTCATTTCAAGTGTCCGATTTAAGCCTCATGCTGTCAGGTTAAGTCTCATATACTGTCCGGTTTACATTCATTGTTGTGTCATGTTTACATTCATTGTTGTGTTCAGTTTAAGCATCAAGTATTGACAGGTTTACCTTCTTGTGCTGTGTGCAATTCATCAGTGTGCAGTGTACAGTGTGCAAGTGACAGGTTCTTTGTTTCTAGTTTGGTCACAGCAGGGTCTTACACAGTTTTTGGTTTCTGTTTTTAGTTTGAGGTTGAGATTTGAAGCAGAGTGTGCAGGTGACAAGTTTCATCCTGTTTATCACACAAATCTTGGAAAGAAGACAACATTGTGCAGCAAAACAGCAACAACAGCAAAGCAGCTCTGTTCATCATTGTTCAAGTGTTGAAGCTACATTTGAAGTTTTGTTGATCTTGAGTCTTGACATGTTTAACAAAATACCAGGTTCAAAGTTTTCCAACAGAAGAGCAGAATTATTCTGGAATCACAGAGACTTTGAAACAACAAGCTCTACAATTGATTGTCTAAACTGTCTAAAACAGCAGCCCAAGTGCAGCAACCGATAAGAGAAGCATACAAGTGAATTTTTTGATAGACTTTTGAGAGCAGATAGTTCATTTTTTTAAGTGTAACATCTGTATTGTGTTGATTTGGGCTAGACTCAGTTTTTGGACTTGGATAATTTTTTGGACTGTTTTGGTTTCTTAGTTTGTTTGTGTTTAGATTTTCTTTTTGGATCATTGTATATCTGTTTTTGTGTGTGTTTTCAGTGTTTGTGTTTTTTTTTCTATTTTTTTTAGCTTAACTGTTCATATTTCTTTTATCTGATTTCACTGCATAGATCCTTAACTTATCAATTTTTTTAAAATGGCAGATATTCTAATGAAGGAGAATCAAGAATTGARAGCAAAGTATGYTGARMTGGAAAAGAACTTTAAACTTCAGAATTATGTTAATGTGAAATGTAATGAAACTTTGCATCGAGAATATAAAGAAAGGATAGAAAAAGTTAAGGATGAATCCAAATATGAGTTAGATAAACTTAACAAATCCTTGGATAATATCACAGTAGAATTTGACAAAGAAAGAAAAACAAGGAGTCAATCTTATAAAGATTTGCACAACAAACTCCAAAAAGTTCAAATTGAACTAATTGCTGAAAGGAACTCTCCAAGGAGCAATTCAGATATCAAGGATTTAACTGAGAAGTTCCACAAGACTAAGCATGAGCTGACTGAGTTTCAGAGATTATTGGGATTAGAAAAGGAAAAGGTTTTAAAGACTGAAAAGATTTTAAATGATGAAATGAAAGAGATGGAGATAGAAAAGAAGTGGATTATGGAAGTTGAAAGAAAGTTTGGAGCTGAACGAGAATCTTACGAGAAGAAGATTAACTCTCTCGAGCTAAATGCCAAGATGCTTCTAAAGCAAATCTTGGATTTTGAGCAACTTATAATTTTGGAACGAGCGAAGAATGCTAAAGAAAAGAAAGATATTTCCGAAGACTGTCAGAGCCAA
>NC_037532.1:9703812-9732515 GCF_001531365.2 Cynara cardunculus var. scolymus
AGAATGCTAGAAGATCTTTCTCAACAGTTGATCGCTTGAAGATTTCAAGTTAAAGATTTCTTTTGAAAGAAGACATATTGTGCATAAAGTTTCAAAGTTCAAACAAGGACTCAAAGCGCAGAATTTTCTTTCAAGTCTGAATACAAAGGAGGAGAATGTTAGGACTGAGAAATCAGTATTAACTGTATTCATCTTGAAAGTTTAAAAATAGTCTATAATTGTAAAAGTCAGCGTGTTTGACTTTCTTATAGAAATTTGACTTTGACTTGTCTTTGTTAGTTTGACCATATAAATAGTGATAGTCTTTGTAATTAGAAGTAGGAGAGCTCATTGTAAGATTTATGTACATAAATGAGAGTTTGACCAGAATTGAGAGTTTGACTTTCTCTCTCATTGTTCTTAATGTGTTCTTGAAGATTTATATCTAAATCTGCCATGGTTATGAAGATATGAAGATTGATCAGTAAAATGGACTCAACAAGTTTCAAAAAGGATATAAAGTACTCTTAAAAGTTTCACCATGGAAATGAATAATGTGCTTTGGAAAAAGAGGGAAATTGGGTCCCCGATATATTGGTCCATTTGAAGTATTTGAGAGAATTGGACCAGTGACATATAAGTTAAAAATGCCACAAGAGCTGAGCGCTATTCATGATACATTTCATGTATCAAATCTCAAAAAGTGCTTAACCGATGAAACACTCGTCATACCGTTGGGAGATGTACAAATTAATGATCATCTGCGCTTCATTGAAAAACCAATAGAAATCATGGATAGAGAAGTCAAGCAGTTGAGGAGTAGTAAAATCCCAATTATAAAAGTTCATTGGACTTCGAGGCATGGACCAGAATATACGTGGGAAATGGAGGATTTTATGAAAAGCAAGAATCCCCACTTGTTTCCGATCAAGTCCAAAGTTAAGAGCTGACAAACGAAATTTCGGGACGAAATTTTTCTGGCATGGGGAGACTGTGACATCCGTCATTTTTGGAGCGTCGAGTTAGCACCTTTAAAGGGGTTTCTATATTTAAAATTATATTTTATTAGGATCTAGTCATGTTGATTAGAAGTCATCTGACTTAGTTCCCAAATATAGTTCAGAGAACCTTGTTTCGACGGGTAGCTGATAAAGTTAATTTATGTAATGCCAAATATATTAAAAATGTTCCAAATATAATAAAGTTGATATTATAACTCCAAATTAAAATATAAAAGTCTCATTTGAATGTCCAAATAATTTTCCCAAAAATGTGGAACTTTGATTTAATAATGATATTTTTATCAATATTTGACAAATTGTCTTTTGTTAGAATTTAAATGGGCTTTATTTTTTTTGTTTAAAAGAAAAATAAATTTTTTTATTGGACTTGGATCTTAAGAGGACAGCCCATTTCCTTTCTTTAAAACCCACATATAAATACTACACATTCTTTGAAAACTCTCATTTCCAATCCTCATTTTTGCATAAACCTTTCCTCTCCCTACTCTCTTTCTCTCTCTCTAAATCAAACCCCTCCAGTCGAGTTCATCTTCAAGCATCTTTAGAAATCTGTCAATCTTGAAGAATATCCAAGATTTCAAGAAAAAAATATTATACTAGTTATCTTACCTTTATAAAATAACAAAGATTCTCATTTTTCTACACCTACTTCTCGTTCTTGTAGTTAAAATTTCTGAAGAATTCAAAAGGGGAGATTATACATCAAAGACATGAAAATGTCTTCAAAAGGATGATAATCTATGACCCACGATCTTCGAACTCTAAGAAAGTAGGAGAAAACAACATTGCATGTGGAATTTAATCATGAAGAGATGTATTTTGAATATTGACAGATTCTGTTAGCACTTGTGTCGACTGTATCTTTCAAAATAAAAGTCCAAATGTTCTGATTTTTCTTCTAAAACGTACTTTGATGAGTTATCTTTCTAATGCAACTGATCTCACTAAAAAATATTACGTTTTGGAGACTTCAAGTTCTTGATACAAGATTATGGTGCAAAAAGAGCATTGCTGACAGAATCTTGCATGTATCTTAAATCGGTCATATCTTCTTCAAAACTCATTGAAAATAAGTGATTCTTTTTCTGGAAGTTAGCCTTATGTGTTAGCTATAAAATAAAGTTAAGATCACTGAAAAATGATGAGTTTAGACCCCCCCAAATGGCCGTCACTCGAAGAGTGTGCAATATGTCTTGCGGACTGTGTCACTCAAGGTTGCAGGGTATTAATGAGTGCCTTAAACCCATCCAAAATTCTTGATATTTGAGAAAAATCTGTTTAACTCATTATTATGGATGATATAAAAATTTGGACACAAAATGACTTTTGGAAGGTTCTTTTTGACAGTAAAATTGTGAGACCAAAAATTTCAGAAACAAAAATTACATTATGTCCAAATGGCAGCTTTACGTGCAAAGGTCTTTGATTTTAAAATATATATTTCTGGTCTATTTCAAATAGCAAATGGCATAAGTATCACCTTTAAATCATGAAAACTCAATGGCATTACATAAGACATACTTAACTTTATCTTCATCAAGAACCCATAGGTGATCTAATTTCTGGATGTTTGACTGTTTAGGAAGGTTAGGGCGGACGTTTAGCGCTTCGAACGTCGTAAAGTTCTTGGATATTCATCAACAAACTTGTGAGTATTCACGGCCCCACTTTTAATKTTTTTTGTTAATTTAAACTGGGGGRAAAGCATGAAGTTATGCAAACTATACTGTTTATTTATTAAACTGTTGGACTAAAGAACTGTTTAGTCAAGATTTGTTTAAAACTGTTGGACTAAAGAACTGTTTAGTCAAGATTTGTTTATGTCATGAAATATTGACAGTTTTGCACTATGATATAAATGTTAAATTGATTTAGTTGAGAGTATGTTTCTAAATAAAGTCCCCGTCCGTAAACGCTATTTGTTAACTCAGGCATGTCCCCGGGCCGTGGTATTTGTGGATAACCGCTATTGTGTTGACAGTCCCCCCAGAAAGGGGTGCACATTACCTATGTTTTTATTAGTCTAATCATGTAGAATTTGGACCATCGTTGAATTAGTACTACTACGAACTGTAGGACCTAAGTGAGTGTACGGACTACTTATGGTTGTTCGTAAAATAATAGGGCACATTGGTCAGGAAAGGCTCAGTAACGTCTCAAGTTTTTAAAACATCGTTGTAGATTTACATTTATTATGTGCAAAAGCTATGTATAGGTTTGCAAGAAATGATTTATGCATTGTAATGTTTTGTGCATATGAAAACCCGTTAACTCACCAACTCTTCGTAGTTGACGTTGTTTTATGTTTCATGTTTTTCAGGATTTAAGTAAGAAATGAAGTTTTGGAGCATATATGTGACGACACCGATTAAGTTCACATTGAAGTTTTTGTAAAGAAATATTCGATTCCAACTTGGTTATGGATGTTAAATTCGAAACTTTTGTAAAACTTGAATGGTGTTATTTATTATCTGCTGCTGTGACTCGCTTACCTGTTACATCTCGTGTTTCCGCTTTAACGGGGTGTGACAGTATATTTCATAAAGGAATTGATCAATGTATATTTAGTAGTTTTTTAAACACATATTTCATTGAAACTTTAAAACTAGCAAATAATTAGTAAACAACATGTAAGTTGCAAAGCTCCAATCTAGAAGGATTTATGAAATTAAGAACCATTTTGAAGCAATATATATTTAACAATAAACAATAGTTGTAATATTTCATTGAAAGAAAGTAAAGTAGAAATTAAAGTTCCAATTTGATCTCAACATACATTTAACAATAAACAGTAGTTGTAATATTTCATTGAAGCTTTAAAACTAGCAAGTAAAGAAATAAAGTTATGAATGGAAACAAACAGTAGCTGTAATACAAAGAAACAGTAGTTGTAATACATTTAACAATAAACAGTAGTTGTAATACATTTAACAATAAACAGTAGCTGTGAAAATTTCATCTTTTTGTTATGAATGGAAACAAACAGTAGCTATTTAACAAAGAAATAAAGTAAAGACTGTAAAGTAGTTGTTTAACAATGTAATCATGTAAATAAAGTTATACAAGTTGTTATGAATGGAAACAAAATTAAGCAAAATTATGACCTAATTATATAAGCCTAAATCTAAAACAAAAAACCTACTGACCTCGAACTCGAACTCTCGAAGAAAATGATTGATAAAGAACCGAATTGATGAAGATTGAAGAACGATTACGAGCCTCACGCTGGTCTGCTGCTCACGCGATTGATGAAGACCATCTGTTGCTCACGCGATTGATGAAGAACGAGCCGCAGCCGACTGGAGTTGGGTCGATTGACGAGGGTCAAACCGAGGGTGACTGGTGAGTGGTCCGTGAGTCGAGTTGGCAACAAGTAACAACAACAACAACGCATCGCAACTCTCTAGTCCCTACGACTCTACCGGCCGTCGCTTACAAGGGGAAGGGCGATGGCGTATTGGAAAATACAACCGCTGTCGCTGTGGTCCTGTGGACTAGAGTAGACGTAAGGTAATATCCAGTCCAAAAAGCCCAAACCCAAATAGTGTAACAGACTAACAGTGTGTGTATAACCAAAGCCCAAATACTCATTTTATCATTTATCAATATACCGGGTACGGGGAGGGGCGGGGGATACAATACCCGGCCCCAGCCCCAATCCCGGTTTGCCTCTATCGGGAATCCCCGGCCCCGGTACCCGTTTTAGCGGGGAATCCCCGTCCCCGTCGGGTGAACCGGGTTCCCCACCGGGTCGGGGCAAATCACCATCCCTAGGTAAACGCTTACCGAGTAAGTGTTTCAGTAAACGGCCCCTTACTAATTGTGTCAAATTACAACATAATGTAAAATTAATCGAAAACCGTAAAATGGTTTTAATGCGATTTACCGTTTACAAAATTTATTGAGCGTATATTATATTATTGGGTCAAACATTTCTTTTTATATAAACATGTTTATCAATTAATTTTATTAAATTTAAATATAAATTTTTAAGAAATTATAAAACTGAATGTTGACATAAGATGATCTAATAAGCAGTACATTAACACTTAATAACTTATTTCTAATATAGCATAAATAAAAAATCAAATTTGAATAACATACAAATACAATAATAAATATAAATTAAATGATCATATGATAAATCAATATAAAAGAATTTTGTTTTTGTTATAAGATAAATGTGTCATCGTCTAAAAGATATAACGATAGAGATAAAGATAGATATACTAGAGATAAATTAGAAGTAAAATGTATCAAACTTATCTACTTATAACTTATCCATATAAAAAAAGCTTATGATTAATGAAAATTACATATTCCTTTTCTTTATTATATTGTTGTTCTTTTTCAGTTATTCTATAACACGTTATCAACATGTAAAGCTCAAAATTATTTTTCGCTACTGCTAAAAGGTTGTTGCAGCCACTGTTGAACGACTTGTTGCAAAATTGCATCGTTACTTCGTTATCCCTGCTCATTGCCAGTTGCCATGACCATCAAAAAAATTCTAGTAAGCTTTCTATCAACTTCTTTGTAAGTGAATATTATAAAATCATGTTAAAAAAAAATACAATTTATGATTTAATTTATAAAATATTTTGTTTATATTTTCATTGTTATATAAACTGAATTAAAAAAAATGTAGACAAATCGAGTTTATAATTATTTAATTTTTTAATAAAATAATTAAATAGTAATGGGTATCAATGTACAAAAGATTACAATAATTTATACGAGATTTGCATTGTGATTTTCATGTAATTTTTTAATAAATAATTAAATAGTTATAGTTTTTTTATTTGTAAAGAAAAATAGAAATAAATGCGACGGGATCACATCTAGCCTATGGATTTTTAAAATTAATTAAATAAAGGTTTAATTTATTTCCTTATTAACCACTTATTGGATTTTTATTTAATAAATATTTATTACATTAATACTATTTTATTTAATATCATTTCACTTTAGTTGATATCTTATAATAATATTATTTATTAATTTATTTTATCGGATATATATTTAATTTAACTATCAACATCATTATTTATATAACTCGATGTATTTATTATTTATTTATGTTATTCTTAATTATAATTAACAATCTTAATAAACTTTTAGAAATTACACTTCTAGCTCTCATAACTTTTAGTCTTTTACCAAAACCTCCAAAAAATTAACATAAAAATGTCAAAATATTATTCAAACGTTTATCTTGATTATGGGTAGGGAGGATGATTTGCCCCGACCTGATGGGGAACCCGGTTCCTCTGACCTGAATGGAGACTGGGATTCCCGGCTAAAACGGGTTCCGGGGTCGGGGATCTCCGGTAGACTCAAACCGAGGCCGGGGCCGAAGGATGTTACTCAAACCGTGGTCGGGGTCAGGAATCCCCAGTAGAATCAAATTAAAGGATATTATTTATGGGATTTGACTGAAGATTGATAGAGGTTTGACTGGGTACGGGATGTTAATCCCCGTACTTGCAGGGGACGGGGACCGGGGCCGAGGCCGGGGAATGTTACTTCAAATCGGGGTCGGGGATTACAAAACTCGCCCCATCCCTGTCCCGTTGCCATGCCTAATTATGGGTTCCCACTCATTGTTTTCAAGCTTAACTAACTTTTGGAAATTATACTTCCAACCCCATGTATTTGGGTTTCAAAATCTCTCAAAATATTATTAAGAAACTAAAAGTTTAAATTTGACTTTTTGCCAAAACCAATATTATCTAGCCCCTCATGGTAAAATCTCTCAAAACACCATTAAAGTATTAAAACATTGTAGTTGGCTTCATATGTCAAACTCATATTCCTTTTGGTCTCTTGTCGAAACCTCCAAAAATGTCATTATGTTGTTAAATTATCTACATTTGATCTCATCTCTTGACCTCATTCTAAAATCATTAATATTATCTATGTACTTTATAAATGATTAATCACAAGATATTGATTTTTTTTTTGTCAAACGGGTGTATGTTATGATAAAGAAATTTCATACATAAAGTAATAATTATGAACTATAATTAATTGTGCACCATCACTCATTTGACTCAGCACAAGGGGAATTGTAGTAGATAAGTGTGTTATCGTTTAAAGGATATGAAAATTAAGATAGAAGAGTTAAATTAAAATTGAAATATTTTATAGTTATCTACTTGTAACTCATCCATATAAAAAGGGTTTAATCATCTCTCTATTCTATTGTTGTTCTTTTTCAGTTATTCTCTAACAGTTTTCAAATTAAATTATTAGAAAGATTTTTAAAAGATTTGAATTTTACAACAATGCATTATACTATTTTAAATCAAAGCTGAAATATGGGTATTAGGGTCTTTAGTGGAACCACAAGATCCCAAGTTGTTGATTTATTTGGAGACCAAACTCATTAAAAAACTGCAATAGTAAGAATGCAACTTGTTAATAAATGCAACCATAAAGACACAATCCATTGATTTACTTTTATACCCCTATAATTAGTTAATTAATTTACTTTACGTTTTTTACTTTTAAATATTTCATTTTAAACTTTTATCAAATTAATATACATAATCGTATATCAATTAAAACATGTTTAAACAATATATTTTTATTTTAACAAGTTACATCATTATAATCGTCTCGTTAATACCTTCGAAATGAGTCCAATATTGAATAGTTTTTGACGTAATTATATTATTATATATTATATATATTGTGAAAAAATATTTTTAATATTTACGATTTATACTTTTATAGTTATTTATTTATATATATACTATATATTTTGGGGTTAGGCTGTCCAAATTGCACTGTATAATATGTTCTAAATTAATATGTTCTTGGGTTTTTTTTGAAATATAAATATATACATGTATTAATTCAACCTTAATATGAGTTTATGGACAAGAAAGAGGGTAAGCAGTTGAAATTTCATTCTAAAACCCATTTTTTTGGTCTTTTCATGTCTTATGATCTGTCAAATTTGTAGTTTTTTTTATTGGTTTTGAGTGTTTATCTTAAAACTCAAGTTTCTTGGTTCTTTGCTCTTGGTGTAAATCSAACACATTTGTGGAGTCGTTTAAATATGTTGGATTTTAAACTGTCATCAATTTTTTTCATCGATAGTCTGTAATTGGAACCATAACTCTTATTTATTCAAATTGTATTAATAGGTAAAGACCAAGTGTAACATATATCATCTTTAAATCTTATCTTATAAAACCAGTGGAACTTCAAAATCATTAAATTCATGGCTCCCGCCGAATTGCACGGATACACAACTAGTATATATATATATATATATATATATATATATATACACACACATATATATACTACATTTGGTCAATAAAATCCGAAATACTAGTCACAACTCACAATTGCCCCTTGTCAAATCCGTCATTTAGTTGTCAAATCAACCAAAAAATACGTCATAATTTGTCTTCACTAGAATCCAAAATAACAGGTAAAAATCTCCTCTAGGACAATTTTCACATTCCAGGGACGATTTATAAGAATTCTAAAAAAAATCATATTTTATTAATCCCGAATAGTATACATGTGGGACCCATCCATATCTTATTGGGAAAATCGCCCTCTATGAAGGACGATATTTGTGTCCGTTTTGTGAGTAAAAGCTGAAAAGTAGGGCTGACAATGGGTAAGAGTAAACTCGTTATCCGTTATGTTTCGACCAGTTGGATAAGAATATGGATAAATAAGATTTTATCCATTACCCGACATTTTAATGGATAAGGTATAGATAAAGTGTTTTTCGTAATCTATTTAACTGTTACCCATTTATATATATGTATATACGCACACATACATATACATACATATAATTATATGAAATTAAATATTAATATATTTTTTACAATATTATCTATATGTTGTATTACATGTATTAATTGGTATTTAATTTTCTTTTCATATTCGTCAACTAAAAGAGTTAATTAGGATAATCAAACAAGGAACAATATAAAGTCGTTAAAATAAATATAACAAACATAAATGTTGTCATTAGATTTTCATATTGTTGTGTAAAATATCACATTATAACATATTTAAAACAATATCATAATATTTATTGGAACAAATTAAATATAAAATAAAAATTATATTTATGAACTTATATTTTTTCTTATATGTTGATGTTTAATAATATTATGCGAGTTTAAAATGATTTTTCTACCATTTATCCATTACCCGTTATTTTAGTGTGTAGGGTGTCAATATAAATAGGAGTTTAATGATATAAATAATTATGTTTCAAAAGTGGTGACTCTGGACTATCTATAAAACATGTGATCGTCCTAAAATTAATCGGCTTACATAACGGATTAGATATCCAGAATTTTAAAATAGATTAATCTTTACCCTATCCATTACAAAGTATATTGAAAAGCGGTCATTTCGGGTAATTTACGGTGGAATACAAACCAAGGTTTCAAAAATAGATCTAAATTTTAGGAAAATGTAAGAGAGTTAAATCGGTGACTGATTTCTTGGATTACTATCCAAACACCATTTCTGCCGGAACTCACTCGTTCATACTCTCTATCAAGCAACGAAGTTGAGGTAATCTTCTGGATTCTTAGATCTCAATGGCTTTCTCTTCGATTTCTAGTTTGAAACATAACAAATCTGATACTTGAAACAAGTCTCCATGTTTCCTTTTGCTGCACCTACGGATCACCGCTTCTTAGTTCATTTCAGATCTTTGTTTCTTAGATATTGACTTGTTGATCTTCAATTTTGTGTTCGTTTATGTTAATTTGTTAGTTTGTTTGTAGGGTTTTAACATGTTTTAGGGGTTTCATGCTTTTTTTAGGTTAAATCTGTTTAGCTTCTTAAAGGCTAGATTTATATTGCTTTTTAAACTTAGATTTCAACTTGCATGTTTCAGGAGGACAGTTCGAAGTGAAATTTGTGGTACGAGTTTGCACCTTTTTGGCGTTATATGGGTTTTTAGCAGATAAAAAAGGTTGGTTTGTGGGTTTAATTGGGATTAATTTCTAATGTCTCTTCTATTTATGCTTTGAGAATTGTGGGTTTATTTGGGAAAGTTCTAGTTTGGTAATTTTTGAAGAGGGTGTGTGTGATTGAGATTGATGGAAGACAACTTAGGTTCAGATTCGGTTCCTTCTGGTCCTATTGACAAATCAAGGGTTTTGAATGTTAAGCCATTGAGATGTCTTGTTCCAATTTTCCCATCTGGTTCATCTGCAACACCACAGTCTTCACCATTTGCATTTGTATCTCCAACTGGTTCATTTCCCCCTGGAGTTGGACACTTTTACCCCTTTGCTACAAATGAGTCTCAGAGGCAAGCCAATGGACCCAATCATGGAAGATCTTACCCCATCCCTTCACCAGTCCCTTTGAATTCCTTTAGAACACCAGCCTCAGCAGCAACCAATGGTGGCAAAGGGACGTCGAAAAGGAGCTCCAAGAATCATGGATCATATAACGATGAATATATTCAAAATGATGGTTTTGAGAACGGTTTCATTGTGGATATGGGGGATAGCAGTGATGCCATCAGGCAAAAACGTAAAATCCGCAAAAGTATGAGAGGTACACAAGCGGTGGCTGTTTCTAGTTCTGAGGTTGACATTGATCCATTGGTTAATCATCTCTTGAGATCTTTCAATCTTGTGGACATTGACCCATCTCGACAAGCTGAGAGTGATAACGATTTGGTCCAACGTGTGGTCATCGTCTATAATTTGCTGAGGAGAAAGATAATACAACTTGATGATTCAAAGGGAGTTATACCCGGGATTTCAAGACGGGCCGACTTGAGGTCAGGCACAATCTTGATGAATAAGGGAGCTCGGGCTAATACCAAAAGACGGGTTGGCGCTGTTTCTGGTGTCAATGTTGGTGACGTTTTCTTTTTCCGAATGGAGCTATGTTTGGTGGGATTGCACGCTCCTATTATGGCCGGAATAGATTACCTGAGTTTTAAGGTCAGTGGTGATGAAGAGCCGATAGCTGTCAGTATCGTTTCCTCCGGCGGATATGAAGATGACGGAGATGATGGGGAAGTTCTAGTTTATAGTGGTCAAGGTGGTGTTCAAAGAAGTGATAAACTACTGATGGATCAAAAGCTTGAAAGGGGTAATCTTGCTTTGGAAAAAAGCTTGCACCGAGCTAATGAGGTACGGGTTGTTCGTGGTCTTAAGGATGTAGCAAGTGCAACAGGAAAAGTATATGTCTACGATGGCGTATACAAAATCCACGAATCATGGATCGAAAAAGGGAAATCTGGTTGCAATGTCTTCAAGTACAAATTGATTAGAGTTTCTGGTCAACCTGAAGGATTTACGTTATGGAAGTCAATTCAGCAATGGAGAGATGGTGTTAC
Organism: Cynara cardunculus var. scolymus; assembly: GCF_001531365.2. NCBI lineage: Eukaryota > Viridiplantae > Streptophyta > Magnoliopsida > Asterales > Asteraceae > Cynara > Cynara cardunculus. The sequence goes on from NC_037532.1 coordinate 9,715,168, forward strand.
CACACGGGTTGGGGTTATCCTTCCCGACCTTACGTCTGGCGCCGAAAATGTACCTATTTGTCTTGTAAACGACGTAGATGACGAAAAGGGACCCGCTTATTTTACGTACTCTCCCAGTCTCAAGTATTCAAAACCATATTCTTCTTCCAAATCTTCGTTAAACTGTAGATGTTCAAATGGATGCCAACCTGCCACCAACTGCCCTTGCATCGAAAGAAATGGTGGATATCTTCCATATTCGACGGCTGGTGTTCTTCTGAGTCATAACTTATTGGTTCACGAGTGCGGTTCTTCTTGTTTATGCCCTCCTAGCTGCAGAAACCGAGTTTCCCAAGTAGGTCTAAAACTCCATTTAGAAGTGTTCAAAACAAAGGATAAGGGTTGGGGACTTAGGTCGTGGGATCCCATCCGAGCTGGAGCATTCATATGTGAATATGCAGGTGAAGTGGTTGAAAATGGAAATGATAGTGACGATAACTACATATTTGATGCTACCCGTTCTTTTGAACCGCTTGAACCAGTGCCGACTGACGAGCCCGTAAAGCTTCCGTTTTCCCTAATCGTCAGTGCCAAAAATAAGGGAAACGTGGGTCGTTTTATGAACCATAGCTGCTCACCTAACGTCTATTGGCAACCAATTTTGCGTGAAAACAACCGAGAATCATATCTCAATGTTGGATTTTATGCATTCAAGCACATTCCTCCTATGCAGGAATTAACATTTAACTACGGAATTCCGAGGGATCAGAAACCTGGACCACGAAGAAATAAGTGTTTGTGTGGATCGACAAAGTGCAAAGGTTACTTCTACTAGCCGTCTGCATGAAGTTAGCAAAGTTGATGTCTCTTGTAAAAGGTTAGCGTTCTCGTTTTACGTCTAGTAAGTTGTTTAGTGCATTTTTTTGGGTATTTGCTACATTTTGGTGTGCTAATTGTAGGTAATCTGAAGTCAGTAGCGTAATATGGTTTGTTTTCATCCCTAGAAGTTAAGTTATCTGATTCATCCTTTGCTTATCTTGAGTACTGTTAACTCTTTTGATCTATAATCCTACATAAGTTCTAGTAGTATGAGTTTATGTTTATGCAATATTGAATCTTGAAGAAGTTTCTTGAGGTGGATTATGTGTATTGGCGATTCAAAAGGATGGTAGCATTCAATCTGATTCTCAGTTTGGCAATCGTGTTTGCACGGCAAATTGATACTGCAAACAACCAGTCCTGATAGACTTAGTGGCCACAATTGTTGTGTACGTCTGGAATCGAAACCTACACAGATGAGATATTCAACCACTACGCCACAACCTTTGCGGTTAAGGCATGCTAGCGTTATTAGGCTATGTTTGGCAGATTAGTTGATTGTTGTTAAGCTAGACGTTAGAGGGTAAGGTGATAATTAAGATAACAATGTAAAATAATCTCCAAAAATATACATACAAGGGGCATAACTGATAAGTTAGTTGTTGGCTAATAAGCTAGTTATTGACTAATGAGTTTGTTATTAATTGATAAGCCAACTAATAAACAAGTCATGTTTGGTAAAAACTGATTTGCTAGATGTAAATATACAATAACCTAAAAAGAGATCATAAGGGAGAATTATGTTAAAAATATAAGGGGTATAACTGGAAAACTAATTTAAAACCACTTTGACTCGATTTCTGTTTAGAAAACAAACTTTAAAAATTATCATTTAAAAGTCTAAAACAAGGTTTTTGGTTTATTTAAGAGTCTAAAACAAGGTTTTTGGTTTATTTAAGAGTCTGATGACTTGCTTGACCTCTTAATGATAATTTGGCTTTAAGTATTTTGCCAACTATGGTTTCATGTAATGATTAAATTTATAAAAGAAATTTAAATAATTATATGGCACAAATAATTATGACGTGGCACATAAAACTTATTTTACTTAAAAAGTAAATTCCACGTCATGTTTTAAAATAAAATAAAAAACCATTGAGCAAGTGTATTTTAATCTTATTTTGTTTTTCTAATAAAAACAAATACTATTTAAATGAAAAAGAAAAGTCAAACACGCCCAAGGCCCAAACCCGTAATCCCTTCACCTTCAATAATGATGGCCAAACCGGACCGGGTACCGTCGGAGGACTGGAACCGTGACCGGCAAGGGACCGGTTGGGGGTTTTTGGCAGTTTTGTAGGACCGGGACCGGTTATGGACTGGTCATGCCCGACCCAAAAATTCAAATAATTTTATAAATAAATGTACTTTTAAATAGTTTTATAATGTATATTTTATATTAACCTGGATATCCAATCCGCTATGTGAGCCGATTAATCCCAGGACGATCACTTGCTTTGCAGATAGCCCGAAGTCACCGCATTTGAACCTCCGTGGCCACAAAAGGATTTTTAAATAATGTATTTTTTTAAGACAACGTAATCTTAATTATATTAAACCGCATTTTTAAAGTGTATTTGAGTGATCCAATTACAAATTTTATAATGTAAAAAAAAAATATTTTTTAATGCAATCGGGACCAGGACCGGCAGCCCATAACCGGTTATGAAGAACCTTGACCGGTTTTACCATTTTTGACCGGGACCGGTTATGGCAGGTTACGAGAAAACTTGGGACCGATTAGGACCGGCCCGGCCCGGTCCGGGACCGGTTTTTGGCCATTACTAATCCTCAACGTCTACAACTCCGGCGAGCGGGTGACCCTAAAATTTAGCCACCTCAAATTGTGACAACCTTCACTTGCAAACTCCGGTGACCCCCAAATCGAGACCACCTTCACCTGCCCTCCTCTTTGTTGTTCTCCATCATCCCATTGCCAATCTTTTGCCGCCGTTCAGGAACGTTCCAATCTTTTATAGGTCCAGCTACATCCATATCTTTTAATTACATCACGTAAATGAGACAACAGAGATACATGTTGAGGATAAAAATGGGCTAAATCTAAATAATTAACAATCTGAACCTAACCCTAAACTATAAATTATTTGAACCTAAACCCAAATAATTAATAATTTGAACCTAAACAAATTTGGTTATAACTTTACACGGGTCGATGAAATATCCTAAACACATTTACTGTTCAAAATCTCACGTTTAACATGTTAAAGGACGGCCCTACCATCGATATCCATCACCCGACCGCCACTCTTCTTTCTTCTCTGTCGATATCCACCATCCCACCACGGTTCCTTCTTCCCCTACTTTCATCTCTAACCTAAAACCCACTCCTTGTCCTCCCCCTCTACTCCACTCCGCCACCCGTGACTCCCATTCCATCGAGCTTTTCAAGATCCGAGCATTCAATGTTGCTGTAACCACAAGAGGGAGGGGAAGAGTGAAGTAGGGGAGTTCGGTTTTTATTTGTGTTCTTTTTAAATAATGATGATATGGCATCCTAAATATTATGTAAGACAACGGCTATCTGCTTAACCTTGTAAACGAGACCTTAAATAAACGAAAACTTCGTCCTAGACCCTTAAATGCGAATTTTGAAAGCTGGTTTCCCAAAATAGAAATCAAGTCAAAGTTTGTTTCATTTTTATGCATTTTTCCCTAATTTATATGTACTAATGATATAAAGATGTTTGCTTTATATCATTTAGCACATATTTTTATGATAATCAATCTCGTGCATTGTTCAAGCGTTAAACCAATAGTTATTTTGTTTTCTTGAAAATGGTAGTGGATCCTTCTGTTGCTTGTTTGCATACACTCTGATACTTCCCGTATATGTTTTCTGTTAGTTTTTGTTTTACAAGTTGATAATATTCATAGAAACGACGTGTCTACCTCTTGAAACAGATAAAAAGTCTGCATACATCCTAACCACTCCAAGGCTATCCTTCTGTAGGGATAAAATTGGCTTCGATTGAAAATTTATGATTAGAGCAGGTGTTTCGCATTTGGAACCTCCAATTGTGACAAAGAGATGTATCATGAAACAACTGTTGTATTCCAGTGAGAAGGAAAGTTAGAATGAAAAACGTAAGAAAAGATCTTCATCTCTGAATCAATACTAATTGAATGTCAACATTAATGATGTGCATCAAGATGTACTGAATCAATTCCCTTATCAAGTGTAATTAACATGAGATTAAAACTGATTAATGATTCAAATTTTTTCTTATGTTTCTCATCATAACTTCCATTCTCACACGATCTTTTATGTATACAACAATTATAACATTTATATTTCTTTTTATTTATGAATTTTTGAATTTAAAATCAAACCGAAGGATAAAATAGTAATTTTAGATTGCGTTTGGTAATAATGACACCAACTTGAAATAAAAGTTATTTGACTTTTTTTAATGGTTTTGTGACTTTTTATTTTCTAGAGTTTCTTAAACCCATTTGTTTAAAAAATTAGTTTTCAGTTTAGTTTAAAATTTTCACACTGTTTTTGTTGTGAAGTTTAAGTGGTCTTCGTACCTTCACAATGTTTTTGTGAAGTTTCAGTGTTATTTTGTGATCTCACGAAAACAAGTTGGTCTCACGTGAACTCAACCCTATATATAGCGAATGATCGTGTGAAAAAAAGAGTTAAGATAAGAAGCGTAAAAAACGATCCCGACCCTTGATCACATTGAACCTCAAACTCACCCATGAATCATACTTGATATCTCATCCTAATGTACAAATTATCTTTCATAAAAAGTAATTAATTTTGCTTTGTTCGAATATCCATCAAATCTCTTATTGAAAAAAAAAAACATATAAAATGATGGTGTGATGAATGATGAGTGATGACTTTTGCAAATGGGAAGTGAATTCCACTTCATGCTGATTCCATTTGGATAGAAGCAATGATTGTTGACTCAACATTATCCATCCCATCTAACCAAATCCAAAATCCAAATAAAATATAATTATTAATATTTAAAAATTCCAAATATTTATTATTTATCATGGATTATATTAATTTTTTATAACCTTTTCATTTTTAAGTATTTGTAAAGGTTTATCTTTTTATACATTAGAATGGTACTTGTACAATACGGTAAGATGCATCTTAATTTTAATGTTTGTTTTATTTTTTGTCTCTGTCGATGTTATAAAACGATTTTATGTGGTTTTGGAAACACGATAACGTTCTAATTTTTAAATAAAATATAAACTTGAAGATATTTTTAAAATTTTGAAAAAAAAATATATATTAATATTAAATTAACAATTTCAAAGTTTTCGTTTTTTATAATTCATTTTTATCATAATTTAATTTAGACTTGAAATGAAGTAATTTATTTTTGCTTTAATAATACAAGTTTTTATAAAAAAAACTATAATTAAGTGTTCTGTTATGACTCAATGATTATTCTAATTATATTTTAGTTTTTTATATCTAAACTGAGATGTTTATCTTTATTTGATTATGTTTATCTGTTGTTAGTTATACGGATTTGAACATAGAACTTCAATAAGTTGTATTTATACATAATTTAATTGTAATATTAAATTTTAAGTAATATGCATCGATAAACAATACTTTATGCATAAAAAATGGTTTTTAAAAGTTTTTATCAAAGGGAAAATTGCATCAAAATGGAACCAACTTTCACAAAACATTAAAATCGAGATGTTTATCAAATGTTTTATGATATAGTATAGATATAGAGGATCATCGTGCAATGCAACGAGATACATCTCGATTTTAATGTTTTGTTGTATTATTTCTCTGTCGATGTTTTATGTGTTTTGAAGTAAAATAATGATGTTTTTATTTTTCAGTGAAATATAAATTTGAAGATATCACAAAATTTAAAAAAATATATTGATATTAATATCAAATTAACTATTTAAAAATTCTCGTTTTTTGTGTAATTTCTTTAATTCAAATTTTTTATTATAATATAATTTAGGTTTAGTAACAAATCAATTTATTTTTAGTTTAATAATATAATTTTTCATAAATATAATAACTAAGTATTCTATTAAAACTCAACGATTATCCTAATTATATTTTAAATTTTTTATATTTAAAATGTGATGTTTATCATGTATATGATTATGTTTATCTGTAATTAGTTACACGAATTCAAAAGTTGAGGTTTAATAAGTTGTACTTATGCACAATTTACTTGTAATATTAAATTTTAAGTAATATGCATCAACAAATAGTACTTCATGCATAAAAAATNNTTTTAGATTTTTTATATTTAAAATAAAATGTTTATCCAGTATTTGATTATATTTATCTGCAAATAATTAATGAACTCAAAAATAAAGCTTTAATAAGTTGTACTTATGCATAATTTACTTGTAATCATGAATTTTAAGTAATATGCATCAATAAACAGTACTTCATACATAAAAAATGATTTTTAAAAATTTTTATCAAATATTTTATAATATAATATAGATTTTACCATGAAACAATTATATTTTTAACCCTCATTAGTCATTCACATTTATCTATTTTTTTATGGTTTCATGGATCCAATTTTGAATCTCAATAAGGGTAATCTTGTATTTTTAGAGTTTTTTTTTTAAATAAATCGTTTACATCAATAGTTTCTATAATTATAAGAAAGATAAATATGGAGGTTATTGTTTTGATAATTTTTAGTGATTTTTTTCTTTAATTATTGGTTTGCAGGTCTTCATCTTCTTCAACAATGGACATGCATTTTTGATTCAAATTGATTATGAATCTGTTTCATATGTGAACATCAAGTTTTTATGTTTCCCTTTTAAGATTATGTGTATCAGTATCATTCATGAACAAGTACCTTCTTTGAAACAGTTTCATATATGAACATTAAATGGAACAGGTTCATGTATGATGAATAAGTGAAACAGGTTCATATATGAACAATTTGTGAACCAGGTTCATGCATGAACGCTTTCACACATGTCCGCCATTTTTTTTCCTGAAAATTGTTTTGTTTCACTGCTTAAAATTTCGATTTCAATATAGAATCTCAAAATGAACCTGTTTTCTAAAGTGAATATGTTTTTTATGAACCTGTTTTTATGTTCATAAGTGAACATGTTTTTATGTTTAGTGTTGCAGGTTTTGAGCATCCTTTCAAATAACTGCATCTTCTGCTCCATTTTCATCGTGCGTCCACCATAAATCACCGACCTCCAGTTCCTTCACCTCCGTATCTCCTTTCTTCTCATACACACAAATCACATGCAATTGCAGTTTTACAGATTAAAACGATGATGGTTGAAGAAAAGAAGTCGTCGATGTTGAAGATGATAATGATAAAACCAATATCTGCCATTTTTTTTCGATTGCAAGAATTTGATGGTCTTCACCACGCTTTGTTGGGAAGTCTGCTTCTGTCCATGCTGACTGTTTTGATGATACTGAAAATATGGACTTCACTTGTGAACTCCCTTTTGAAAAACCTTTAATGACATCTTCTACATCTTCACAGATGAAAGGTAAAAATGTTTTATCAGAACCAKAAGATCTTGTTGATAAGCAACTAATTGTTCCTAATCTTGGTTGCTTTTCTTTTTTACAAAATCTAGTTGATCTTTCAGACATCAACTTTGAAACCTTTTTAAAATACCAAGAATGGCTGATGGTTTTATCCAGATCACCTATTCAAGGTTTTTCAGTACAATTGGAAGAAATTCCTACTCCAGATAATGAAAAAAGAATTTTTTTTAGAACAGTTCAGATTGATTTATCTACTGCATCTGAACAAATGTTTCGAAACGAAAAAAATAAGTTTTCATGATCTTTTTAAATATGGATTACTTTGCGGACTAATCCTATCTGACATTGATCAAATCAAATGGCTTCYAGTTCGTGTTATTGAAGCTATTAATTTGGTTAAAACTTATGATGATTATATCATCCTGGTGGACATTATTTCTTCACCTCCAAAATTTTGGAAATCTGAGCCTGAACCTAGTTGTTCAGTTATCAAGATACTGTCTAAGACTTTCTCTTCAGATTGGGACGATAAGTTATTACTTCACTGTCCTAATTGGCAATACATCTCTGGTCAATCCTTTGAAGATCTAAAGATATGGTATTACCATGTTTATTATTCAGACTTCTTTTGGAACTCTGAAGTATTGACATCTGAAGATTACTCACTCTTTGGAGAGACTCCTACAGTCAAGATATATGTTCCATCTGCAATTGCTGCTTATACTTTTCTCAAGTTCTACAATGATGAAGAAGAAGCAAAAGACAAATGGAGACTCTTTTTCAAAGGCAAAGCTCTCAAAAGACTAGCAGACAAAATTCTCTAAACAAAGCATGATGATAATGGTACACCTGCTTACAGCTGTATCTAATAAATGCGGCAGACAGAGACAAAGCATCCTGCTTTTACTTTTACTTTTCTAGAAAAAGTTTGAAAATTATGGCCATGCCCCAACTTTCACTGTTTATATGTTGAATTTTGTATCCGGTTGAAGCCATCGGTAGCCGGTTGATTTCTATTTTCTTTCTTATAAATAAGTTTCAATTGTAAGTGCTTCAAACACACCTGAAGATATCTTACATATCAAAACACTCCTGGAAGAAGAAAAATATTAGAGAGTATCAAATATTGTAAGTTTGAAGTTTGTAAGCATCTACTTTTGTAATCAGCCGACTGTATAAATACAAGGTTAGTTTTTATCATTATGGCAGGCTAAATCTCTTATTAGAGAACCATATCATGTTGTGAAGTTTTTATATTTATTATCTTTTAAAATCTTTATTTATAAAGATAAGATCTCATGAATTATATCATAAAGAAATTTGGTTGCTGTTAGTTCATACTCATGACAGGAGTATAACTGTCAGGCCTTGAGCCAAACCTCTGGGAAATGTCCTGATTGTAATTTTTAAAAAATTGTCTTAAGATATTCCAAGAAAGTTAAAATCCTCTTTGAAAAAACAAAAGACGTAAGGATGTATAAGTTCAGAAGAAGTACCCGTTGTTTAGCCAAGAGTGCGTTTTAGGGGAAAAAAGTATGAATTAGTCCAAGAAGGTGAGTTTTTTTTAAAAGAAATTTTATCTGACTTTCTTGGTTTTATATTAAGAAATGTTTTTAAAAAAGTGATAACAGAGTGACTAAAATGGGTATTATGATATATAAAAATAAGATCTTATCTCTTTAAATTTTGATTATTAAGATAATATTGATATAAATGATTAACAACCTCTGATAATGGTTTTTTAATATTTTCCTCTTGTTTGATTTATACATTAATCCGCTTTATGTTTAGTATTAATTCATGTCCTCTTCACTTTAGTAAATGTCCTCATCCTGATCCTTTACACACTTCTATATGTGGATGTCCTTGTGGATGTTTTTGCTATGTTGATTATGAAATATTTAGATCTGAAAATCTCAAAAAGAACCTAACGTTTTTGTTAGCCTCTGATCTTTTAACTATAGATTTAAAACATTATATTGCTGGAAAGGTTTTTAAAGACATCAATAAGTTTATGGGAAGCTTTTGGTTTAATCTAAAAGTTGACGATCAAATTAAAACCTGTGCTCATAATATCTCTCATGGTGATAATTGGAATTTTGCTTTTAATGAAGAAAATATTTATTTAACCTTAGTAGAAATTGATATATTTAATGAATGTTTGTTGAATCTTTAGATGTTTAACCTCGCTGAGGCCCAGACCTAGTGTCTAGAGAACTGTGTTTTCTTTACACACTAAAGAACTGCGTTACAGCCCAACCCCTTTTTATTGGTATCAGAGCTTGTACTTAAATTTATTTAAGTATTAAGTATTAGTATTGTGTGTTTTAATTTTTTCATATTGACTGTTTATGAATAGATTAGAATATTTAAATCTAGAATTATCTCAGCCAAGTAGACTTATTACTTCTTTAGATAATAATAGTATTAATTGTTGTTTTTATAAAGAGTCTGTAAATCATATATTTCATAGTAGTAATTCTCAGCTTAACGTTCTTGTAGATTTATTAGTAAATTTGGGAAAAAAATCTTGAAATAAATCAGAATAAAAATAACCATCTTTGGCAATTTATTCATGATTTATTAATAAAAAAAGACAGAGCTATTCATAATTTAGAAAATAAATTAGAATACCTCAAAACAACTTTTTCTCTTTTTGAAGAAAAACTTGTGAGCTTTGAAAGGAAATACAATTCTTTGATTAATAGCCAGCCTATTAATAAATCAAAAAATTCTATTTCTCAAGATAAAGTTCTTGCAGTTCTGGAAAAGTCTCAAGATCAGTTTGACAAAATTAAAATTCATTTAGAACGAATTGAAAAATTGGTTCTTAATTAAATGAACTTAAATTTTGAAGGCAAAATACTTGAAGAAGCTTATAAGTTTTGTAACCAATAGAGTTTTCCAAAATCCATTGGTTATTCTGAAACAAATCATATTGTTTCTGAATCGAACAAATTAGCTGTTTTGCAAAACAATATAATCATCTCTCTTTTAGTATCGTTACACCACAAGGATGATAAACTTTCTTTTAAAGAAACTTTACATCCTACTGATCTGGATAATCTTGTTGAGAATTTTTCGAAACTTTCAACAACTTTTGAAAAGAAGACTGCTCCTAAAGTTAAAACAAATTTTCTTGTTTACAAACAAAATGGCAATTAGAACTCTTTTTCTTGGTCGTTCTAGAACCATCAATGAAAATGATTCTATGGATCATAACAGGTCTCAAATGATTGGACAAGAAACTAGGCTAAATTTCAATACCCTAGGAAATTTATTTTCTCGAAGATCTTCTAATATTTCTAGACTTGAAGATATGATTAATGTTGACAGAAGTGAACAACTTCTTAACAATAATCAGTTAGAAGCTTTCAATCCTACTAGACTTTATTCTACTGGGATATTCGAAAGAAACTCTGGTCTTTTTCGGCACCATAGTTTACAAAATCTTGCTGTACCACAAGGAAGAGTAGTTTCCATTAATTTAATGACTAGAGAAGCTAGCATTAGATTAAGACATACCAGTAAAACCACTCTACATTTTGGACTTTTAACTATTGCAGTAAAAGGTCTTCATAGAACTGGTTTAGGAACAAAAGCCTTGTTAGTTTTGATTGACAATAGATTTTCTAATCTTGATCAAGCTATTATAGGAACGATGGAAATAGACTTAAACAACAATATAGGTGTTGCTTATATTRCTCCTCAAAACTTTTCATTAAGTGTTAGTGATTTCTGTAAGCATGTTACTGTGCAAATCCAAACACTAGGATATGAAAACTTTATAGGAAGAAATTTGGGAGTAGAGATTGTATTTTTAGGAAGACTAACTCGAACAGCTGGAAGTCAGTATAATGTGGACATTAACTCAATTATACAGACTGTGTCTTCTAGAGGAATACAAATGATACCTCCTGTCCAAATTGATTCTCAAACCATTGCTGGAAGTGAATGGACCATTCCATTCCATAGAGAACCATCTATAATTGTCCCCACGAGTTATGTTTCTTACATAAACCCCAGTGGATCTAAATCTTTGAGATTTAGAAATTATAAGGACAATGCCACATTCTCAAATATTGATGATGAAAGTGAAACTACTGATGAAAATACTCATAGATTTTCCACTAGTTTTATGAATGTCGAATTAAGTGATGAATGGGATACATTAGAAGAAGACTCTAAGTACTTTGATTCTAGTAACCCAAATGAAATCAAACCCTTTTTAGTCAAATATACTCCCCCTGAGTCAAGTAAGACTAAAATTGAAGATATCAAACCTACTGGATGGAGTGATACTGATCATAAAATTCTTTACCCTAAAGAATTATTTGGTTATACTCTAGATCCTAAGGAAATTGATGAAATGGAGGTTATTCTTAAGAAACAAGGACAACTCCATGACTCACAAATTATCTATCAAGATGATTTGGGAAATATAAGAATGACTCCAAAAGATGACGATTCTTTAGACTCCTTCTTATCTGACTCTGTAGAGACCATTAACTTTGCCCTTATGAATGAAGGAAGTGGATCTTCTGTCACTCACCCTGTACCTGGAAGACTTGAAACCATGACCTATGAAACACGTAGACCCCCTAGAACTCAAGCTAAATGTTATGTTGAACCTACATTAAGTTATAGGAATAAAGGAAGAAGATTACCAACTGACCCAACCTTCACTTGGAAATTTGCACCCTTGTTGAATCTAACTGATATTCATCCTCAGTTATGGAATTCTTATCTAGAAACCTGGTCTCAAGAAGTACATCGTGATTACACTTCAAAATATCTTGAAAAAGATATTAATGCAGAGGTAATGATTTCTATTGCTGAAAATTATCTTGGAACTACTGCACTTGCTGCATGGGAAGATTGGAAAAAACATTTCCYTGAACCACTTGCACAACTTATCTCACAAGGTAATAACATAAGGAATTTCACATCAACAATTCTTAGAATTATTAATGGTGGTGATACCTTATCTGGTTTATCTATAAAACAAAATGAAGCCCTTAGAGATCTTGAACAACTCCAACTTCATGACTGGAAAAAGATTGTTTTATTTCTAAATGACTTTGTTCACCTTGCTGCTATTTATGGTAACTATTATGATGCAAATGTTTGCAACAGGATTTTTACAAAATTGTCTGGAGAACTAGGAAGAGAAATAGAGCTTAAGTGGAAACAGGATCAACCAACTATTGATGCTCAATGGGATAATGCAACAGTTAGAGCTAAGATTATCATTGACCATCTTAAAGCTAAATGTTCCATGATCCAAACTCAGAGAGAGTTAAAGAAAAAAGATACAGGATTCTGTTCTTCTATCTATACTCCTCAGACTTATGACAAGCCTCATAAGACAACACATGTTAAGAAGAAACATGGAAAGCCTAAGAAGTCTTATTTTCTTAGAAAGTCTAGTTCTAGAAAGCCTACACTCAATAAGGAAAAATATGTGAGGAAATACAAAGAGAGCAAGAATTATAACAAGTTTACTTGTTATGCTTGTGGAAAAGAAGGCCATTTATCTAGTAAATGCCCTGGCAAAAGAACACTTTTTAATCAAAAAGTATATCTTATCAATTGCACCAATGAAGACTTAGTTGATATTACTTCTGATGTTTCAACTAACTCTGATATATATTCTATTGTTAGTATAGAAGATATGCAAGATGTTCAACAACAAAGTGATTATTCTTTCATAGAACAACTTTCACCATCTCAAACAACAAAGTGATTATTCTTTCATAGAACAACTTTCACCATCTCAAACTGATTTACAACAGAAATATGGTTACCATAATTCTTTTGAAAATGATGTTGAAATGTCTGAAAATCTTAACTTTGTTAATGTTGAAATAATGGACTGTATTCATGCATGGACATATAATACAGGTAATACAAACACTAAGTGTTATAATTGCCTTTGGTATCCTTCTCTTGAGAAGCGCTCACGTTGTGATCTTTGCAGAATAGAAATTTGTTATTTATGCTTATCATCTGTTTACAAACATAAAATACAAACACCAGTGGTTCAACCACAAAAAACAGACAGAATTACAATTCTGGATGATCGGATTCATACTCTTGAAAACCGCATTGAAAATCTAGAAATACATTTTCAACAGTTATCACATCAAGACTATGATAAAACCTTTCCTGAATTTTCTTGGAAACCTCAAAAAAATAAAGGAATCATTATAAATGATAAAGGTGGTTCGACTTCAACCTCTTGTATGACTATAAATCCTATTATACCCATAATTTGTAATAAGAAAGTTCTGAAGAATATTTTTGTTTTAGTCCTTCTGAATATTAGAGGCATGAAGTTCCAACTCCCTGCTTTTATTGATACAGGATCAACTCAAACAACTTTAGATTCTTCAATCCTTCCTCCAACTTTACTTGATAAACTTGTGGAAGCATAAAAGCCTTTAAAGTCTATGACGTTTTCAGGAACAATACACTCAACCAATCATTATTTTAAAAATCTTCAAATCCAATTTCAAACAAGTTGTCAAGATTGGTCTTATGTATATCCTTTAGACATATGCTGGGTATCTCCTCTTAATGAGCTTCCTGGAATAAATCTAATCCTTGGATTAAATTTTATTCTTGCAAAGGGTAGATCTGTTACTATTTGTAGCGATTATATCCTCTTTTCCCATAATACTGCTTTTACACCTATAATATCATAATACGCTGGAAAGCATGGTGGAGATAGTAGAACAAAAGAAGATGATGAAAAGGAAAGTTTGCAAGACCCTAGGATTGCTTGTACCCCTGATAATTGTTCCTGTAACAATATTACCAGTTGTACAAAAAACTAGTGTTACTTAGTCCTAAGAGGACCTTAGATGATTTTCCAAACTTCTCTGAACTATTGGAAAATAATTCTGAAGATGATGACTCTTTTAAAGATTATTCTTTTCTAGACTTATCTTATAATCTTATAAAACCCCATATTCTAAACCAAAAACTTATAAGTAATTCTTTTACTTATGAAGATGTTTTATTTATGGTGGATCGTTTACAAAAGACTGAAATTATTGGCGAAATTCCAACAAAGTTTTGGGATAGAAATAAAATCTTTTGTAAACTTGAGATAATTAATCCAGACTTAGTAATAAAGACAGGAATGCCCAAATATGGTAATTGGACTATTGATGAGTTCAAGATGCATATTTCACAATTACTAAAGCTTGGAGTCATTACAAGAAGTACTTCTAGTCATAGAACTGCTGCTTTTATAGTTCAGAAAGAATCAGAAAGAAAACGTGGTCAATCACGAATGGTTTTTAACTATAAAAGGTTGAATGACAATACCCATATTGATTGCTATTGTATTCCCACAAAAGAAATTTTATTAAACAAAATACAAGGTGCCAAATGGTTTTCAAAATTTGATCTTAAATCTGGTTTTTGGCAAATAAAAATGCACCCTGAGTCAATCCCTTGGACAACTTTTACATGTAGTGAAGGTCATTTTGAATGGAAGGTAATGCCTTTTGGTTTAAAGAATGCCCCTCAAAATTTTCAAAGAAAAATGGATAATTGTTTTCAACACTTATCTAATTTTACATGTGTCTACATAGACGATGTCCTGGTTTTCTCCAAAGACAAAAATGAACACTATGCACATTTGTGTACTGTTTTCAAAATTTTTGAAAAAGAAGGAATGGTGATTTCACTCAAGAAAATGCAACTCTTAAGAGAACATATTGAATTTCTTGGTGTAGAAATAGGAAAAGGTTGGATTAAACTCCAACCTCATATATCTAGAAAGATTTCTGAATTAACAGATAAATTAGAAAACTTGAAACAACTCCAGAGTTTTTTGGGTTCTCTAAATTATGCTAGACCTTTTATAAAAGATCTTTCTAAATATACCGCTCCTCTTTAYAAMAAAACTTCAGTTAAAGGAACAAGAAAGTTTAACTCAGAAGATATTAAACTTGTTCAAAAATTAAAACAATTAGTCATGAATCTTCCTGAAATGAGTTTACCTCTTGATTCAGACTATTTAATTGTTCAAACTGATGGATCTGCACATGGATRGGGAGGAATTCTTTTAAAAAGACCCTCAAAATATTCCTCAATCCATGAAGAACAACTCTGTAGATACTCTTCAGGAGTCTACAAAGAAAAAGGAAGATTAACATCTTTGGATTTTGAAGTCCTAGCTGTTATTAATTCCTGTGAATCTTTTGCCCTCTTTCTAACAGGGAAAAAGGAAATCACACTCAAAACTGACTATGAATCTTTAGTAAAATTTGCTGATATGAAAAAAGAATCTAAGCTTCTTTCAAACAGATGGCTAAGACTAAATGAGTACATTATTGGCAAAGGAATAAAATTTAATTTTGAGCATATTAAAGGCAAAACTAATGTTATTCCTGATCTCTTATCAAGGTTTACTTCTTAATATTGTTTTGCAGGATGCCAAAGCTAAGAGTTGTCAAGAAAGAAAATATTCCAGATACTGAAGAAAAACTTCAAGTTGGAAGACAATTCATTCCTGTTTATCCTCCTTATAAGCAGTTTGTTTTCAACTTAAGATCCAGACTTACAAAGGAAGAATCTTCTATTTGTGACTCTATTTGGAATCTTAAAACCAAATCTGACCAAACCAATGAGAAAATTTTTATTATTAACTCGATTGCTCGGAGATTTAATGACATCAAGCAATGTCCAAAACATTTTTATTGTTATCTCCTTATGAATGGACCTTATAAGGGAATTTATAAAAAATGGACTGATGTTGCTGCTAAGATTGAAGCTCAGAAACCTCTTTCTTCTTTATGGAAGGGCTTTCATGATCTTTCTGAATGTCTTAAAGTTACGCATGATAAAGTAGGCTTCAATTATTATTTGGACCCTATCTTTGAATCTCATCAACCAAAGCAAGTATACAATACGGCCTAACGTCGTCTTTCCAAGTAATAAAGTGGTACAAGTACCGAATTATCGTCCACATGGATTGTAGCCAAAGTTAGATTAGAGTCCAATGAAAGAGATGATTTCAGATGGCGATTTTGAAGACTTTTGTTTGATTTTAAGGCGATCCAAAACAGAATACAGAATAAATAAAAGAAGCAAGGGTGTAAGACTTAAGGTGAGATCCAAACACAAATTCCAGCAGCCAGTACTGTAGCAATGCCATAGGAATGCTACAGCAAGCAGTGTTTCGAAACTAAGTTCCACCATCTATTTTGAAGGCATTCCTCTCGGACTTCACCATTTCACTATCTTATAGCTTTCCACCCATATCTCTATGTGGTGTCCGGACCGGGGATAGTGACACAATGGTGTTTTCAACACCTGTTATGACACCAAACTTTCTACAAAAATGGAGCTGTTATGATTAGTCGATGATAATTAATGTCTAATAAAGATTATCCAAACATTCTTATCAGAGGACAGATTGACAGCTTTAAAGGTTTTCAACATGAATTGGGTGTAAGGCTTCCAATCAGTCGCAGGTATTCCAAGGAAAGTCATGATCTCAACCAAATATGCCTCAGAGGCCGTGTGCAAGAGTGCATCATTCTCAGAATCTATGTGAGGTGAGAGTTGTTTCAAATCTAAGTCAAGTGGTGATACAATGGACGGGGTGAAGTCTTTCTGCTCACCATTTTCCAACAACTCAAATGCTACAGCATTCATTGGGACAACATCATTTCCTATTTCCTCAACATCTTCTTCTATTTCTTCATCACACTCTCCTTCCAACTTAAGACTTTTTTGAATTCTCTCTTCCAAACACATCTCTTCTATCTCAGATATTCTCAAACACTCTTCCAAGTAATCAGGGTACTTTAGAGAGTTGAAGACATTAAATGTGACTTTTTGGTCCTGAAGTCTCATGGTCAACTCTCCTTTCTGGACATCTATCAAAGTTCTTCCGGTGGCCAGAAATGGTCTTCCTAAAATAATAGGAATGTCCTTATCTGCCTCAAAGTCTAGA
>NC_037532.1:9732580-9735521 GCF_001531365.2 Cynara cardunculus var. scolymus
CCTCAAAGTCTAGAATGATAAAGTCTGCCGGAAATATGAACTTGTCAACTTGCACTAACACATCCTCAATCTTTCCCTTAGGGTATGCTATGGACTTGTTGGCCAATTGGAGTGTAACCATGGTAGGTCTAGCCTCCCCTATGCCTAAGGTGTTGAAAACAGATAAAGGCATGAGGTTGATACTAGCACCTAAGTCACACAAAGCTTTCCCACCTATAGAACAAGGAATAGTGAAACTTCCTGGGTCTTTAAGCTTAAGAGGTATCTTGTTGGTCAGAAGTGCACTACATCCTTCAGTAAGAGTTACGGTTTCATACTCGGTTAACTTCTTCTTCTTACTTAGGATGTCCTTCAGAAACTTAGCATAACTAGGCATTTGCTCGATTGCCTCAACAAGTGGTATGTTGATGTGCAATTCTTTGAACACATCCAAGAACTTCTTAAAATGCAGTTCCTCTTTTTGATTCCTCAACCTTTGGGGGTAAGGAACATAAGGAGGGACTGGTTTTATCACATTCTTGCTTGGATGTGTTGTGCAAGATGGGTCTTGAATGCCTTGGGTATTTGAGGTGCACTTTGGAAGTTCAGATGAAGTCTTAGCATCAAGCTTAGGGGTCTCTAAAACCTCAGTCTCTTTTGACTTTTTTATAGCATCCTCAGGAAAAAGTAAGGGATAGTCTGATCTAGGGGGGGACAGAAGTAGTGGTCTCAGATGTTTGTTCCTCTAAAGGTTGGACCGGTCTTTCTTTGGCAAGGACCAATGATGTAGCATTACTTTTTGACAAACTTGGTACACTAGCTTTTTGCACCTTTTCAGTCAACTCCTTCCCACTCCTAAGGGTCACTGCTTTCACATGTTCCTTCCCTAAGGCTCTCGGGACTTCTGTGTTACTAGGCAAAGTACCAAGGACTCTATTAGTCTGATTGAGTGCAAGTTGACTGACTTGGGTTTCCAGATTTCTGATAGCAGCACTTTGTTGATTAAAAAGAGATTGATTTTGAGAGTTTTGTTGGGTTATAAAAGCTTGATTTTGAGCTTGAGCATGCACAAATAACCCTTTTATCATCGCTTCCAAAGAAGATGATAARTCAGCCTGTGGAGGTGGTTTGTTTTGAAAAGGTGGTTGAGCAGTTTGAAAAGTTTGGTGATGAGTCTGAGAGTTACAACTGTTTCCATGATGTTGTGGTTGGAAATTATAAGTTCCTTGTTGCTTAGGTGCGGGTGGATTTAAACATGGACTGTTCCAAGAAATATTCGGGTGTTGTTTCCAACTTGCATTGTAATTGTTGGTATAAGGACCAGATCCATTATGAACAAAGTTTATGGATTCAGAATTATGAGGACAATGTTCATACGAGTGTTCCCCACCACAACACACACACTGCACAGATAGGACTGTTGGGACAGGTGTATTAGCAACTTGYTGTCCTCCCTGACCAGAAGTTAAATTTTTCAGCAAGTTGGTCATGGAGGTAAGCTGAGCTGTTAATGCAGTGTATGCATCCACTTCATGTATTCCAGTAGTCTTTTTCTGTGTCTGGGCACGTGGGTCCGCCCAATGCCCATTGTTTGCCGAAATCTTTTCTAGGATTTCATATCCTTCATTATAGGTCATAGCTGTAAAGGCTCCGCCTGCAGTCGCATCGAGCATTTGTTTTGCCATGGGATTTAACCCATTGTAAAAYRTCTCAAGTTGAATACAGTACGGAATGCCATGGTGTGGGCATTTCCTCAACAACTCTTTAAACCTTTCCCACGCGTCAGGAACAGCCTCATCGTCCATTTGTTTGAAAAGACAGATCTCGTTCCTGGACTTAGCGTTCCTTGTCGGTGGGAAATATTTTCGCAAAATTTTTTCTGCCATGTTACTCCATGACGGCACAGAACCCGGAGTTAATGAGTTAAACCATGTTTTTGCTCGATCCCTCAAGGAAAATGGGAACAAAGTAAGCCTTAGAGCGTCATCTGACACTCCCGGGATCAAGAAAGCATCAGTGATTTCCATAAAAGATTTTAAATGCGAATGTGGGTCCTCCGAAGGTAATCCGGCAAATTGGCCATTTGTTTGCAACATGTGAAACATTATGGGTTTAAGTTCAAAATGGAGAGAGGTCATATGTGGCCTAACTATCCCGGAATTCAATTGCTCAAAATCCGGAATAGCATAATCCATGATCCTCTCATTTTTGGAATTTGCCAAATTAATTATGTTCGGAGTTTGTGCTCTTTGGTGCTCATTAGGTTCTGATTCCGTGTCCAAATTATTACCATTATGGGGATGTCCTTGTTGAAAGTTCTGGAATTGTGGAAATTGTTCAAAAACAGGCGGTTGGTTTTCCAAATGTGGTATTTCCGGAATAATTGGGGGAGGTAACGTCATATTTGGAGGGAGTAGAGCAAAAAATGTTCTTTGAGCCATCCTCCTATGGTGAAACATTCTCTCAATATCGGGATCAAATTCGAAAAATTCCCCGCGATGTGACCGTGGCATACACCACTTTTAAAAAAGATTCCGATGGTACTAGAAAAATCAAATCTTTTACTTTACTCAAAATAAAACTTTTAGCGAAGCAATCCCCGGCAGCGGCACCAAAAACTTGGTCGGTTATATTTCACACCTTTAGACTAATGAAATTAGGCCACAAAGCAAGTATACAATACGGCCCAACGTCGTCTTTCCAAGTAATAAAGTGGTACAAGTACTGGATTATCGTTCACAGGGATTGTAGCCAAAGTTAGATTAGAATCCAATGAAAGAGATGATTTCAGATGGCGATTTTGAAGACTTTTGTTTGATTTTAAGGCGATCCAAAACAGAATACATAATAAATAAAAGAAGCAAGGGTGTAAGACTTAAAGTGAGATCCAAACACAAATTCCAGCAGCCAATACTGTAGCAATGCCATAGGAATGCTACAGCAAGCAGTGTTTCGAAACTAA
>NC_037532.1:9735621-9741755 GCF_001531365.2 Cynara cardunculus var. scolymus
GTTCAAAACTAGCTCAAGAGATTAACAATAGTCTACTTTGACCGAAATGCTACCACTAATCAACTCTAAGTGCTATCAATCAAGCTCAATCATGCTATACACGCATCTAAACTCATTGTCATCAACAATTTAAGCTCAATAAAAGCATGCTAACATATTGTCAAAACGGACAAAGATCCTCATTTAAGCACAAGATTTGCAAAAAATTTAACCTCTAAAACCATTTATATACCCATTCATGCAAATAAGTCTTATTTAAAGAGAGTGAAATGAGACATTAGCTCTGGGAAAGAAGGAAGAGAAAAGAAAGGAATCACTTTCGTTACTCAAAAGGAAAATCCGTCGATAATTTAAATTATTTTAATATTTATTTTCAGTGATTTTTTTTTAAAAAAAAGCACAATTACTAGCGGATAATCAGCTATAAATCCACCAGAAAATTAGCAGTTCCAGGAGAAAAAATCTAGAAAATTCGTTGATTTCATAATATTAAAATCCTGTAAATTAAAAAAGTGCTAAATACATTAATGATCAATATGATTATCCGGACAAAAATAATACAAATACAAATTGTTCAACAATCCAGAGTACAATTGTTCGGTGACAAGAGTTCGTAAATACCACCAATATATCAGACCTATTCCAGTGAGGTCGGCGAAAATTGTTGTGATTATGTAAACCTCTTCACTATATCCATCATCTCTGCATACTGTTTCTTCCGAATCTCCTTTTCCCTCTTTCGGGTCTCATCTTCCCTCATGCGGATCTTCTCTTGACCGAGAATTTCATCATGCTTCCTTTTCTGAATCTTCTTTCGAATGAGAAATTCTTGAACTTGGGACTGTAACTTGTTAATTACCTACAAATATAATAAAATGTTAGAATCTTTAATAATAATAAAAATGAGATAGATTAACATCAAAAATAAAAAGAGGTACACACCCGACAATCTGTAAAAGACGATGCACCACTCGGGTTTGCCTGTGAGGATGTCCCGATCAAGACCAATTGGGATCTTGTACACCTGAACCTAAATAGACGACCTTTCTTGGTCCCCCAACCACCTCATTCCACAAACCGATATCAACTAGGGGATAGGTCGAGGAATTTTTGCCGTACTTTTGGGTGAGATTGGTTGAATACGTACGGTTTAAAAAATACGACAAGTCAATTCGATAACATAACAACTGTAAATGGGCCATTTTCAATTAAAAGAATTGTAACGTTTGCCCAACAAATGACAACCCAAACTATATATATATAGAGAGAGGTTGGTTATTATACAATCCTTGACATTGTGCAACCAATACAACCCAATCTCAACCATCCATTTCATTTGATTAATATGTGATTTCATAAAAGTTTTGATTGCTTCTTAATATAAAGTATTGATCATAATTAATAAACCATATTCATCTTCCATAAATATTCAAATAATAATAAATGAACTCTTATCATTTCCATAAATATCTCAATTTATTGGGTTGTATTGGTTGTACAAATGCGATGAGTTGTATTTGAAACAAACTCTCCCTCTCTCTCTCTCTCTCTCTCTATATATATATATATATATATATATATGAGTCTAATCAAATGAGAACTATGTACTTTGTAATAACTCAGATTTAATATGAACCACTCATTTAAGATATTTAAGGATATTTTTAAATAAGTTTAAAGGGTAATTTGGTAACTTTATGTATAACAAAATTAATTTTTTTAAGGAAACATATGATTAATTTTAGTTACCTAATATATATTGTCCTGTAAAGATGCTTGTGGATCAAAGTGTATCACATTGATAATGTTCACAATGTATCACAAATGTATTTCGTTGTTTTAAGTGTATCACAATATGCATTTTCGTTATTTTCGTATCACAATGTGTATTTTTGTAATTTTAGTTGCTTTACAAAGGTATCACAATGTACATTTTGTTTCTATATATAGGTATCTTAGTGAATATCGTTTGTATATATTTTTTAGGTATCATAGAGTGTATATTGTCTTCACATAAAGTTAGTTGAAAAAGATTTGCTAGAATAAAGTTCGTTGGAGAGAGTAGAGACGAGATTTTTAAAATCTCAAAAATGCCCTTAATTAATGTTTTAGTTAAAATTAACATAATTATTAATTTCTTTATTTAACATTTGATTTGTGGTTGAGATTGGATCTCACGGTTATCCAAAATTACTGAGTTTTCCCTTAAATATCCCTTATACACACACATACATACACATACCAACATTTTAACTTAAGTTGTAATACCCTCATTTTCACCACGAGAAATGCAAAACATCCTCATATTGCCAAATAGAATGACAATAAACAACCAACACCACTACCACATAGGAAGTCTTAACTTAAAAACAACCAAAGCATAAAGTCTCCAACATTAGTTCGTCCTATACCGAAATAAGTTACAGAAATCCAATAGATAATCACAAATAAAGTCTTATTACCTTATGCATAAGATAAACACACATAGCAAGGTAATAACACATACGATCTGCTTTTATTCTTGTCTACTGTTGGACCTCCGGTTTCTGAGATGCATACTAATAGTAAGGTTATTGTAAGAAGATTTGGTAAGATATTTTTTTGATAAGTACATATATGAATACTACAAGAAAGGAATAGTGACATGAAACATGGTTTTGAATCCACGGGATATGAGAAGAAGTATGAGAAGAAGAAATAAGAGAAAGATAAGGATCATGAGAAAGAAGAGGATGATGTACCCAGATGCTTTAATTTTGCAAAACCAGGTCATTTTGCTAGAGACTGCATGTTCAAGAAGACAAGAAATTCATATTACTACACCAAGACACTACAGATGACAAAGAAGAAGGAACAAGGTCAAATCTTAATAGAGCCTAAAAGTCAAACCTTTTGATTTAACAAGTTTAAAGAAGTCATCTGTTACTAAATTGAAAGGACCCACTCAAAAATAGGTGTTCTTGCAGAATTGTCATGTGTGGATATTAGACTCAGGGTGTTCAAGACACATGACTGGTTTCAAGCATTTATTGACAATTTATAAGGAAAGATCTGGAGGAACAGTTAATTTTGGTAAAGATGCTAAAGGATATGTGAGAGGTTTTCGTATGCTTACAAATGGCAAAGTCACTATTCTGAAAGTACTATATGTTGAGGGGTTAAAGCATAATCTATTCAGCATAAATCAATTTTGTGACAAGTCATTCATAGTTTAGTTTCACATGGATGGTTGTAACATCAAAGATCCAAATGGCAATGAAGCTTTAACTATAAAAAGAGATGGTGATCTTTATTCTGCTTATTTTCCTACTCTAGATGCTTCAAAAGCTATTTATTTAACTTCAAAGACTATTAGAGATGAAGGATGTATTTGGCATAGAAGATTATCACATCTAAATTTCAAAGTCCTTGATTTGTTGGTGAAGAATAATTTGGTCAAAGAATTACCAACAATGAGGTTTGAGAAGGATTCCATGTGTTTAGCATATGAAATGGGCAAAATAAAGAGAAGTTCAGACAAAATAAGGATGTAATCTTCTTGTAAATTTTGTTTCGGAACTTATTCACGTAGATCTTTGTGGGCCTTTGAGAATACATCTTAGTGATTGTTGATGAGTGTTTTAGATATATATGGGTGGAATTCTTGAGGTTAAAGTTTGATGCTCTAGAGTTAATAATTGCATTCATAAAGAGAATATAAGTTTTTCTTCAACTTCCCGTGCAAAAGATGAGTGAAAACAATGGAACTGAATTCAAGAATGAAACTCATCATAATCATCTTACTTTTGCGAGAATTTCTCATAATTTTTCTGCTATCAGAACACCTCACGAAAATGGAGCTATAGAAAGGAGAAATAGGACTCTTTTTGAAGCTTCAAGGTACCTACGTTCTTGTGGGCTGAAGCCATATCCATTGCATGTTTTACACAAAACAGGACAATTGATAATAAAAGGCTTTGTAAAACTTCCTATGAGATTATCAATAAGAAAGCCTTAATGTTAAATTCTTTCATGTTTTTGGTTGCATATGCTTTGTGCTGAATAATAGAGATAATCTTGGAAAGTTTGACAAGAAAGCAGAAGTATTTGTTGGATATTCATTATCTTTTAAAGCTTTTAGGGTTTATGTTAAAAGAACAAAGATTATCATCGAAAGCATCAATGTGACCTTTGATGGAAGTGTAGAAAAGACTTTTGAACAAAACAGTGCAGAACCGAAGCTAAACCAGACTAAAAATTCTGAATCTACTTCTAAGTCTAGTAATTTAGGACTTGATTTATCGTTTAGAGACTTATTTAGTGTATCTTTGGATGTTGTTGAAGATCTTCAAAATCCAAAGTATTTCCAAATATATCAACAATTCAACTTTAGATGAACCAAGAACAAGTTCAAATATATCCGGACATGTTGAAGTAGTTGTTTCAACCTCAACTTCACAAAGTGAATCTATCGCTAAACAGTTTCAACGGAACTCTAGACATATTAAACATACTCTAAATCTGTTAATTGAGAGTTATATAGTTCATAGATGTAACACCCTCATTTCAAATACAAGGTGCCACGTAATAAAATATAAAAATCCAAAATCTAGCGGCTAATGAAGCCTTATTGTAGCGGAAGTCTTATAATAATTTAATCGTAATCAATATCTCAAAACTAACCCATCTCATATCGGGTTACACTACATATAAATTCAATTAAAATACTAAGGATTTTATAATTCATAACTCGAATAATAGTTCTATTTTCTATGCAGAACCTTTGCCCATTTCCGTTCTTGAACACCCAGCTCCTGAGATGCATACTAATAGTCAGCTTTATAAAGCTCAGTGAGTTCATGATTTTTATGCACAATCATACATATCTCATCATGCATAAAAACAAACAATACCCCAAATAAAATAACATGCACATTTGTTTCAAACCCTTTTGAAATAATAATGAGATCTCTTAATTTTCCATCGGGTTAAGGTCTTACCATCATCGGCACTTCCCCGAGTTACACGGCTATCTCTTGTCCGGTCAACCATACCTAGGATGTGTCATCCCTTATGACTTTTGACCTCTTCCCATACCCGACAAAAATATTAATTCTTTTATAACATGCTAATTAATGTTTAAAAAAAACACGTAAACAAATAGCATGCAATCCACAATAATAATTCATATACATGTAATAAACCCAAAAACATGTACAATAAAAAAATATCGTAATGCTAAAATAATTTGTACATAAGCATGCATCCCAGTTAAAGTCTCATGAATACTCATCTGACTGTGTAGATTGTCGAATGATCTCTCTGACTAATACCTTACAATTATTAAACCATAATAGTCAATTAATGACTAGGTTTTCTCCAAAAATCGACCCGAAAGTCAAAACTATGTTAATAAGATCAAACCTAGTGACTTTGAAATCATCCCTTAGTCAACTCGATTAACCTATGTCGAATAATGTTAAACCCCAAACTTTAAGCTTTACAACGTCCTATAACGTCAATTTGACATTTTTATAATATTTCCAACACCTAATTAAATTGCGCCAACTATTATAACTTCAGATACTTTATTCCTATTATGAAAGTCCATTAACGTCGGTTAATTTACCCTTTATAGCCATGTAAACTCCGTAAATTAAAGCATTTCGATAGTCATCAATCATTTTGCAACACTTTAATCTATTTATTCAATTTAAATTAATTTTAAACCACTCTTCTTAATTCAAACAATTAGAAGAGTAAAATTAAAAATTCTAACTCCATTATCATTGCCTTAACCAATTGCATCCTCACCTTAAGATACCACCTATAATATATATATATATATATAATATGTGTATGTATGTTTTATGAAACATATCTCATCATGCATAAAACAAACAATACCCCAAATAAAATAACATGCACATTTGTTTCAAACCCTTTTCAAATAATAATGAGATCTCTTAATTTCCCGTCGGGNACAATACCCCAAATAAAATAACATGCACATTTGTTTCAAACCCTTTTCAAATAATAATGAGATCTCTTAATTTCCCGTCGGGTTAAGGTCTTACCGTCGGGTTAACGTCGGTTAATTTACCCTTTATAGCCATGTAAACTCCGTAAATTAAAGCATTTCGATAGTCATCAAT
>NC_037532.1:9742850-9755297 GCF_001531365.2 Cynara cardunculus var. scolymus
AATTCCCACCCTCGATTCATAGTCTCGTCCTTCCCAAGTTCCTTTTTTTTTCTTTCTTATCACTTGGCTTGAAGCTTTCCCCACATCCCTCTATGGAATGGAATAGCTTGTATACATACATATATATATATATACATACATATATATATATATACATATATATATATATATATACACTCTCTCAATTAATTGGTAAAAAAAGGAAGGTGATATATATATATATATGTATATGGAGAATACATATATTTCTCCTTCATCTTGCCATAATTCTTGCCATTTTCCAATCCATCACTCTAAATTTTGCCACCAATTAATATACTTATTTGATTCTCATAAATACAATCATTCTCCCGTTTTGTAACACCCTCAAACACCACATTTGCATATAACACATATTTCATTACATGGAAATATAGTTTACATTACAAGGTCCCACTAGTACAAAGATTATTATATGTACAAAATCTACATATGAAAAATCTCAAAACAAAATCCTGTACTATCACATGTAATACAACATGTATCATCAAAAATAAACAATCATAAGCAGATCTCCAAAAGCAGATATCAGATTTAGTAAAATAATCATATTTTCCCTTTCCCTTCATTATCCCTGGTCTCAGCCGTTTTTGCATTGCATATTTTTAAAACAGAAAATGAGGGTTAGACCAGAAGGGTCTAGTGAATAAATCCCCTTCTTTGCAATTGCAGGGTGATACATACCAAAATGTAATAATATACCTTTGCTCAGGAATATTAGCAATACAGTCGAATAATGCAGTTCTCAATGATATGTATAATAAGATAAACTCCAGAATCTTAGTTCTATTAATAAAATACATCTGTTTAAAGATCCAATGTTCCCAATATAAAACAAATACTGTAACCAAAACTTCTTTAAATCATCTGACCATTCCTTTGTAAATATTAACGGAAAGATTTAAGGCAATACTTGCCCTTTATGACAAACCATTTTCCCCTTCTTAATAACATCTAAATTATTACTTCTAATAGGAATAATATCTCTAATTCGTCAGGTCACAAAGAAATGATGACTCAAAGCTATTAAATTCAATTAGTAATAATAATAAGAGTTATAATAATATCCATATATGACAATGCCTCCCTTATTCCAAGTACACCTCTCCTTGATATGCCACCCTTATTCTTCCACCAAAACGGGGCTGATGGGTCCCTCTTTAATCAATCTTCATGAATCTTCAGATTAACAATGGCAGATCTATGAATAAGCTTGTAAGAACTCTTAAGAGAATAGAGAGAGAAAGTCAAGATCTAAATCTGGTCAAACTTTCTTTACGAATACTGATTTTACAAAATGAGAATCCTACTAATTACAAAGCCAAACACCCTTTATATAGGGTCAAACATGACAAAAGGGTCAAAGTCAAACTGTCTTAAAGAAAAGTCAAACACGATGACTTTTACACAATTATAGACAATTTTATCTTTCAAGACGAATACAATTATACACTGAATTTCATTCCTAACATTCTTCCCTTTTGTATTCAGACTTGAAAGAAATTGCGCACTTTGAGTCTTGTTTGAACTTTGAAGCATTAAGCACTCTATGTCTTCATTAAAACAGAAATCTTCAACTTGAAACTTCAGACAATCATTTGTAGAGAAAGATCTTCTAACATTCTCCCCCTCGAATGTAGAACAGTGATGATCTTCTCTTTTGACAATGTAGATCATAAACAATAACAATCTTCAATCTTCAGACAACTAACTACAGGATGTGATCTTCAAAGAATCTTCAGACAACAAATCACAAAATTTTCTCCCCAATAATGAATTTCTTCAGATAAGATCACAAACATTCTTTTACAACAAGAAATCTCTATCAGTAAACTGTTGTAATGATGATCTTCACATTCAACAACTCTCAAACATTGTTGCATGGGAATAATCTTCGTAATCATCTCCGGTCGCACTTCTTTTGAGTCTTTTGCCAATTTTGAAGTTACTCCCCCTTGATATTTACATTAGATTCCCCTTATAATGTTCGGAATTGGACATTTCATTCATTATTACATGATCCCCCTTATGATGAAATGAGAATCATTCCATCATACACAAGAATGAATGAAATCCTCCGCATAAGCCGTCAATTCATGAAATTGTAAGTAGATCTTTTCAAATTCACTTGTTTAATCTTTTCAGATTAAGGGAAATGGGAAGATAACAGCCAATTTCAACGTATGAAATTGTTTTCAATCTTATAGAAAAATTGGCCTGTGAGTATAACAGATATACTCAGTACAACGGATGCACTGTATGTATGAGACTCTTTGATGCTCATCTCACCAGGTCTTCCATTCAATTATCGATAGCTTAAAAATATCATATCTATGAATGTTTTGGCAAATTAACATATAAAATGCAAAATCTGTGTAGTGTAAAAAGATAAAGCAACTAATGCTTCTGTTTAGGCTCAAAAAGATAAACCGTGTGGACTACACAAATTTATCATACTCAATTAGTGATCAAAAAGACTTGAAGGGGGGACATATATCCCTCTGATTCAATATCAACTATCTCTGAATGAGAAATTGATAGATGGTGAGCTGCGTGCCCCAAGTGTTATTGAAACACTATCTGTTGAGAGATAAATGAGTAGCTGGTGGGGTTGTGACAAGAATTGGCATGGGCTTTGCCTTTTTCAATATTAGTCTCGAAAGATTTGAGAACTAATAGAATGTGTGGTATGCCCGGATTTTAGTAGTTTGGAACAAGATTCTTATAATCATTTAATCCTGACACAACTCTCGTCAATTCTTTTAATCTCACAACAACTACCCCTCTCATTTTCGTTTTAGTCTCAGCACACAAACCCTTTTGTATATAAAGCTCACTCAGATATGGTTGTCCTCATGGGTAGGTTTGTCGGTTATGACATTCCATTGAGGTATTTCTTATAAGCACTCAGTCCCTCTTAAAATTACATTATAAGCTCAGTTTATCACAATGATTGATCAAAATATTATTTATGTTAAGCACAATGATCAGATAAATTGATCAAAAAAATATATCATTTAAACAAAGAAGGAGTTATGTGACAACGATCAGATTATTCGGTATGTGAGAGAAATGAATGAAGATCTATAAGAATGAGTTTACAGATTCTGATTAAAAAAAATGAAGAGTATATTAATCAAAGAAAAAAAAATCAAAAAAATCAACTTTTGAATACAAACGAGCTTATTATCACCGAAAATGATTTATATATAAGAGACGTGATAGTAACGGTTTGAAGAATAGCTGAAACAGGTATTGGAGTTATGTACGACGAGAAATTACACAAGTAAAATCTCAGGAAATACTTGTTCAGAAAATGTACTCGTTTCCCAATAAAAAAATTATTTTCCAAAAAAGATTTATTGAACTTTCTAGAAACTCTCCCTAGAAAGTAGATTATAGTAACATTTCAGTTAAGCTCAAAAAAATTTAAAAAAATTAAGAAAACATTTTAAGCACGGGTTCTAAACTGTGTGTTTAGAAACCACACTCGGTAAAGCACGGGTCCTAAACTGAAATGTTCAGAAGCCTCTGTGGAACAGATTACAACTCACCCTGCATTGGTGTATCACTGATATGATATTCTGATCAGTACAAAATTAACACACCTGCAAAATCAGATTGAATAGATTTTGGTACCCAAATGAATTTAGGTCCTATTTTGTTAGAATCAGGCTGGGGTAAGTTGTAACTTCCAACCCATCTATTTCTATTATCTTCTTTTTAGCACTTTTAACAGGTAAATCAGCTAAGCAGTAAGAACCATACCAGTTATTATTGTACCTGTTAAATGAATTCCAGTTGTTTTCAAACCAGTTGTTCCCATATCCTCTGTTGATCTTATTGTTAACAAAATCATTAGTTCCACAATTTGAGCATAGGATTCTTCTCTTGCTGAGACCGGTCATTTTATTAGTAGAACTCACAGTGCAAGGAAGAACAGTGTTAGTTACAACAGATTTATGAGACATAACAGAATCAGCTTTATTAACCCATACTCGTTTTAACTTTTGAAAAATTATTGGGTGATCCAATGACATATCCTTGATAAAACTGATTTGAGGAATGAGACTTGTTCTTAGAAACAGTTGATTTAGGACTGCTTGAATAACTGTTGGATTTAACACTGGAACAGTTATAAAAACAAGTTTTACACTGAGATTGAGAACCAGTTAATCTTTCAGCTCTTGAAAAGTATGAAACTTTCTTAAGTAACTGATCTCTCTCATCAGCAACTAAATCATATTTCTTCTTAAGTTCAGTTCTCATGTTCAATTCAGTCACAAGTTCTGTCTCTAGATCAGACAACTTCTTTGAAGTATCTAAAAACTTACCTTTAATTATTTCTTCAACTTTTCAAACACTTTGCTTTCTTTCTCAAACTTCTTTCTTTCTTCATCTGAACTTCCCTTATCATTCTCCGAAGCAATGTCAAGCCATTTCTTTTTCTCAGCAAGCTCTTTGGCAATTGCAGCATGTTTCTTGACAGTACTTCTCTTCTAAAGAACAAACAATCTTTTCTATTCATCTAGAGCTTTCTGCTTTGTTCAGCCTCTTTCTTTTCTTTATCAACCTTGGCTCATTCCAAGATAATACGTTGTTCAAAATCTGAAATTTGATTCAAAAGAAATTTAGCATTCAGCTCAAGAGAATTAATCTTATTTTCATAAGATATACGTTCAGCTTCAAATCTTCTTTCAACTTCTATTATCTTATTTTTCTCTTTCTCCAAAACTTTCCTTTCAGCATCCAATTCCCTTTCCGCTTCTAAGACCTTTTCTTTTTCTAAGTTCAGAAGCTTTCTTAGCTCAAACATGTCACTTTCAGAATTATGAGATTTATCAGTTAAGTCATCAGTTTCATTATGCTTTCTACCTGAAGAATCTCTTTCAGTTCTTAATTCATTATGAACTTCTTGGAGTTTGTTGAAAAGATCTTTATTAGTATTACTCCATATTTTCAATTCATTATCAAAATCTTTTATAACATTATCCAAAGAATTTTCAGGTTTATTAATTTGATACTCGAAATCTTTCACAATTCTTTCCAACGCTCTTTTATGATCTTTTTGTAGATTTGCAATAAATTCCACATTTGAATGATTTTCACAAAACATGTTTATGTATTTATCTTTATAGTCCATAATGCTCTTCTCCAATGCAGCAATCTGAGCTCTCATCTCTTCATCTTCCTTCTCTAGAGTATCTGTCATTTAAAAAAAATAAGATTAATCAAATACATGATCTAATGCGATGAAATCAATTAAAGAAATAAAAAACAATTAAGCTCAAAAACACAAACACAAAACTGATGAGAAATTAGAAAAACGAAGAAAAATTGTATAAAATCTGTAAAAACAGTTAAAAACTGTTAAAAACAGTCAAAAATAATTAAAACTGATAAGAAACAGTTTATACGACGTAAAATAGTTCAAAAATTTCTCGAACAGTTAACACAGATAAAAAAAGATAAATGATGATCCAAAAAATTAAAATCTAAAAAATAATTAAAAAAATACAAGCCCAAATCTTTCCAAACTGAAAATGGATGTTCCTTGAAGCCTGTGTAAACCCTTGACTGAGAAAACAGCCGATAAGATGAAGCATGGATTGACTACGGATGGCCTTGTGATCGATTTAGTGCCTAAACGAATGAACAGTCTCTTCTGACAAAGCTTCCTGCTAGACAGCCATGGATCAAATACTCAAACACATCTGATCATATTACAGCTACAAGTGCAAGATTTTCAGCAACAAATCTGAAGCAAACAGCTTTCAATTATATGGCATGATGGCAGTCTGCAAGAAATCTAATAATTTGGTTATTACCACTTTATTCTCCCCAATTGAGCTTCTGTAATGACTCTTATGAAAAAGTTGCTGTTAGAAGGAGTTCTTTGCTGATGAGCCTGAGGAAGAGTGCAAAACACTTCCAGGTAGAGCTATTATACTATCAAAAGCTTCGGTATCGGATACAACATCCCCATAAGAACATGCAGTGACGGATGACACTTGTTCAGGTGAAGTAATAAGCTCTAGATCAGTCTGCTTTACACCAAATGAACAGTTGTGCTAGCAATATTCTGGCTATAGTCGATGAATGCAGATCCTTCACATAGCAAAATGAACAACTAAGCCTACCACAGCAGCTGTTACCAGCACCTTTAAGCAAGGAAACAGCATAACAGGCTTTTTCAAACAAGGTTTATCAATAGTGTTAAACAAAAATAGTATCCAAGCGATTTGAGAGAGCTGTTTTGCGATAACCAACTGTGAAATCCGATTAAGGAACTTGGAAATTGACAGACTGGATGATGATGGTGATTTAGATGAAGACCTAGCTGGCCACTGTTGCTGTCACTCCCACTGTTTACCAACACGAGCAGATTCAATTTCTAACAACAAACTGTCTTTTTCACTTTGAGCATCAATTGCTTGTTTAGTCAAATGTTCAACACCGACTTCTTGTTCTTGAAGTTACTTTTGCAAACCGATATGATGCAGGTTATAGCAGCTTCTGTACAAGACTCACCCAAAATAGGATCTCCTTAAACCTTGATCAACATACACTCCGTATCTTCAAAATTGGCTTGAGCAGCAAGTGCTCTCTCTATCGTTGATTTTGAACGTGAATAGCTAGGTCATGAACCAGAAAATCAAAGTACGATGCGATTTACAAGAACCACCTGTGCTTGAAATCCAAAAATTTACAAAATTGAACAGCTGCTTGTTCAAGACTGTGCAAGGAATCCAAAAATGGATAACACAGTCACAATTAAAATCAAATGAACCTCTTTATGAAGAGAATTGAACCTGTCACGAAATGAAAAACAGTAACAAAGCAGGACTTAAACCAGGTGACAATTCCAGTCAAGAAACACAAATCAATTCCAGATTAGAATCTTTGTGCGATGTTAGAATAAATCGGTCAAAGCTTTGTGATATCAAATTAACAGTGTGCAATTAAAAACCAAATCCAACTAAAACCTGTGTGATATCTAAGATAATCGATCGATGAACAAAGCTCATGTCAGGAATTTTGTTGAACCTTTAATGAACGATTTAGAGAAAACAGTGAGTGATTTACACACTGTGATTATGGAATCCGACTAAGCTTTGTACGATAAAGAGAAATCCGGTCACCAAATGACTTGCCAAGCGATTTACAAATCCGGAGACTTTATCCGTTCAAGTCTTCAGTGATTTACACAGTAATCCGATTAAGCCTCAATCGATTTACCAACTTGTGCAATTTACAGCCTGTGAGGTTGAGCGATTTAAGCTTGAGAGGAACGAAAATGGTTCTGCGATTTAACCTTATACGATGAAGAAGAACCAGAATGGACTGTGCAATGAAGACATGAAGGACAAACAAGATTAGTCTCAATCCGGATGGGCCTTTAAAAAAAATTCGGCTAAGCGATTTATCTAATACAAACACAAACACCAACAAAAAATTTAACCAAAATGGATCAAAAAAATACTGGATTTAAAAAAATCAAGAACACAAAAAAAAATTCAAAACACAAAAATTCACTAAATCTTGAAAAACAAAGATCAAAACGCAAAAGTTTGTGAATAACAAAAATTCACAATTTAATTACACAGATTGATCCCAAATTTAACTCAAAAACACGAAATTTTTTAAAAAAATTGGATCATAATCAAAGAAAAATGAAGAACAAGATGAACACAATTAATAACACATATAATTAAAAAAATTCATCAGATTCATTGATTTCTTCTGTTGATTTCGTGTACACACTGCTCTGATACCAATTGATGAGTCCCTCTTTAATCAATCTTCATGAATCTTCATATTAACAATGGCAGATCTATGAATAAGCTTCTAAGAACTCTTGAGAGAATAGAGAGAGAAAGTCAAGATCTAAATATGGTCAAACTTTCTTTACAAATACTGATTTTACAAAATGAGAATCCTACTAATTACAAAGCCAAACACCCTTTATATAGGGTCAAACATGACAAAAGGGTCAAAGTCAAACTGTCTTAAAGAAAAGTCAAACACGATGACTTTTACACAATTATAGACAATTTTATCTTGCAAGACGAATACAATTATACACTGAATTTCATTCCTAACATTGGGCTACTTATCAGAACAGACAAAAGTCACCACGTCTGAAAGTACCCATTCCCAGTTCCAAGCCAGAACAGACAAAGGTCACCACGTCTGGGGGAACTACCTCTTAAAACAAGTTTCATACCAAAACAGACTTACGTCACCATGCTTGGTAGAAACAGTTTATAAAAATCCAATTCCATACCAAAACAGACTTACGTCACCACGCTTGGTAGAAAGGTTTCCCAAAATGTAGTTTCATACCAAAACAGACTTATATCACCACCCTTGGTAGAAACATTTTCTCAAATCCAGTTCCATACCAAAACAGACATACGTCACCACGCTTGGTAGAAACATATCTTTTAATTAAAAAGATATAAAATACCCCTTTTGTAAACCCATAATTAAACCCAATAATAGACATTTTATATTATATTAAATGTCTAAAATAGTCAACATTTGAAAATTATCAAATATAAATTACCCGGATAAGTTATCCGGATATACAATCCGGACAACCCAACTTAATCCCTTTTGTCCGATATACAAATCTGGACTACAAATGCTTGTCCGATTTATCAAATCCGGTCAAGCCTTGATCGAGTTAAGACTAAATCGCATGATTTATGTCCGGTTTAAGGCAATCCGGACAACACATGATCGGTTTAAGACTAAACCATCTCAATACGTGATCGGTTTATAACTAATCCATACGACCCTTAGGCGATTTAAGGCTAAACCGCACAATGTTTGGTCGTATTCATACTTCTCCGTTCAAAAACCTTTGTCCGATTTATATAGTTCAATTCCTCACTAACACCCTAAATCGCATAATACTTGAGTGATTTATAAATAAATCGGTCACCTCTTATCCGGTTTTAAGAGTAATCTGGACAAGCTTTGTCCGGTTTAGACTTAATCCGGTCACCCCTAGTCCGAATAAAAATCTCAATCGGATAACTGATTTCTTCCAATAATAAGTAACATTCAAATAAAACCAGTAACAAATTTTATACAAAAAGGGTTTAGAAATCACTCACTTTTTATACAAAAACTTTGATTTTGAAGAAGAAGAAGAAGAATGCAAGTCACAAAGCTTATCCGGACAACCTTTCACTTTAATTTCTCCAAAATTTCCAAATGAAGCAAGAGGCGTTACTAAGAACCCAAAACCCTTTATTTATACTTTCCAAAAATGGAAAGTCGGCTACCAGCCTTACCCACATACATGAATACACAATTTACCCATGCATACATGATTTCATGCACACACACATGCACATGCATATTATATATATATATATATATATATATATACATAACACACATATATGTACATATATATATTTATCATATTATGCATATATCCCTATGCATAAAATACTCATATTCACATATTAAATTCACATAAGCATGTATCCATATAAATAATTAATTCACATAATAAATACCTTGGGTAATAACCAGGACCCAGTTATCACATGTTTTTTTTAAAAATTTGAATGGCATTTCAAAAATATTCCACTAGATATTTTTATATCATTTTTTTAATTCAATTAGTTAAAATATATTTATTCTTCAATATATCACTTATTTCAAATACCCTTATTTTAGAGTGTTATAATAGATACATATAGTGTAGGGGAACAACCAGAGTTACAATCTAAGATACAATCTGGAATTCATGCTATTATTGATGAGAATAATGTTTAGAATAATCAAGATGTAATTCGACCACTTCCCAGATTATTGGTGATACTTCAAGTGGAGTGAAAACCAGAATTGCTACAACCAATGAATGTCTCTATGTGAAAGCTCTTTTGAACCAAAGAAGCCTTTTGAAGCATTATAAGATCCAGATTGGGTGCTTGCTATACTTCTTCAGTTTGAAAGAAATAAAGATTGGAGATTGATTCCAAGACCTGAAGGTAAATCTATCATTGGAACAAAATGGGTCTTCAGAAATAAAAGGGATAAAGCTGGAATAGTTGTCAGAAACAAGGCTAAATTAGTTGCCAAAGGATATTGTCAACAATAACGCATTGACTCTGATGAAACCCTTGCTCCAATTGCTAAGATTGAAGCCATTGGAATTTTCTTAGCTTATGTTGGACACAAGAACTTTAAAGTTTTTTTTAAAAAGATGTAAAATGAAATAGTGTGTTGCATGAAGAGGTTTATGTGAATCAACATGAAGGCATTGAAGATCCCAAGCATCCATATAATGTTTATGTTTGGATAATGCTTTGTATGGACTTAAAAAGACTCCAAGAACATGTTATCAAACTCTAGCTGACTTTATTTTGAAGTCTGGCTTGGATGAGGTCAAGATTATGTTGCTTCAAATGATAAGTGTAAAAGTATGAATAAGACTTTTCAAAGATCTGAAGGGATTCTGCATTTTCTAAGTCTAAGTCTGAAAATAACTTTCTAGAGTTCGAATGACATGAAGAATTTTCTAAAGCATAAGTCTTTCAAACTTAAGGCCTTCCAGACTTGGAAGAAGACAAAATTTGGATGCAATATTCATAGTTAGATACTTACAAGATTTCAAGCATTCAACTTATCAAAGTCCAAGGCTTCTTGTACATAAGGATACTATAACACGTGTCAATATGTAATAGGGTCGTCATGTAAATCTTGTAACTATATCATTTCTATTCTAGTATAAATAGAAGTTAGTTAGAAGTTGTTAGATATACTTTTACAGATTTGTATACAAATTGTATAGATTTGTCTCTCGAGATTCGTTCGTACTCATTCTTTCATAATCAATATAAATGATGACTCCATTATTCCAATTCTGTTCTTAATCATATTTCTATATTATTTACAATCAAGAATGTGAAGATACTACTTTATTTCTAAAAAATACAAGGTAAGGATTTAATCTTGATTCAAATTTATGTGGATAATATAATATTTGACTCTACAAATTCAAAGTATTGCAAGGATTTTTTCAGCCATAATGCAAACTAAGTTTGATATGAATATGATGGTCAATTTCTTACTTTATTGGACTTCAAATAAAACAATCTCCTAAAGAAATATTCATTAATCAAGCTAAGTATGTGAAAGATCTTTAAAAAAAATATAATATGTTTGATTGTTCTTCTATAAAGACACAAATGGCTATTGGAATTAAACTTGATGCATATTTAAGTGGTAAGTATGTTGATCAAAAGACTTATACAGGTATGATTGGTTCTTTATTGTAGTTAAATACAAGTAGACCAAATATTATGTTTGCTACATGCTTTTGTGCAAGATATCAAGCAAATCCTAAGGAATCTCATCTTGTGGCAGTGAAAAATATCCTAAGATATCTCAAAGGCACACTTAGTTTGGGTCGTTGGTATCTTAAGGATTTCAGATTTGATCTAACAACTTTTATAGAAGCATATCATGCTAGTTGTAAGTTAGATAGGAAAAGTACCTTTGGATCATGTAGATCTCTCATTTGGTACTATCAGTTTTCTATAGTGAAATAAATGCATATCTGGAAAGTCAGCCAACCAAGATCAAGTCAAAAGGAACATTCTGACCTTTTTTCACGTTATTGCTCATAATATACATTATGATTATATGTCCATAATCATGAATGACATCAAAGGTTACTTGATAAAGCCACCTAGTTACATACCTTATCAAAGGTTCTAGCAACTTTGTGTAAAAGGGGCACTAAATGACAATGAGTCAATTCCAATGAGAGCAGACTGCACCACATTTCAGAATGGTTTCTTTGAATTGTCCACTACCATTAACACACTTGGGTAAGCAATACATATACCATTAAGTTCTCATTTGGAGAATGCTAGTGTTGAAGAAGAGGTACATATGTCCCACCCTCAAATTCCTTTGTTGCACATTGAATCTGGGTGTCCACCCTCATTTAATCCTATAATAGCACAAGATACTACTCTTTTCAATACTAGCACAAGCCTCAGTAGCTTCTCATCGCAACTTGTAAGTCAAGTTGTCACAACTTAGTACATTTGTTGTACATGATACATTTGTATCAACATGCCATCCTACATATGTGGGAATGCAAACGTAATCATTTGTTGATTCTGGCTTACCTTCCACAGTGGTTACTAAGGTTGAATTTCAATCCTTTAGTGAATATTATAGGAATGAATTTGAAAACATTCATTGAAAACTCAATGATATGATAGTTGAGACAAATTCTTCTAAGAAATCATTGGAGAATAAGGTAGGGAAGTTGGAGGAGAAAGTCATTGAGAAGTCGGTGTGATAACCAGATCCTGGTTATTACCCAAGGTATTTAATACGTGATTATCTGATTTAATAATTACGTGATAG
>NC_037532.1:9755378-9766714 GCF_001531365.2 Cynara cardunculus var. scolymus
TATATGTGGGATTGAGATGCATGCACGTGTCTTAGTGAAACCGACTTTCCATAAAAGGAAAGTATAAAAAGAGGCTTCACCTCTTCATTTGCTCTCTTTTGCTATTTTGAGAAATTTGAGTGATTTAAAGAAGAGTTGTCTGGATTGCAAGTAGGTGACTTCAAGTGTTTGGAGAATCAAGTTGGTTTCAAGTTTTGGTTTTCAAAAGCTTTATAAGGTGAGTGGTTTCTAAACCTTTTTGTATAAAAATTCTACTGGTTTTATTTGCATGCTTCGTATTGTTATTCTTTGGAAAGAAACCTTGATTATTTTGTCTAAGTGTTTATCCGGACAAAGTTTGAGAGGTTTATTGTCCGGATTAGCTTGAGAGGTTTATTGACCGGATTGTTCTTAAACCGGATAAACCTTGAGCGGCTTATTGACCGGACTAGTTTAAACCGGACAAGCCATGAGCGGTTTGTTGTCCGGAGTTGGTAAACCGGGTGAATGTTGAGCGGTTTATAAATGATAGTATTATTTATGATTTTAAACTGAGAAGTAGGAATACAACCATGTGGTGAGCGGTTTAGTCTTAAACCGGACGAGTCTTGAATGGATTGTTGTTCGGATTTGTTATCCGTACAAAATGTGAATTTGTTCTAAGTGTAAACCGTTCAAAGATTATGTGATGTGTTGACCGGATTAGATGTCCGGACAAAGTGGACTTTAGTCCAAGTGTTTTAAACCAGATTTGGTGACCGGACTTGTTAACCGGATGATTGTTGACCAGATTTGTTGACCGGACTTATTGACCGGAATTGTGATGATATTTTGTGTTTTTGAAAGAAATTATTATTTTATTTTAAAAATGAAGTTTTGATATAAATGTTTTCAGATTGATAACAATTCCAATGACTGCGGTCTATTCAGAATTATTTTAAATGTTTGGATGAAGTAATAAGGGTGGCATATCAAGGAGAGGTGTCCATTTGATATAAGGGTGGCATATCAAGGAGAGGTGTCCATTTGATATAAGGGTGGCATATCAAGGAGAAGTGTACATTTGATATAAGGGTGGCATTGTCTGTGTGTTATATTATATAACACTTTCTATTATATCCCTTAAGACTACCGTGATCTGGAATCTTTATTTCTTTGTGATTTAAAGATTTAGGATCAAGGTTCTTATTGGAAATCATAGTCTGGATGTTATTGAGAAGGAAACGTCAGATTTGGCCTGAATCTTTGTTTAAACCTCAATTGATAAAGAAAAGGTTTAAAATGGTATTAAATGGAAACCGATTGGTTCAAAGGTATGGAATTAGTATAGCTACGTGGTTAGCATGAAAGTAGAAAATGATTTGATATTAACTTCTTGCGTATTCATATATTGTATATATATGAATAGTTGTTTTATAAAGTTTTGGTGATCCTTCACCCTGCAATGGCATGAATAGGGTATCTCACTAGACTCTTCAGTCTAACCTTCGTTTTTTTTGTGATTTTAAATATGTATTGCAGGATATGTGGAAGGTAAGGGAAAGGAAAAGATGTAATGCTTTTCTTACATGCATTTTGGTTGAAGAATTGCTTTTGATGCACAGTTTTGATGATTAGTACAAGATTGTATTTTGAATTTTTGGACCTTGTATTTGGTCATGATAGTTTCTTGTACTATGGGACCAGATGTGTATGAATATGTATTTCTTTGATACGAAATATATGTGTTACATGCAATGTGTGGGTTGGGGCGTTACAGTCGGATGGAATTAACCAGTCTAAATTGTTAATGAAGGACCAGTTCGAGAAGTTAAAAGAGGCAGAGATAGAAATAAAGGTCTATCACAAGAGGTTGTAGACAAGGTCGTTTCAAAGACCGACTTCATTTCTTTTCATAGTTGCATATTAAAGAATTTTGAGCTCTTATCCAATAAACTTACCAAATATCAACTC
Source organism: Cynara cardunculus var. scolymus (assembly GCF_001531365.2). Lineage (NCBI taxonomy): Eukaryota > Viridiplantae > Streptophyta > Magnoliopsida > Asterales > Asteraceae > Cynara > Cynara cardunculus. The sequence continues at coordinate 9,757,311 of NC_037532.1, forward strand.
AACAGCAAAGTCAATCACAACCACAAACAAAATCTCAACCCCATCAACAAACTCAAATTCACCAAGTACTAGAGAACACTTCAAACTCTACTACAAACCCCATAAATGCCATACCCAAAGCCTACATGTACAAACCTCCTGAATCTGAAAAGTATGCTTCTTCTGCTCAAGTGAATGATTTGCAAGATCAAGTAGTTGATTTGCAGTATATGATAAGGCTATTCATAGTTGATTTGGACAGCGAGCAGCAGCAATTGTCAATCTGATTCTTGTATTTCCAAAAAGTACACAACACAATTCGGCAGCATCCCCTTTCAAGTCCATTGAACAATTTGTCTTAGTTGTTTTGTGTGTGATTTGTCTTCTTTGCATTTGTCTTGGATGTGAGTTGGATTGCATAAGAGGAATGAGCTGGTGAGAATAAGGCAAAGCTTATTTTTTTTAATCATCAACTGTTGTGTGTAAGTGTAAGAGGAAAACCCAAGGAAAGCTCAATTTCTTTTAGAATTTTTTTTTTTGAATTTAATTTGGGCTTTGAAAATTGAATTGGGCTTGAATCATTTAATTTGGACTTGGAAAATTGTTTTGGGTTTGTTTTAGTTTTGGACTTTCATTTGATTCAATTTTTTTATTTTACTGTTTTTGATCTGTGTTTTTAATTGTTTTGAGAATTTTTGAACTAATTTGGATCGTGTAAACTGTTTTTAATCAGTTAGTTTCTGACTGTTTTTAACAGTTTTTAATTGTTTTCAACAGTTTTTGACTAGTTTTACTGATTTTTGACAATTTTCGCTGATTTTCTGATTTTTCAACAGTTTTTGTGTTTTTGTGTTTTTGTGTTTTTGAGCTTAATCGTTTTTTATTTCTTTTGTTTGATTTCATCGCATTAGATCCTTTGATCAATCTTGATTTCTGAAATTGCAACTTTTTTCGAGAGGGAATATAAATAGCTTAAAGAAAAATACGATAAACTAAATTTTGAGCTTAACAAGAATGTATAGTGGACAATTCGTCTTACTAACTGTAATGAGAGAGAGAAAGAAGAGAAGAGAGTTTTGCAAGAAAAGCTGAATGATCTGATGAAGATTGTTTATGATCCACAAGAGACAGCAAGATTGAAGAAACAGATTGAGGACTTAACAGCTAAACTGCATAAATCTGAATTGCAGATTGACTCTTTTGGGAGGAATAATAAACAGACTGAGGATTTAACTGATAAAATTCATAAGACTGAATGTGATCTGTTTGAGCCAAGGAAATTATTGGATTTAGAAAAGGAAAAAGTTTTAGAAGCTGAGAAGAGTTTGAATTTTGAAAGAACGAAATTTGAGAAAGAAAAGAAAAGAATGACTGAATTAGAGAAACAATTTGGTGCTGCACGTGTATCTTATGAAAATAAGATCAACTCTCTTGAGCTGAACGCTAAATTACTTTTGAATCAAATCTCGGATTTTGAGCTGCTGATCATCTTGGCACGAGCCAAGATAGATAAAGATAAGAATGACATCAGAGAAAAATGTCTGAGCCAGACTCAGAAACTGTCTGACATCATTGCTCTAAAGCAGAAGGCTTTAGATGAAGAAAAGAAGCAATTTGCGCTTGAAAAGAGAAATACTACAAATAAATATGCAGCTATTGCTAAAGAGCTTGCTGAAAAGAAAAAGTGGCTCGACATTGCTTCTGAGAATGAGAAAAGCAGCTCAGATAAAGAGATAAGAGAGTTTAATAATCAGAAGAAGAAATTTGAAATGCTTAAGAAGGAGTTAGAAGGTAAACTCCTGGATACTTCAAGGAAATTGTCTGATCTGAAGACAGAACTTGAAACTGAGTTGAAGATGAGAACTGAACTCAAAGATAAGTATGATTTAGTTGCTGATGAATGAGACCAGCCTTTAAAGAAAGTCAAAGACTTTTCTTATACTCAAAGCTCAACTGGTTCTCCTTCATAGTGTAAAACTAGTTTTATAACTGTTCCAAATTTAACAGTTATTCAAGCAGCCCTAAATCAACTGTTTCTAAGAGCTATTCTCGTTCTTCAAGTCAGTACTATCAAGGGTATGTTATCGGATCACCCAATACTTATTCAAAAGTTAAAAGCATTTGGGTAAATAAATCTGAATCTGTTTCATCTCGTACCCCTGTTGTTACTAACAATAATCTTCCTTGTTTTGTGAGATCTACTTCTGATCTAATTAATCTTAGCAAAAGAAGAATCATGTGCTCCACATGCAAAACAACAGATTTTGTGAACATGAAGACGTACAACAGGTGGACTGCTGATAACAGATTTCAGACGAATTGGAAAGGTAATAACAGGTATGTTAACAATAATTTGTATGGATCTTATTTTGTATATAATCATCATGTTAAAAGTGCTAAAAAGAAAACATCAAATAAAAATAGATGGTTTGACAGTTACAATATTCCACAATCTGATACTATCAAAGAAGGACCCAAGTTCGTTTGGGTACCAAAATCTGTCTTATCTGATTTTGCAGGTGCGTCATTACCGTGTTGATCAGAATAACATGCCAATGATGCACAAATTCAGGGGGAGGTTGTAATCTGTCCAAACAAGTCTTCTGAATAAATCAGTCCAGAACCCGTGCTTTACCGAGTGTGGTTTCTAAACACTCAGAATAGGACCCGTGCTAAAAATGTTTGCTTTATTTATTTTTTAATTTTCTTTTGAGCTTAACTGAAACATTTCTTAAATCTATTTTCTATGGGTAGTCTCTAGAATTTTTGAATAAATATTTTTGGAAAGTAAATATTTTTTTGGGAAACGAGTACATTTTCTGAGCAGGTATTTCCTAAGATTTTACTTGTGTAATTTCTCATCATACATAACTCCAATACCTATTTCAATAATTCTTCAAACTGTTATTATCACGTCTCTTATAATAATATCATTTTTGGTGATAATACGCTCGTTAGTAATCAAATGTTGTTTTCTGATATTTTTTTTCTTTGATTGATACACTTTCTATAATTCTTTGAATATCAGATTTTGTAAACTTGTACTTACAGATCTTCATTCATTTCTCTCGCATACCGAATAATCTGATCGTTGTCATATCACTCCTTCATTGATTGTGCTTAAAAGCCTAATTTCTTGATCAATTTTTATCTGATCATTGTGCTTTATAGCAATAATACTTTTGATCAATTTTTTTGTGATCATTTGAGTATAAAATGTAATTTTAGGAGAGACTGAGTTCTTAAGAGAAATACATCTATGGAATGTCAGAACCGACAAACCTACCCAATAGGACAACCATATCTGAGTGAGCTTAAACTCACAAAGGGTTTGTGTGCTGAGATTAAAATGAAAAAGAGAGGGGTAGTTGTTGTGAGATAAAAGAATTGATGAGAGTTATGTCAGGATTAAAAGATTATAAGAATCCTATTCCAAACTTCTAAATATCGAGCATACCACATAATCTATTAGTTCTCAACTCTTTCGAGACTAATATTGAAAAAGGCAAAGCCCAGTCCAATTCTTGTCATAACCCCACCAGCTACTCATTTATCTCTTAACATATAAGTGTTTCAGTAACACTTGGGGTACGCAGCTCACAATCTATCAATTTCTCATTCGAAGAAAGTTGATATTGAATCAGAAGGATATATGTCCCCCCCTTCAAGTCTTTTTGATCACGAACTGAGTCTGATAAATTTGTGTAGTCCGCACGGTTTATCATTTTGAGCCTAAACAGAAGCATATGTTGCTTTATCTTTCTACACTACATAAATTGTGCAATTTATATGTTATTTTGCCGAAACATTTATAGACATACTTTTCATAGGATATCAATGATTGAATGGAAGACCTGGTGAGATGAACCTTACAAAGTCTCATATATGAAGTACGTCCGTTGTACTGAGCATATTTGTTATACTCACAAGCCAATCTTTTTATAAGATTAAAAACAATTTCATGAGTTGAAATTCGTTGTTATATTCCCATTCCATTTAATCTGAAAAGATTATACAAGTGGATTTGAAAAGATCTGCTTACAATTTTATGAATTGACGGTTCTCATCTAAAGATTTCATTCATTCAGATGTATGATGTAATGATTCTCATTTCATCATAAGGGGGAGTATGAAATAATGAATGCAATGTTCAATTCCGAACGATATAAGGGGAATATGTTGAAAAGATCAAGGGGGAGTAACATCAATGTCGGCAAAAGAGTCAAAAGGAGTGTGACTGGAGATAATTACTGAAGATTATTCTTGTGCTAAAATATCTGAGAGTTTTTGAATGTGAAGATCATTGTTTCAAAAGTTTACTGACAAAGATTTCTTATCAAAGAGATAGTTTGTAATTTGTTATCTGAAAAAAATTATTTGAAGATCACATCTTGAAGATTATATCTGAAGATCGTTGCTGATTCTGTTCTACTTTGTTAAAAGAGAAGATCATCGTTGTTCTACATTCTAAGGGGAGAATGTTAGAAGATTTTCTCAACTAACGATCATCTGAAGTTTTCTATGTAAATATTGTTTTTGAAGAAGTCATAAAGATCTCAAAGCAACAAAGTTCAAACGAGACTCAAAGCGCATAAATTTTTTCAAGCCTGAATACAAAAGAGGAGAATGTTAGGACTGAATTTTTGTGTTAAATTGTATTCATCTTGAAAGATAAAATTGTCTATAATTAAAATAGACATCGTGTTTGACTTTGTATAGATAGTTTGACTTTGACTATTAGAGTTTTACTTTAACCCTATATAAAGGGTTTATTCTTTGTAATTTTGGTAAGAGCTTTCATTGTAATATTCATTTACGTAATAGAGGTTTGACCAAATATTGAAGGATTGACTTTTTCTCTCTATCTCCTCTCAAAGTTCTTAAAGTTTAAATCCAGATCTGCCATGGATTCTTGAGGAATATTGAAGATTGATCATCAAAGTGACTATCAATGCAATATAGGGAGCAAAGTCAAATGATCAAAAGGAAGCATGATGATCAGGAAGATCTTGATGATCAGAAGAGGGGAGGAGTAAAAGGCAACGTGTTAATGACTTGGGTGTTTTGAATGCAAGCTTAAGAGTAGAGGAGATTATGGAGGAATAAGTTGAAATGGGTAATACTGATAATGCTGGTGGAAACAAAGATTCATATCAAGTTGAGCAAGTTGATGTTGTTGATACTAAAAATATTGTGGAAGAAACTGGAAAGTATATTGATGAAACAGTTGACGTAAATTTTGGATAAATTGAGAAAGTTGATGATGATACTACAAATATTTTGTTTGAGCAAGGTGCATTGGAGATACAATTAAACTACCTGATGAATATGATAGTGATGTTGATGTGTTTCCAAATGTAGTAAGGAAGCTTGACTTTGATGTATATATGGAAGATGAAGTTGTTGTAAATACTTGTACAAGTTTAGTAGTGTACAATCCATACAATTCAAAGAGTAAAGAAGCTAAAGAAAAGGTATATGACAGTGAAGAGTTGTCTGACTTGGATGATTTTGAAGGTGTAAGCATGACAATATTGAATTACAAGATGGTAAAGATATGATGGTGTATGATCAAATGTTTATACTTAAAGAAGAAGAGAAGTCTGTTTTACAACATGAAGCTGATGGATCATGGCCTGGCCATATGCAAAAAATGTATACAGAGATGGCGAATAATCTAAGAAAGTTTGAAAAGGTATTAAATTTAGACAATTGTAATGTAGTGATATTGGAAAAGAAAAGCTTTGCAATTATAAACTACATGGAGATAAAGGTGATAAGAGAATATAAGAAGTCTTACTTTTTGACTAGTGTAGATATGTACAGATTAAGGCTTAGAGATCAACTGTTCCTACTCATTTTTTTTTTTTTTTGAAAAAGTAGATAAATCTTGGCTGGAGTTTGAAATTAGAAGACCAATGGGGATATACATCAGAAACTTAGGTTTCTATGATCTTTAAGTTGGAATATATCAGAACTTGAAAAGAATAAATTTGATGCTTCCTTCTTCTGTGGATTAAGTTGATACAAGTATGAATAAATTTTCAGTTGTTCCGGAATACATTTTTTTCTTTGGTATTGATGTTTTGACAAGAGTTTTTAAACTCTCAGAGATTCCAACATTTTCTTCATAAACTCTAGGATATTTGTTAAAGAAAACTGAAGTAAGCACTCCAGAAGTTGAAGAGAAAAGTGTGAAAGATGAGTTGATCAAGGGTATAAAAAAAGTTTGAATTGAGAAAAGTTGCAAAAGAATGTTTAAATGTATGTTTATTTGAAGTGAACAAAGATTCTTGATCAAAACATGGTGCCCCCTCATGAATTCTTTGTTCATACAAGTATAAGTCTGAATGGAAATGTTAAAGCTACAAAAGTTGGTGAGAGTGACAGCAGAAAACTTCAGAGCTGTGTCATACTTGGAATCTTTCAATAACAATATAGAGGTTTAGACTGGAGTACTGGGAGTTCATGGAAAGAATTGGAGAAATGAAGAAGACTGTGTATTCAGATTTAAAGATTAGAAAGTTTATTAACTTGAAATTGAAAAAAATGAGAAAGTTTGACTATGTTGTTTTTGAAGTTCAAAGAGAAGATGGGCTAAACTATGAGTTCCCTGGAGCTGATTTCAAGAACTTACATTTGCAAGATATGTTGGAAAGTTTATTGCAAGTTGGCACCTTATGAATACAAGATTTCAAAGTTCAAAAGGGTTTTACAACTAGCAAACATGGTATTCTTAGAGCAACAAAGTAGGCAAGAATGATAGATCTCCAAGTTTCTTTCATATTAGAATGGATGAAGTTTGTTTGTTGGCTCCAGACACTTCTTTAGATGGTGTTCAAGATCTACATACTGGTACAGTAATTGAAAGGCCTCTAGCTGGATTTGTGTTCGAATTCTCATACAATAATCAAAAGATATTCTTTTGAGTTGAAGAGGTTGCCAAATATTCTTGTGATACATTAAGAAAAATTTATGATGCCTTGGATAAGAAATCGAAGAAGAAACCTAAGAAGGGAAAAGAAGCTTAATGGCCTAAGGAAGTTAAGCTAATTGAATGGATCAAGTTAAATATTCAAGATCAACTTAACTTGAGGAATATAATCATTTTGAATTTCATTCTTATTCTGAAGGATTGTGGCTTTACTGACATTTGAACCAAAGAAGGAGAACATTGGGAATTATAAAGTTCGTTTAATGAACAAAAGTTCTCAAGTATCTATGTCGGAAAAGATACTTTAGAGTTATAAAGAGTTATTAGAGAACAAGTTAAAGTCTGAATAACTTCTTCATAATCTGAAAGAGAAGGAAAACTTTTAAGTGTTCAACTCTTTAGAGTTCGAGTATAGTGTTTTTAGAGCTCGAGACTGACTCTGGATGCACTACTCGTAGTTAGATACTTAAGCAATTCATTCTGAGGTGTTTCTTTGTTTAGAAGATTAACGACTTGAAGACTCAAGGATACTAGAACACGTGTCGAATTGTAATAGGATAATCTTGTAAGTACTTGTATCTTTAGATTATTTGCTCTAGTTAAACATAAAGTTAGTTAGATATGTTTTTTACTTATTGTAATTCATATATACAGGTAGATAGTGATAATATAGTTGTAGTTGTTCATAGATTTAGTAAAATGATGCATTTTATACCACGTCATAAAACCGATGATGCCAAGTTTATTGTTGATTTTTTTTTTCATTGAAGTTATACATTTACATGGAATACCTAAGAGCATTGTTAGTGATCGGGATGTTAAAATTCTGAGTCACTTTCGGTGTGTGTTGTGTGGGAAGTTAGGAACTAAGTTGCTGTTTTCAACTACTTGCCACCAATAAACTAATGGGCAAATTGAAGTATTTAAGAGGACAATGATTACCTTTCTTAAGGCGATCATTGAAAAAAACACAAGGACGTGGGAAAATTGTTTCCATTTGTGGAGTTTGCTTATAATAGGACTATTCATAATACTACTCATTATTCTCCATTTGTAATAGTTTGTGGAATTAATCCATTTACTCATATTGATTTGCTATTACCATCTAACTATTTCGTGAGTCTTGATGCTAGTTCACCAAACATATTTGGTATAAAAGTTACATAAGCAAGTAGAGAGGATTGAAAAGCAAAATACTATGCGAACAAAGGGAGGATGCAAATTATTTTCCATTCTTGAAATTGGGCATGGCTACACACTCTTAAAGAAAGGTTTACATTTCAAACGAAATCTAAGTTAAACCCAAGAGGACACGGTCCTTTTCAAATTCTTGAAAGGATTAATGACAATTTATATAAAGTGGATTTGCCTGGTGAGTATAATGTTGGTGCTTCTTTTAATGTGGTTGGTTTAAATCCTTATGATGTAGGTGATGCATATGATTCGAGGACAAATTCTTTTATGGAGTAGCGGATTGTTATGCAATGGTCTACACAACATGAAGACGAAGTTAAAGATCATATACTCTTCAATTCAATTACCATGCCTCCAAGATCGATAACAAGATCTCTATCCAAGAATCTACAACAAGCATTAATCAATCATCTACAAGGCTTAGTCAATTCAATTAGTCAGGGTTTATAAGGACAATAAAAGTTTGGAGCAAATGAAGACCAAGTTCAATACAACTTTATTCAAGTCCAAGTCACTCATGAAGAGCTCAATGAAGCATCTAAGAGTTCACTTTTGTGATAGGCATGTTCTTTTGGTGCATGACTTAGATACTTGTGACTATTTATATAGGTTTTTGCATTAAGTTGTAAGACATACAAAATTTTCATCAAAAGGTCATTTCCATTGATAAGCTAGATAGTTTCCTAGTTTAAAGGATTTGATTTCATCAAAAGGTCATTTCCATTTGTAAAAGTTATGACACTTCGAGCCAAAGGCTTCTGTATATGTTATCTATTCATTGTCTTAACATCCAAAAGGAGAAAAGACAAACATATATATGCCTAAAAATTGAAGAGAGATTAACAACACTCATCACTATGTATACAATGGAACTATTGCAAAGTAACACAACCAAAATAAGGTCTAACGAAGGGTATGACTACTACATCTTTAGTCTAAAGTACTGATATTTCTTTAGTTACACATGGAGAAGCATATTAAACACCTGGCTCATAGAGGGCCTCGCGTTGCTATCTTCCTCGACACATTGCAATGCAATTCTAACCAGATTTTCCATGGTGGTTCTATCGTATTTGCCACTTATTGAAGGGTCTACGATCTCCTTAAGCCAAGATTTCATTTGACTTCTATTGAACTCTTGAAGCTTATCTCTTACCCGGTCAATTAGAGCAAATTCAATCTCATCATTTTCATTGCCTGTATGACACTTGCCTACTGGATTCCTTCCTGTTATCATCTCCAATACCACCATCCCGTAACTATAAACATCAACTTTTGAGGTAACTGGGAGATTGAA
>NC_037532.1:9768379-9771861 GCF_001531365.2 Cynara cardunculus var. scolymus
GCATCCATCAGAACCAAATTGCCATCTTTCTGTAAAGACAACTTTGAGTGCTTTCCGTTAACTGGTGCATCTCGGTTAGCCATCCAAACGATGGTACGATTCCCAGATGTGGCTTGCTCCGAGAACCACACTGCAAAGCCATAAGCATTCTCTCCAACTTGATGAAAACCCGCTATAAAAAGTCCGTTGGACGAAACTAAAATGTCATCTTTCTTTTCAACAGATAGAGATGAGCCTCGAATTAAGCCATGGCCATCTGGGGAAGAAGATAGTGATGATGGTGTATGGAATAGTATTATTACGGTAACAAGAAAAACTTGAAGTGGTGCAGCCATGATTTTGGGATATGAAACGAGGAAATGTGCTGAAAATTTATATAGAAGACATGGATATATATAAATCATGGTTTTGCATATTATATCATTTAATAAGTTATTTATATAAATAAATTAATTCTTGGTTTTAAAAATTAATTCTTCAAAATATAAGATTTAAATATGAGTCTCCATCATAAAAAATAATAAAGCAAAGACTTGATGTGTTGATTGGTTGTCACTATTCACTGAATTTGTTTGACCATAAATTGATGTACACAAAGTCTTGGCTTCATGTAAACATCGATTATGACAAAATACAACAACCACAATAACCATAATTAAATTATGAATTAATTAATAAAGAGTTTTGAATTCTGATTGATGTTACTACAAAAACAAGAAACAAAGGAAATTGATATCATTTTGATCCTGTTCATACTCTACATGTAGATCTTACTCCATATCTGTTGTTAGGGGTGTTCATGAGTTGGATTGATTGAGTTGAAGACATTTGAATAACTCAACCCAATGTTTGCGTTTTGAAAAATCTTAACCCGAGCCAAAGTGCAACCCAGCCCAACCTGTACGGGTTGGTTGGGTTAGTCGGGTTGATACTTTGTTACATTAAAATATTCTTCTAACCTATAATATGTTATTTCTCTACTCACAATTTCTTTTTCATAATCAACCATTTAATACAACTTATTCATACTTCTTACGTATATCACATTCAGTTAATTTTCTCATTTCACATATATATGTTCACATTTGCTGAACATATATATGAATGACTTATATAAAGATGTAAATAGATTGAAAATACGTATATATGAATAGCATACATGATAATGTAATTGTCTAATATACATATTAATATAAATTCAACAATCATATTAAATTCAATAAATAAAAGGATATCGGGTTCATCGGGGTTGGATTAGGTTCAAATAATAGTAACCCGATATCAACCCAATACCTATGGTTTGACAATTTTACAACTCAATTAGACATCAAGTTTCTTTGGGTTGAATTATTTCATGTTGGGTTGGGTTAGGTTGGTCGGGTTTATGAGCACCCTTATCTGTTGCTAATGCTATCAACCTTAGAAGATTACAACCAACAAAATACCATTTACACTCAAAATTTGTCAAAGTCTCATATTGCAAAAATTAGAAACGTATTTTCATTTTTTTAAGTATATAATTTCTATATACGGTAAATGCAACAAATAAACTCACATCTCTCCTCACCTTTGATGAGGTTTGAACCTCTGACCTCCTAGGAGCAAAGACTACGATACCGCTAAGCCAAAAAGGACACTTTTGAGAAAGTGTGCCATAATATGAAAGTAAGTTGTTATTTCATGCATTTAATCCTAATATAAACTCATATTTTTATAGGACATGTGTTCTTTATTATAACGGTTTTATATATGACACTTTATTTTTTGTTATATAAATTAAGTCTCATATAACGGTCTAACAGAAGGTTTATATATTTTTAACGTCTTATAAACTTAATTTTATTATATTTTTACATGTAAAACATTTATAAACAGCCTTTAATTTTCAAAATTGTTATATATAATCTAATTTTATAAACATGCATGTTAAAGTTTTTTCTACAATAATCGAGGATATATGCAATCGATTTTGATAAGTGCGGTGGTTTAACAATTATAAAGTCCAATAAACATAATATAATAATCGGCTTCGAAATTTCATTTATTCTGTAATAATGAACTTGTTGTATGTACATTCTTAATGATTTGGTCTCACGCTCTAATGAACATCCGTAATGTGACTTAACATTAAGGGCATCTCCTTGATTTTGCATATTTTTTTGTTTTGACATTATTTTTTAAGTAAATTTTAATTTTGGTCCTTTAGGTTTCATGAGAAGTCTGAAAGTARAATCTAAATTTTGATAAGTTTGGAAATTATCCTTATGGGTTGCGTTTTGCTTTGAAAATGGTCGTTGATCACTAACTCTGTTAAAAACTGATCACCAGATGAAGGGCATTTTTGTATTTTTTTCAAATTTTCTTACTTTGTAACATCATCAAAGTATAGGGACCAATTCTATAACTATCATACACACACACACACACATATATATATATATATATATATATGTCTGTATGTATATAAACAATTGTAGGGAAGAATTCTCTCAAGGAACCCAAACACTCTTGCCGGCCAAACCTTTCACTTCGGTGACATTTTTTCCCTTTCATTTGGGAACCACCTATAATTTACTTTTGTCGGCCAAACAAACAATCACCCCCTCTTCGTCACTTAACACACACACACGCATGCACACACACATGCTCGCTCTCTCTCTCTCTCTCTCTCTCTTGGGTACTATGACCAACCCCTAAAACCTAGTCTAGTGAACACCACCATCACTTGAAGATCTACTCCAGAGTGGTTGGGTTGGTCAAAACCCGATGTGTAACTCCATCAGAGCTCAAACTCGTACCAAACTTCACACTGGTTTGAAAATCTAATCTAACCAACCTACAACTCCATCAAAGTTCAAACCCTGATCGAAGCTCCAACTTGCCACCTCCTCTCCCATCCCCTCTCCACAAAGAGGGGCATATGAGATTATGCCGTGAACTCATCACTATGTATAACACGAAACTATTGCAAAGTAACACAACCAAAATAAGGTCTAACGAAGGGTATGACTACTACATCTTCAGCCTAAAGTACTTATATTTCTTTAGTTACACATGGAAAAGCATATTAAACACCTGGCTCATTGAGGGCCCTGCGTTGCTATCTTCCTCGACACATTGCAATGCAATTCTAACCAGATTTTCCATGGTGGTTCTATCGTATTTGCCACTTATTGAAGGTCTACGATATCCTCAAGCCAAGAGTTCATTTGACTTCCATTGAACTCTTGAAGCTTATCTCTTACCCAGTCAATTAGAGCAAGTTCAATCTCATCATTTGCATTGCATGTATGACACTTGCCTACTGGATTCCTTCCTGTTATCATCTCCAATACCACCATCCCATAACTATAAACATCAACTTTTGAGGTAACTGGGAGATTGAACACCCATTCAGGAGCCATGTAACCTCGAATTCCTCGTATCATAGAGAAGTTCGACCGGTTGAAACCACCTCTATCAAAGAGTTTCGACAATCCAAA
>NC_037532.1:9772351-9774820 GCF_001531365.2 Cynara cardunculus var. scolymus
ACTATGCAAATGATCTCAATGAACCCAATCGTGCATCCAAAGGTTAGCATGAATCCAAGTGGTTCAATATCATGCTTTTTCTCGTAAGACCTTATGATAGGTGTCAGCATAGGGTGTGGACGACTAAAGTTTGATTGTCCGGTTGTTTTTTCATAAAAGGATGATACTAGCTTCTTTGGCAGTTTGATGTACATTGTAGAGTCGAAACCTATCTGATACCCGTTATGCAAAGAAGTCTTCTTGAAGCAATAATAGGACCGCACGTCTTCTTTCCATCCGAACTGGAAGCCTCTACAAGAGTTATCATGTAAACAATCCTTCTTGCAAGCGTCAACAGTGAGGTTTGGAAGGAACCGAATATCATACCCATAGAATTCAGTTTGATGAAGTTCAATGAAATCACAGTCATCTTGAGTGCATGGCTGGAATTCAGGTTACCCGTAACTCCAATCTTCAGATTTCACCATCCTGTAACCATGTATGCAACTACATATCCTACCTGAATCATGGGAATAAATACAAACACTGTTTGGTCCACATGTACCATAAATCTTGCAAGATTGAGAAAGGGTTTGCCATTGAACTTCCCATTTATTTCTTCTTTCATGCACAATGAGACTATACACTCTTACATTACCGTCTGTATCAATCTTCATTATTCTTTGTGGCCCTTCCCAAAATCAGCAGATCTGAAACTGAAACCATCCGTTGAATTGAATTCACCATCAGAATTAAGGCTTGCTCTTCGAGTATACAGATACTGGAATCTCCCAGCTTCCAAAGTTCTTAACCTGGGATTAGGCCAGTAAATAGTAGTTGTTTCTGGACCGTCATAAAGAAGATGAAGAATGTTATCGTTGTCGAAAAAGAGCTTATAGAAACCTGAAGAGTAATTAGTAGAACTTCTCGAAGAAACAAGTTGTGTGCTTTTAGTGAGGTGTTGATTTGGAATAAGGGTATCTATTGGATAATCAAACCTTTGCCAAAGAGTTGATTGTCCTATTCTATCATCAAGCACAAGGTTACCTGAGCTATGGAGTTGCAATATAATCAAGGAAGAGGTCGACTTTGTATTGGTAGACCAAATAACGTGTCGACTGACATCCATCAGAACCAAATTGCCATCTTTCTGTAGAGACAACTTTGAGTGCTTTCCGTTAACTGGTGCATCTCGGTTAGCCATCCAAACGATGGTGCGATTCCCAGATGTGGCTTGCTCCGAGAACCACANAGACAACTTTGAGTGCTTTCCGTTAACTGGTGCATCTCGGTTAGCCATCCAAACGATGGTGCGATTCCCAGATGTGGCTTGCTCCGAGAACCACACTGCAAAGCCATAAGCATTCTCTTCAACTTGATGAAAACCCGCAGTAAAAAGTCCGTTGGACGAAACTAATATGTCATCTTTATTTTCAACAAATAGAGATGAGCCTCGAGTTAAGCCATGGCCATCTGGGGAAGAAGATAGTGATGATGGTATATGGGATAGTATTATTACGGTAACAAGAAAAACTTGAAGTGGTGCAGCCATGATTTTGGGATATGGCACGAGGAAATGTGCTGAAAATCTATATAAAAGGCATGGATACATATAAATCATGACTTATATTGATCTGCTTTTTTGCTTTGCCAAATAAATACATGTGAACAATATGTTGTATTAAAATCTTATATTTTTATATTAACTTGGATATTCAACTCGTTATGCGAGTCGATTAATCTCAAGAAAAACACCTGCGAAGCAGGTAGTCCGGATTCATGGTATTTGAACCTAAGTGATCACAAAAGGATTTTTATTCCTCATATTTGAACCCAGACACTTTTAACTTTTGGAGGTCAAACTCAAACCAATCCGACATCATTATTATAGTTTTAGAATCTGATTTTACTATTACTTACTTAGTAAAACTGATTTTAAAAAATTTCTTACTTGAGCAAGTCTGTAATGATTTAAATTCAAATTTCCAAAATAAAAACCATCGTAAAAGTGGTTGTTTTTTAATTCCTAAAATAATTTTGTTTTGAAAATTCGTTCTTGGTTTTAAAATTAATTCTTCAAAAAATAAATAAAAATTGAATAAAGCAAAGAAAGTGTATTCGTTGACGAAGACTTGATGTGTTGATTGGTTGTCTCTATTCACTGAATCTGTTTGACCATAAATTGATGGGGTTACATGACCAAAATAACCTCGTACTAAATAATCACACCTTTAACCCTAAAATTGAAAATTGTTACAAACTAAGACCATTCACATCCTTGCAATTCATTTACACTTTCAATTGTGACACATCAGCTTTTGCAATTATCTTCCACACACCTGCAATTCATCTACAACACTTTCAACTGTGCCACGTCACCTACACTTTCAAAAGTGGTCCCCACTACAACATTTATTAACTATTTTATAAATTATTTATATATACATTCTAATTATTTTTTAATTAATAACATGTTTTATATATTAGATT
>NC_037532.1:9774935-9801792 GCF_001531365.2 Cynara cardunculus var. scolymus
ATTAACATTATTAAAATTATTAAAAATATTAAAAATATATTAACATTATTAAAATTATTAACATTAAAAATATATTAACATTATTAAAAATAATTTATTTAAATAGTTTTGGAGAGGAAGTGGTGCCACGTGGCTTTCAAGTTGAATTGCAAAATTTGCAATTTGAATCCTACATGGCAGCAATTGTCTGACAAAAATGATTTTGCAATTCAATTTGCAAGCCCCTATGTGGGTGCTCTAACCTCTGTTATGCACCGCTCATGATATGATGCGTGTATGGACTTTAATGCAATTAAAATAAATCAGGGAACCAAGGCTGACCATTGATTGACCAGTGACATGTCCTCCCAGCCCACAGAGTACATCAAATTCAAAAGATAAATTACAATAATCGTTCTCTAGGTTTATCAAGATTTTTAATTTTTGTCATTATCTTTTTGAAATCATAAATATGGTCACTAAAGTTTTAGATTTGTTGTAGAAATGGTCTATTAACGTTAAATGATAGACATTTTTATCTTTTTATTGATTTTTTTAACGAGTCCTTGTAATATATGTATAACTTGTTAAAATATTTATTTACAAAAAAAAAAAAGAGAAAAAAACCAACCCCATCTTCATGCCCTTCCCCAAACTCTAACGAGGTTATGATCACATTACTGTATCATTATATTTATAAAAATTATATTGTTAAGGTAAAAATAAATTATTTCCCTATTAGACCTAAATTAAATTATAATAAAAAAATTGAATTAAAAAATTATACAAAAAATGAGAACTTTTAAATAGTTAATTTGATATTAATATCGATATATATTTTTTCAAATTGTATGATATCTTCAAATATATATTTATTCAAAAATAAAAACATTATTTTTATCAAAACCACATGAACTGTACTATATCAACAGAGACAAAAAATAAAATAAAACATTAAAATAAAGATGTATCTCAATGTATTACACGAGTACCCTTCTAGTATAGTATATATAGATTTGTCGTCATAAGTCAAGTTTTGAAAAATACCTCGACTTCTAAGACTTGATTCATCTCAATCTAACGATTTGGATGAATTTTTCAATTTTTTTTATTCTTTTCAAAATTCTCTCTCAACCTCAACCCCAATCTATATGTAAGTTTCTTTATAAGATGAGTTATAGTTATCTTTAAAATTTCAAGAGATACCATTTCATATACTTAATATACAAATTAAAGATACACAACCTCTCACCTCTTTCGGATGATATTAAAAATCAAATCATTTTTAATTTTTTGCACTATTTATTAATCATTTTTGTACAATTTATTTAATTCTATCTTTTATTATAATTTAATTTAGGTCTAATAACGAATTAATTTATTTTTAGCTCAACAATATAATTTTTATAAAGATAATGATACAGTGATGTGGTCGTAACCTCATTAAAGCTTGGGGGAGGACATGAAGATGAGATTGGTTTTTTTTTTTCTCTTTTCTTTTTTGTAAATAAATATTTTAACAAGTTATACATATATTACAAGGACTCGTTAAAACAATCAATAAAAAAATCAAAAGACAAAAATATCCATCATCTAACTTCAATGGACCATTTCTAAAGTAAATCTAAGACTTTAGTGACTATATTTACGATTTCGAAAAAATAATGGTAAAAACCAAAATTTTTGATAAATTTAGAGGACGATTATTGTAATTTACCTTTTGAATTTTTGGGCCGTGAGGACATGTCACCGGTCAAGGTCAGCCTCGATCCTTTTATTTGTTTTAATTGCATTAAAGTCCCTATATGCACCGTGTGGTGTGTGGTGCGTGGTGCGTAACAGTTTTCAATTTTAGAGTTAAAAGTGCAATTGTTTATAAGTATGGGGTTATTTTGGTCATGAACCCTAAATTGATGTACACAAAGTCATGGCTTCATGTGAACATCGATAATGACAAAATACAACCACCACAACAACCATAATTAAATTATGAATTAATTAATAGAGTTTTGAATTCTGATTGATGATGCTACAAAAACAAGAAACAAAGGAAAATTAGTATCATTTTGATCCATTTGATAGTTTACAAGTAGATATTACTCCATATTTGTTGTTAAGGGTGTTCATGGGTTGGATTAATCGAGTTGAAGACATTTGAACAACTCAACCCAATGCTTACGTTTTGAAAAATCTTAACTCAACCCAACCCGAACCAAAGTCAACCCAACTTGTACAGGTTGGTCGGGTTGATACTTTGATACATTAAAATATTTTTCTGACCTAGAATATGTTATTTCTCTACTCACAATTTCTTTTTCATAATCAACCATTTAATACAACTTATCCATACTTCTTACGTATATCACATTCAGTTAATTTTCTCAATTCACATATATATGTTCACATTTGCTGAACATATATATGAATGAGTTATATAAAGATGTGAATATGAAAAACATACATGATAATGTAATTGTCTAATGTACCTATTAATAGAAATTCAACAATCATATTAAATATAAGAAATAAAAGGATATCGGGTTCATCGGGTTGGTTGGGTTTAAATAATAGTAACCCGATATCAACTCAATACCTCCGGTTTGACAATTTTACAACTCGATTAGACATCGGGTTGCTTCGGATTGAGTTATTTCATGTTAGGTTAGGTTGATCAGGTTGGTCGGATTTTTGAGCACCCCTATCTATTACTTCAACCTTAGAAGATTACAACCTACAAAATATCATTTACATTCAAAATTCAAAGAATAACTTCATATGTCAAAATCTCATATTGCAAAAATTAGAAACGTATTTCCATTTTTTAAAGTATATAATTTTTATATACGCTAAATACAACAAATAAACCCACATTCTTTCTCACCTTTGGTAAGGTTTGATCCTCTGACCTCCTATAAAGGCAAAGACTACGATACCGCTAAACCAAAAAAGACACTTTTGAGAAAGTGTGCCATAATATAAACTCATATTTTTTATAGGACATGTATTCTTTATGTTACTATTAAAGAGTATCATATAAAAAGTTAATTTCTTATAAAAATGTTTTAAAAATCTTGTTACGGTGTTAAAAACCGTTCTACAAATTTATTATAACGGTTTATATATGATACTTTATTTTTTGTTATATAAATTCAGTCTCATATAACGGTCTAATAGAAGGTTTATATATTTTTAACGTCCTATAAACTTAATTTTATTATATTTTTACATGTAAAACATTTATAAACATCCTTAAATAGTCAAAAATTTTATATTTAATCTAATTTTATAAACATGCATGTTAAAGTTTTTTCTACAATAATCGAGGATATATGCAATCGAGTTTGATAAGTGTGGTGGTTTAACAATTTTAAAGTCCAATAAACATAATATAATAATTGGCTTCGAAATTTCATTTATTCGTTGTATGTACATTCTTAATGATTTGATCTCAGGCTCTAATGAACATCTGGAAGGGCATCTCCCGATTTTGCATATTTTTTTGTTTTGACATTATTTTTTAAGTAAAATTTAATTTTGGTCCTTTAGGTTTCATAAGAAGTCTGAAAGTAGAATTTAAATTTTGATAAGTTTGGAAATTATCCTTATGGGTTGCGTTTTGCTTTGAAAATGGCCGTTGATCACTAACTCTGTTAAAAACTGATCGTCAGATGAATGTCATTTTTGTATTTTTTTTTATTTTTCTTACTTTGTAATGTCATCAAAGTATAGGGACCAATTCTATAACTATCTCTCTCTCTCTCTCTCTCTCACACACACACACACACACACACACACACACATATATATATATATATATATGTCTGTATGTATATAAACAACTGTAGGGACGAATTCTCTCAAGGAACCCAAACCCTCTCGTCAGCCAAACCTTTCACTTCGGTGACACTTTTTCCCTTTCATTTGGGAACCACCTGTAATTTACTTTTGTCGGCCAAACAAACAATCACCCCCTCTTCGTCACTTAACACACACACACACGCACGCATGCACATACGCACACGCAATCTCTCTCTCTCTCTGGTACTATGACCAACCCCTAAAACCTAGTCCAGTGAACACCACCATCACTTGAAGATCTACTCTGGAGTGGTTGGGTTGGTCAAAACATGATGTGTAACTCCATTAGAGCTCAAACCCGTACCAAACTTCACACAGGTTTGAAACTCTAATCTAACCAACCTACAACTCCATCGAAGTTCAAACCCTGATCGAAGCTCCAACTTGCCACCTCCCCTCCGCTTTCCACATCTCTATCACGAACCACCACCATAAATGTCCTCTCCTAGACATTGTCAATCCCCTTCCTCCTGACACCATACACAAAAAAAAACATCATATTGATTTCTCTCAAACACACACACAAACACACATACACACAAACATACACCAATTGTAAGTTTTCATCAAAGCAAACACACAGAGTCTCGCTTTTATGTGTGTATTTATTTATATGTGTTTCTTGTGTCATGGGAGTTAGTATGTGCGTATTTTGTGTTACATGTGACCAGGAGGAATAGGAACTTTACAAGGGATGAAGATGATGAAGGTAGGAGGGACTACACTTGGGATAAAGATGATGAGGGTCGTTGCAATTGTACTTGGGATGAAAACAATGTTGTTTTCGTGTATTATGTGTATATATATAGAGAGAGAGAGAGGTTTAGGGGAAAAACCCCTAAAAATTAAACATTGACGAACACCTTAATAACTATTCATTTACATAGTATGCAGATGTGCATACAAGTAATTGAAGTTGTTTTTAGGTTTTTAAGCATGTGTGCTTACTATTTTGGACTAATGACGACTTGTTTTTGCTTGGAATATGTCTTAACAACTTTTATCCATGTTGTGTACTTTATATTAAAAGATGGATGGTTATAAAGTATGATTTTCCATTGATAGAAATAATAGAAAATCAATTTCTCTTTGCTAAACAATCATTTGGGAGAGTTCTTCAAATTTGAAGAATATCTGTCTCTCCTACTTTCTTCATATTAGAGAGAATATATATTAGAGCATATAATCCTCCAAATTGAAGATTTGTTAGAGATGCTCTTATTAGTGAGGGGAATAGAATTTTTGATATTGGTGACGGCGAAAGCGGGGTGAAAAGAGGTTTTGTTTGTGTCGGGGGGAGGATTAGGACCTGCCATTTTGATGCCTAGCAAGAGAAGAAAATAAAAGGAAAAAAATTGGAAGGCAGAAGGTGGTAGAGGTGATCCGCCAGCAATGAGAGGATGGTATTAATGCTCTGATACCATGATAATAGACAAAACTCTCTTTTTCAAAGATATCAAATAACACAATCATAATATATATATATATATATATATATATATATGGGCTCATTCAAGGGAGAACTGGTTAGTTTGTGGTAACCGTGGAATCCAATTTCAACCACAAATCAATAAATAAATTAGGAAATTTTTAATATTGGTAACTTTTAATTAAATTCTTAATGCAAGGACATTTTAGGTATTTTCTCTCCTATCTCTTCTCTTCTCTCTCCGTCCCCGTCTTCCAGCCACCGTCCTCCGTCCTCCGGCCACCGTCCTCCGGCCACCGTCCTCCGGTGATACCACAGTGTGATACTCAAGCACATATAAAATGTATTGTGATACCACTGTGTTACATATCCGATCGACTGCACAAACGACTACAGTGTGATACCCAATCACATATAAAATACATTGTGATGCCACTGTGGTATCACCGGAGAACGGTGGCCGGAGGACGGGGGACGGAGAGAGAAGAGAGGAGATTGGAAAGAGGAGAGAAAATACCTAAAATGCCACTGCATTAAAATTTACCAAAATTATAAATTTCCTAATTTATCTATTGATTTGTGGTTGAGAATGAACCTCACCATTACCACAAACTAATTAGTTTTCATTTGATTAGTCCCATATATATATATATATATAAAAGAGAAACCTATATTTAATGAATGGATTACCTCTAATAATATATACAATCAACTAAGATCTTGGAATATTGAGATATATCTTTTAAGATTTATCTTCCGTTAATAATTTTGAAGTTTTAAGAAGAAAATATTACTAGAATTTTAGATTTATCAAATCAATAATATGCATTTTAAAAATGTTCCAAAATAAGTTGTTAAAGATAAAATTAAATCATTAAAAAAATTAACTTTATTATTTAGATGACATTTATAATTATCTTTTTTTTAAATATTTTATAAGAGTAAATTACAAATTTCGTCTATGCAGTTTCATCCTGATTATGAAGTCACGAAACTCCTATAACTACAACAAAAGGCATCTATTAGCGTCCTAGAAAATTAATTTAATGAGACCCTTCATTTTATAAGACCAAAAACATGGACGTCCTAACTAAAAGTGTTACAAAAAGCTTTTAAGACAAAATTAAATGATTTAATAAGTTATATGATTTTGAAACAAATTAAAGCATCCTATAACATGTTTTAAGTAATGCTAAAAGCATTCTAATAAAGTAAAAAAATATGATACTTAAATGGTTTTATGGGACGAAATTCAATGTCGCAAAAAGATGTTTATTAGTACCAAAATATTTGTTGTAACAAGTTATATAATCGTAAAACAAATTCAAGGGTCCTATAATAGGACATTTTATGTGGTGTTAAAATATGTTTTCCTATTATTACATTAACAAACATATATAGACGTCCTGATAAGTGGTTTTACATGAAAAAATTCAATATCGCAAAAAAGACTTTTATCCGTACTAAAATATGTGTTGTAACAAGTTCTACAAATGTAAAACAAATTCAAGGGTTTTATAAATGTATTATGTAACACTAAAAACATCCTAATAGAGTATTAAATAGGACACTTTATGTTGTCCTAAAATATGTTTTCCTACCATTACATTAAGAAACAAATATCACTACAAAACAATAGGCTTTTTTCTGACGGCCGAATCTGTCGGAAAACTGAATTTTTGGCGGATTTCCGGCATATTGGCATGCCGGAAAAAGCACCGCCGCAAAACACTATTTCCGACAGCTTTTCTGGCGGATTTACATTTTTCTTGTCCCCAAGAAATCCGTCGGAAATAATTAAGATTTTCTAAATTTCTTGAGTTAATTAGGCAGATTAACAACTTCATATAAATAATGTTTTTTGCGGATTCAGGAGGAAATTCTGCCGGTAATTTTATTAAAAAATGATTTTTTAAAATTTTTAAAAAATAAACACATTACCGATGGATATTCTACTGGAAATCCATGTCTAGATACCCGAAGACTGGTTTTCCTGAAGACTACATCCAGACTCGCCCTTACCAGCATATTCCACAGCTCAATAGCTACTCYTTTGGTCGATCCTTTCCTTCCGGTTTATTCCAAGGACTAATTTGAATGCCCAACCATCCAAAGGCACAACCCATACTAACTCCTAACTTTTTGTTATATTCCAATATTTCTCGGATTAGTTTCCAATTCCTATGGGAATTCTAAATAACGAAACTGACTCCCTGTTTTATTTAAAGAGAGTGAAAAATGAGGCATTAGCTCTGGGAAAGAAGGAAGAGAAAGGGAAGGAATCACTATAGTTACTCAAAAGGAAAATCCGTCGATAATTTAAATTATTTTAATATTTATTTTCAGTGATTTAAAAAAAAAGCACAATTACTAGCGGATAATCAGGTATAAATCCACCAGAAGATTAGCAGCTCCAAGAAAAAAAAAATCTAGAAAATTCGTTAATTTCATAATATTAAAATCCTATAAATTAA
Source organism: Cynara cardunculus var. scolymus (assembly GCF_001531365.2). Classification (NCBI taxonomy): domain Eukaryota; kingdom Viridiplantae; phylum Streptophyta; class Magnoliopsida; order Asterales; family Asteraceae; genus Cynara; species Cynara cardunculus. The sequence goes on from NC_037532.1 coordinate 9,782,676, forward strand.
CAAAGTGCTAAATACATTAATGATAAATATGATAAGAGTTCGTAAATACCACCAATATATCAGACCTATTCCAGCGAGGTCGGCGAAAATTGTTGTGATTATGTAAACCTTTTCACTATATCCATCATCTCTACATGCTCTTTCTTTTGAATCTCCTCTTTCCTCTTTCGAGTCTCATCTTCCCTCATGTGGATCTTCTCTTGACCGAGAATTTCATCATGCTTCCTCTTCCGGATCTTCTCTCGAATGAGAAATTCTTGAACTTGGGACTGTAACTTGTTAATTACCTTCAAATATAATAAAATGTTATAATCTTTAATAATTATAAAAATGAAATAGATTAACATCAAAGAAAAAAGAGGTACACACCCGATAATCTGTAGAAGACGATGCATCACTTGGGTTTGCCTATGAGGATGTCTCGATCAAGACCAATTGGGATCTTGGTTGCACCAGAACCTAAATAGACGACCTTTCTTGGGTCCCCCAACCACCTCATTCCACAAACCGACATCAACTAGGGGATAGGTCGAGGAATACTTGCTGTACTTTTGGGTGAGATTGGTTGAATACATACTATGGTTTAAAAAATACGACAAGTCAATTCGACAACATAACAACTGTAAATGGGTCATTTTCAACTAAAACAATTGTAACATTTGCCCAACAAATGACAACCCAAACTATATATATATATATATATATATATATATATATATGAGTTTAATCAAATGAGAACTATGTACTTTGTAATAACTTAGATTAAATATGAACCACTCATTTAAGATATTTAAGGATATTTCTTAAATAAGTTCAAAGGGTAATTTAGTAACTTTATGTATAACAAAATTAATTTTTTTAAGGAAACATATAATTAATTTTAATTACCTAATATATATTGTCCTTTAAAAATGTTTGTGGATCAAAGTGTATCACATTGATAATGTTCACAATGTATCACAAATGTTTTTCGTTGTTTTATAAAGTGTATCACAATATGCATTTTTGTTATTTTCGTATCACAATGTGTATTTTTGTAATTTTAGTTGCTTTACAAAGGTATCACAATGTACTTGTTCGTATATGTAGGTATCGTAGTGAATATCGTTTGTATATATTTTTAACAATATTTTTTAGGTATCGTAGTGTGTATATTGTCTTCACATAAGGTTCGTCGGAATAAGATTTGCTGGAATAAAGTTTGTCGGTGAGAGTTGAGACGAGATTTTTAAAATCTAAAAAATGCCCTTAATTAATGTTTTAGTTAAAATTAACATAATTATTAATTTCTTTATTTAACCTTTGATTTGTGGTTGAGATCGGATCTCACGGTTATCACAAATTACCGAGTTTTCCCTTAAATAGCCCTTATACATACACACCAACATTTTAACGTAAGTTGTAACACCCTCATTTTCACCATGAGAAAGGCAAAACATCCTCATATTGCCAAACAGAATGACAATAAACAACCAACACCACTACCACATAGGAAGTCTTAACTTAAAAACAACCAAAGCATAAAGTCTCCAACATTAGTTCGTCCCATACCGAACTAAGTTACAGAAATCCAATACATAATCACAAATAAAGTCATACTACCTCATGCATAACATAAACACACATAGCAAGGTAATAACACATACTTACGCTCTGCTTTTATTCTTGTCTACTGTTGGACCTCCAGTTTCTGAGATGCATACTAATAGTCAAATTATTGTAAAAAGATTTGGTAAGATATTTTTTGATAAGTCCAGATATGAATACTACAAGAAAGGAAATAGTGACATGAAACATGATCTGAATCCAAGGGATATGAGAAGAAGTATGAGAAGAAGAAATAAGAGAAAGATAAGGATCATGAGAAGGAAGAGGATGATGTACCCAGATGCTTTAATTCTGGAAAACCAAGTCATTTTGCTAGAGACTGCATGTTCAAGAAGACAAGAAATCCAGATTACTACACCAAGACACTACATATGACAAAGAAGAAGGAACAAGGTCAGATCTTAATAGTTGAATAAGAGAATTGGTTAGAATTGTTATCTTCCGATGAAGAAACAACTCATTTTTCTAACTCCTATTTCATGGGTTCCTTGAATAATAACTCTGGTTCTTCACAAGTTGATTCAAAAGAACATTCTGAGTTACAAAAATCCTCTTGCTATTGAACTGCATAATCAGATTGAATTTATGAAATCTGAATTTGTTGACTTAAAAATACAGATGAAAGATGAAAGAATCCTAGTCAACAGAATCAAGGAAGAAAAAGAAAGTTTTAAACTCAATTGCATGAATGCAGAAAAACAAAAGGATATTCTGTTGAGAGAGATATCTAATTTATCCAAGAAGATAGCTGAATAGAAAAAGATGTTTTGATGGTCAAATATGATTTTAATCTCAAAGAAAGGATTGATTTATATAAAAGGATAAAAGAGTTTGAGGACCTGAATTTCAAAAGGAGACAGACTCAACAAACTCTTAATTTGTTGACTAATATTCCAAAAGTTACTAGATTCTACAATTCAAAGACAGATTTAGGTTAAATGAAAATTATGTCTTAAAAAATGCTCCATCTAAATTGTATGAATATTCAGGAATGGACATATTTCATAATCATGCAAAAAATTCATTTACTAAGCCTAAAAATGAAAATCTTGTCGAAAAAATTCCTCCATTTGGACAAGTATTTTGTTAAGTCTGAATCCTCATCACCTAAATCTAAATGTAAATGAAATGAGAAAGTTTGTGAAGATTCTAAATCTGATAACATTGATGATACTAATGATGCTATTCAAACTTAGTGAAAGTAATAATTAATCAAAATATAATAGCGTGGGTCTTGGTTATTCTAGTCTGAACAAGAATTATGAAAACAAAAAACCACATTATTATACAAAGATTATGATTTTATTTCTCAATTTTCAAAATTTGAAAACAAGTCTGAAGAAATGAAAGTTAATTCCAAGTGTGAAGTTTCTAACTCTAAAGTCTCAACCTTGTATTCAGAATTCCAAACCTTGTATTCGAAGTTGTGATGAAAAGTCTAAAAACACTGATCAAATCAAAGAATCAACACAAATTGAATCTAATTTTGAAATCAGATTAAGGATGGATTAAATTCTTCAGAATGGGTTAAGGATCAATAATCTACAAAATTCTTAGATTTTGTCAATAATATGTTCGTAGATCAATTTGATGAGATGATAAATGCTTCAAAGATTAATCTTATTTATAAATCTCTAAAGACTATGGTTGATGGAGACAAACTCAAATCTGAAACAAAGTTACCTGATGAGATATGTGGTCCTATATTTTTAAAGGAAGATCAAAAAGAGGTTCCAAATACTCAAGTTACTTCAATCTCATCAAACCAAAATGTTTGGAAAATACACTCAAATTCAGAATTTGATAAACAAGAAAAGCCTAAAGCAGTTGTGGTCAATATATCAGATTTCAAATCCAAAGCTAAATTTTTTGAAAAAGGTGAAACACCTGGTTCTAAAAGAGGATATGTCTCCAAGAAATATTTGTGAGTTATAGGAAGACCAAAAATATTTTCTCATCTACTAATTCAAAATCTGTGTCTTTTTCAGATACAAAAAGCAAAAAGGATTTAATCTATAAGATAAAAGACATAAGTCAGGAGAAAACTTTTTGTTCTCTTAAGAAAATTCGTGTACTTGTTGATAAATTAGTTGTAATGAATAACAATGTTGTAAAATAAAAGATCCTTTTTTTCTTACTAAAGTACCTGTTAACCAAATAGTGAAGCATTATGTTGTTCATAATTCTTATAACTGTTTGTGCTTTGATATGATAACTTTAATACAAAAGCATATTCATTGTGGGCATTATCATTATTCAGATTAATTTCTAAGTTGCACAAGAAAGAAAAGTTTTCCAAATGGTTAAGGCTAACTCCGAATAGTTCAAATGTTACTCTGAAGTAAGATCCAAGATTGTTAAGAGTTCTGCTTTAAAGAGAAAAGTTCTTTCAAGTATTTCATCACATGCTCATAAAAATCTACGATGAAATGGAAACTTAAATCTAAGTTTGAAGTTTCAAGACATAAGTATGACTTTAAATTTGTTCAAATTTGGAGCCTAAAAGTCAAACCTTTTGATTTAACAAGTTTAAAGAAGTCATTTGTTACTAAATTGAAAGGACTCACTCAAAAAATAGGTGTTCTTGTAGAATTGTCATGTGTGGATCTTATACTCAGGGTGTTCAAGACACATGAATGGTTTCAAGAATTTATTGACAATTTATAAGGAAAGATCTGAAGGAACAATTAATTTTGGTAAAGATGCTAAAGGATATGTGAGAGGTTTTCGTATGCTTACAAATGGCAAAGTCACTATTATGAAAGTACTATATGTTGAGGGGTTAAAGCATAATCTATCCAGCATAAGTCAATTTTGTGACAAGTCATTCGTTGTTTAGTTTCACATGGATGGTTGTAACATCAAAGATCCAAATGGCAATGAAGCTTTAACTACAAAAAGAGATGGTGATCTTTATTTTGCTTATTTTCCTACTCTAGATGCTTCAAAAGCTATTTATTTAACTTCAAAGACTACTAGAGATGAAGGATGAATTTGGCATAGAAGATTATCACATCTAAATTTCACAGTAGTTGATTTGTTGGTGAAGAATAATTTGGTCAAAGGATTACCAACAATGAGGTTTGAGAAGGATTACATGTGTTTAGCATGTGAAATGGGCAAAATAAAGAGAAGTTCAAACAAAATAAGGATGTAATCTTCTTGTAAAATTTGTTTTGGAACTTATTCACATAGATCTTTGTGGACCTTTGAGAATACAGAACATTAATGGAAAGAAATACATCTTAGTGATTGTTGATGAGTTTTCTAAATATACATGGGTGGAATTCTTGAGGTTAAAGTTTGATGCTCCAGAGTTAATAATTGCATTCATCAAGAGAATATAAGTTTTTCTTCAACTTCCTGTGCAAAAGACGAGTGAAAACAATGGAACTGAATTCAAGAATGAAACTCTTCAGAATCATCTTACTTTTGTGAGAATTGCTCATAATTTTTCTGCTGTCAGAACTCCTCAAGAAAATGAAGCTGTAGAAAGGAGAAATAGGACTCTTTTTGAAGCTGCAAGGACAATGTTAGCCTATTCAGAATTACCTACATTCTTGTGGGCTGAAGCCATATCCACTGAATGTTTTACACAAAATAGGACAGTTGTTAATAAAAGGCTTTGTAAAACTTCCTATGAGATTATCAATAAAAAGAACCTTCATATTAAATTATTTCATGTTTTTGGTTGCATATGCTTTGTGTTGAATAATAGAGATAATCTTGGAAAGTTTGACAAAAAGCAGGAGTTTTTGTTGGATATTCATTATCTGTTAAAGCTTTTAGGGTTTATGTTAAAAGAACAAAGATTATCATCGAAAGCATCAATGTGACCTTTGATGAAAGTGTAGAAAATACTTTTTTTTAAAAACAATGTAGAACCGAATCTAAACCAGACTAAAAATTTTGAATCTACTTCTAAGTCTAGTAATTTAGGACTTGATTTATCATTTTGAGAATTATTTAGTGTATCTTTGGATGTTGTTGAATATCTTCAAAATCCAAGTATTTCCAAATATATCAACAATTCAGCTTTAAATGAAACAGAAACAAGTTCAAGTATATCCGGACATGTTGAAGTAGTTGTTTCAACCTCAACTTCACAAAGTGAATCTACTGCTGAACAGTTTCAACAAAACTCTAGACATATTAAGCATAACTCTAAATCTGTTAATTGAGAGTTATCTAGTTCATAAATACATATAGTGTAGGGGAAGCAACTAGAATTGCAATCTAAGATACAATCAAGAATTCATGCTATTATTGATGAGAATAATGTTTAGAATAATCAAGATGTAATTCGACCAATTCCCAAGTTATTGGTGATACTTCAAGTGGAGTGAAAACCAGAATTGCTACAACCTATGAATGTCTCTATGTGAACTTTCTGAGCTCTATTGAACCAAAGAAGCCTTTTGAAGCATTATAAGATCCAGATTGGGTGCTTGCTATACTTCTTGAGTTTAAAAGAAATAAAGATTAGAGATTGATTCCAAGATCTGAAGGTAAATCTATCATTGGAACAAAACGAGTCTTCAGAAATAAAAGGGATAAAGATGGAATAGTTGTCAGAAACAAGGCTAGATTAGTTGCTAAAGGATATTGTCAACAATAACACATTAACTATGATGAAACCTTTGCTCCAGTTGCTAAGATTGAAGCCATTGGATTTTTCTTAGCTTATGCTGGACACAAGAACTTTAAAGTTTTTCAAAAAGATGTAAAATGAAATAGTGTTTTGAATGAGGAGGTTTATGTGAATCAACATGAAGGCTTTGAAGATCCCAAGCATCCATATCATGTTTATGTTTGGATAAAGCTTTGTATGAACTTAAAAAGACTCCAAGAGCATGTTATCAAATTCTGACTGACTCTATTTTGAAGTCTGGCTTTGATGAGTCAAGATTATGTTGCTTCGAATGATAAGTGTAAAAGCCTTAATAAGACTTTTCAAAGATCTGAAGGAATTCTGCATTTTCTAAGTCTAAGTTTGGAACTAACTTTCCAGAGTTCGGATGACATGAAGAATATTCTAAAACATAAGTCTTTCAAGCTTAAGGCCTTCCAGACTTGAAAGATGACTAACTTTGGATGCGATATTCAAAGTTAGATACTTACAAGATTTCAAGCATTCAACTTCTCAAAGTCCAAGGCTTCTTGTACGTAAGGATACTATAGCACGTGTCAATATGTAATAGGGTTGTCATGTAAATCTTGTAACTATATCATTTCCATTCTAGTATAAATAGAAGTTAGTTAGAAGTTGTTAGATATACTTTTACAGATTCGTATACAGATTGTATAGATTTCTCTCTCAAGATTCGTTCATACTCATTCTTTCATAATCAGTATAAATGATGACTCCATTGATCCAATTCTGTTCTTAATCATATTTCTATATTATTTACAATCAAGAATGTGAAGATACTACTTTATTTCTGAAAAATACAAGGTAAGGATTTAATCTTGATTCATATTTATGTGGATAATATAATTTTTGACTCTACAAATTCATAGTATTGCAAGAATTTTTCAACCATAATGCAAACTAAGTTTGATATGAGTATGATGGGTGAATTTCTTACTTTCTTGGACTTCAAATAAAAAAATCTCCTAAAGGGATATTCATTAATCAAGCTAAGCGTGTGAAAGATCTTTAAAAAAATATAATATGTTTGATTGTTCTATAAAGACACCAATGGCCATCGGAACTAAACTTGGTGCATATTTATGTGGTAAGTATGTTGATCAAAAGACTTATAAAGGTATGCTTGGTTCTTTATTGTAGTTAACTACAAGTAGACCAAATATTATGTTTGCTACATGTTTTTATGCAAAATATCAAGCAAATTCTAAGGAATCTCATCTTTGTGGTAGTGAAAAAATTCCTAAGATATCTCAAAGGCACACTTAGTTTAGGTCGTTGGTATCTTAAGGATTTTGGATTTGATCTAACAACTTTTATAGAAGCATATCATGCTAGTTGTAAGTTTGATAAGAAAAGTACCTCTGGATCATGTAGATCTCCTATTTGGTACTATCAGTTTTCTATAGTGAAATAAATGCATATTTGGAAAGTCAACCAACCAAGATCAAGTCAAAAGAAGCATTATGACCTTTTTTTTCACGGTATTGCTCATAATATACATTATGATTATACGTCTATAATCATGAATGACATCAAAGGTTACTTGATAAAGCTACCTAGTTACATACCTTATCAAAGGTTCTAGCAACTTTGTGTAAAAGGGGCACTAAATGACAATGAGTTAATTCTAATGAGAGCAGACTGCACCACATTTCAGAATGGTTTTTGAGGTTGTTCACTCCTTTACACGAATTTACAAGTGAGACTTCCTACTCAACTTAAAGTATATATTAGCTTTGATAATAGGATACATAGACAATATTGTACTTATATGGGTCTTCTAGAACCAGTGGACCTTACCCAAGAGGTACCACCCCCTAGGATGAGAGGTGAGGGTCTACAGGTAGTAAAGTGGGAGAGGATGCTCAAGGGGATGAGCAACCTCATAGTAAAGAGAGAAAAAAATGAAACAAATAGCTTGGGTAGTGATGAAGATAAAAATGGAGGAGGAGGTTAATGGAACAAGGTCAAAAGAAAATGAGGACTTTCAACTAGCCACATATAATCGGGCAACCACATCTCCTAATGTTTCACAATCTTTGGAGAATATTACTAAAACTGGAAATATGCACATGCAATCTTCTGATAACACCCCACCTAGCTACTCACCTCCTTCTCAACAAGGTGCTATTTCATTAACACACTTGGGTAAGCAACACATATACCATTAAGTTCTCATTTGGAGAATGTTAGTATTGAATAAGAGGTACATATGTCCCCACCTCAAATTCCTTTGTTGCATATTGAATCTGGGTATCCACCCTCATTTAATCCTAAAATAGCACAAGATGCTACTCTTTTCAATACTAGCACAAGCCTCAATAGCTTCTCATGGCAACTTGTAAGTCAAGTTGTCACAACTTTTATAGACATTTCTATTATGAACAGTCAAGGATTAGAATGAAGCCTTAAATAATATGAACATCCCAAAAGTCTCATTATCTGGTACATCTGTTGTACATGATACATTTGTTGTATCAACCTGCCATCCTACATATATGGGAATGCAAACGAAATCATTTGTTGATTCTGGCTTACCTTCCACAGTGGTTACTAAGGTTGAATTTCAGTCCTTTAGTGAATATTGTATGAATGAATTTGAAAACATTCATTCAAAACTCAATGATATGATAGTAGAGACAAAATTCCTCTAAGAAATCATTGGAGAATAAGGTAGGGAAGTTGGAGGAGAAAGTCACTGAGAAGTCAGGATGGAATTAACTAGTCTAAATTGTTAATGAAGGACTAGTTTGAGAAGTTAATAGAGGCAGAGATAGAAAATAAAGGTCTATCACAAGAGGTTGTAGACAAGGTCGTTTCAAAGACTGACTTCATTTCTTTTCATAGTTGTATATTAAAGAATTTTGAGCTCTTATCCAATAAACTTACCAAATATCAACTCAATAGCAAATTCAATCACAACCACAAACAAAATCTCAACCCCATCAACGAACTTAAATTCATCAAGTCCTAGAGAACACTTCAGACTCTACTACAAACCCCATAAATGCCATACCCAAAGCCTACATGTACAAACCTCCTGAATCTGAAAAGTATGCTTCTTCTGCTCAAGTGAATGATTTGCAAGATCAAGTAGTTGATTTGCAGTATATGATAAGGCTATTTAAAGTTGATTTGAACAAGATGCAATATAGGGAGCAAAGTCAAATGATCAAAAGGAAGCATGATGATCATGAGGGGGGAGGAGTAAAAGACAAAGGGTTGATGACTTGTGTGTTTTGAATGCAAGCTTCAGAATAAAGGAGATTATCGAGGAATAAGTTGAAATGGGTAATACTGATAATGCTGGTGGAAACAAAGAGTCATATCAAGTTGAGGTTGTTGATACTAAAAAGATTGTGGAAGAAACTGGAAAGTATATTGATGAAACAATTGACGTAAATTTTGGAGAAATTGAGAAAGTTGATGATGATACAACAAATATTTTGTTTGAGCGAGGTACGTTGGAGATACAATTGAACTAGCTGATGAATATGATAGTGATGTTGAGATGTTTCCAAATGTAGTAAAGAAGCTTGACTTTGATGTATATATGGAAGATGAAGTTGTTGTAAATACTTGTACAAATTTAGTAATGTACAATCCAAACAATTCAAAGAGTAAAGAAGCTAAAGAAAAGGTAAATGACAGTGAAGAGTTGTCTGACTTGGATGATTTTAAAGGTGTGAGCATGACAATATTGAATTACAAGATGGTAAAGATTTGATGGTGTATGATCAAATGTTTATGTTTATACTTAAAGAAGAAGAGAAGTATGTTTTAGAACATGAAGCTGATGGATCATGGCCTGGCGATATGCAAAAGATGTATACAGAGATGGCGAATAATCTAAGAAAGTTTGATAAGGTGTTAAATTTAGACAATTGTAATGTAGTGAAATTGGAAAAGAAAAGCTTTGCAATTATAGACTACATGGAGATAAAGGTGATAAGAGAATATAAAAAGTCTTACTTTTTGACTAGTGTAGATATGTACAGATTAAGGCTTAGAGATCAACTGTTCCTACTCAATTTTTTTTGAAAAAGTAGATAAATCTTTGCTGGAGTTTGAAATTAGAAGAACAATGGGGATATACATTAGAAACTTGGGTTTCTATGATCTGTAAGTTGGAATATATCAGAACTTGAAAAGAATAAATTTGATGCTTCCATCTTCTGTGGATTAAGTTGATACAAGGATGAATAAATTTTCAGTTGTTCCAGAATACATTTTTTTCTTTGGTTTTGATGTTTTGAGAAGAGTTTTTAAACTCTCAGAGATTCCAACATTTCCTTCATAAACTCTAGGATATTTGTTAGAGAAAACTGAAGTAAGCACTCCAGAAGTTGAAAAGTGTGAAAGATGAGTTGATCAAGGGTATAAAAAAGGTTTGAATTGAGAAAAGTTGAGAAAAGAAAGTTTAAATGTATGCTTATCTGAAGTGAACTCTAAAAAGATTCTTGATCAAAACATGGTTCCCCTCATGAATTCTTTGTTCATATAAGTACAAGTTTGAATGGAAATGTTAAAGCTACAAAAGTTGGTGAGAGTGACAGCAGAAAACTTCAGAGTTGTGTCATACTTGGAAACTTTCAATAACAATGCATAGAGGTTTAGAATGGAGTACTGGGAGTTCATGGAAAGAATTGGAGAAATGAAGAAGACTGTGTATTCAAATTTAAAGATCACAAAGTTTGTTAGATTAATCTCGATTTAAAATAGTATGTATGTATATATATAGGTAGTTATTGGTAGTTATTAACGAAGAGGTGCGACTATTCATGAAAGGGTGTGGTGTTTCAACACCTCTATTCACGAACCATTGCGATGGTTCGATGGCACCTTTTCGGTGTCTATAAGTATGTATGATTTGTACACATTTCAAAGTGTGAATTCTCAAAATTATCAATAAAACTTTGGTTGTTTTAGCATATCGATCCAACATTTGGTATCAGAGCTTTGGGTTCATCCAACCAAAGTTTTCTCATCATCTACCGAATACCAATAAAACCAAGAGAGTCACCAAAACACCAGAGATTAACGATCAACCACTATCACAGTTGTTCATTTGGGGTTAATCAGAATCTCAAGGATACCTAGGGCGTCCAAACACCAGAAGGAGTTTTACCACCGACTGGCACCCAACGGAAAAAGTATTTACATACCTTAATCGAACCAGAGAAGACAACCGGAAAACTAAATCAGTCAGAACGACCATCATCGCAGGCAGAAAACGCAACAAGCATTGCCAACAAGAACAATCGATCAAGGCAGGAAACGCAGCAAGCGTCGCCAATAAGAACAATCGGTAGGAAACCGATTTTTGTTCAATCGATCTAGGGCATAAAAACGCAGTAAGCGTCGCCATCCAGAACAACGATAGGAGATCGTTTGTTCGATCGATCATCAGGCACGAAAGCAGGAAGCATCGAGCCTTAAGAACAGTCAACAGAAGATCAATTGTTCAAGCATAATCGAAACAAAACAAATCGGAATCTGAAATCCGAAACCGCCGATCGCAAGAAACAAAGAAGAAAGTTGCGATTTTTGACAAAAATCAGAAACCATCATCGAAGGAAGAAGGAGAATCGATGCAAAAGTTGAAACCGTCTCCATCAAAAGGTGCAAGACTGAAAAACACAACCGTACGCTTCCTTCACACGCTTTTCCCTTTTATTTATAAAACCTAATTCCCAATTTTAGGAAACTGAAGTTTCCTTTGATTTTAAACATTTTCTTTACAAATTTTTTTTTAAAAAAAAAACTTCCTTTATTATTTTATTGTCATTTAAAAAGAAAATTTTACTGTAAAGTTTTATATAAAATTTTATAAAGGAATATTTACAAAGTTTTAAATAAAATCTTTAAGGAATATTTTTTATACGAAATTATGACGGGGAAAGAAAATAAGGAACAGGGAGAAAATTCCAAGATTTGCAAAGAAATAAGTCTTAGTACTCATTTTCAGTGTCCAATGTTGAATTCAACTAATTACAAAACTTGGGCAATTCGAATGCAAATTATACTGGAAGCAAATAGTCGATGAGAAAAGAGATAAAACCGTAATCGCCTATATTTATCAATCACTCCCAGAAGATCAACTGTTACTCATCTCAAAATACAAATCTGCAAAGGCAGTTTGGGATGCACTGAAAACAAGACACGTTGATGTCAGCAGTGTCCAAAAAGGCAAGATTACAAACTCTCAAGACGGAATTTGAGATGTTATAGATGAAAGAAAATGAATCAGTGGATTCATTTACTACAAAGTTGACGGGTATTATCAACAAAGCAGCAAGCTTGGGATTAACATATGAAGATTCTACTCTCGTTTGGAAGTTATTAAACGTCATACCCGATAGATTCCTTCAAATTGTTGCATCCATTGAGCAATACTCAGATCTAGATACTATGTCTTTAGACGAAGCAATCGGAAGACTAAAGACATTTGAAGAAATATTGAAATTCAAGAAGGAAAGAATCGTGGACACTCAAGAAGGATTGATGTTCACACGACATGAACACCGAGGCCAACCTTATAGAGAACGTGGTCGTGGTAAATTTAACCAATCACGAGGCCGAGGCCAAGACAGGAACAATTATCATTATAAAAGGGAAGAACAAGAGTCTTATGAAGATGATACAAAAGACAAATCTCAAATCACGTGCTAGCGATGTCACAAACTTGGTCAGTATGCCTATGAGTGTCTAAACAAATGTAAGAATCAAGACAGAGAACAGTCCAATCTTATTGAAGAAGACTTGGAGCCAACATTGCTTATGGCAACTATTACTGAGAATGAAGAAAAATGATGCAAAGTAGAACTTTGATCGCATGATACGATCACGGCACCAATAACCGTATGATACGGTTAACAACTTGTGATATGTGTAAATAAATCCTGTAATTGGATCATAAATTTGTGTGAGACAACAACAAATGGAATCGTGTGAGACAACAGCAACCGAAGTCATGTGAGAAGACTACAAAAGAACAAAGACCAAGTGAAGTCATGTGAGACAACTACACAAGAACGAAGACCAAGTGGAGTTATGTGAGATGACCGCACAAGAATGAAGACATAGTGGAGTTGTGTGATACTACTACACAAAGTTTGAAGAAGACAATGATAAAGAATGTTGCGAGAACTCAAGAGTATGATAAAGACGATGCTACTTATACGAAAATAAGAAGACTCAACAACCAAGCTACATGGAAGAAGCAAACACATTGATACAAAGTATCACTTTATACGACAATGGGTTGAAAAAGAAGACCTAGCTGTTGAACACATCAAGGGAGAACTACAAACGAGCTGACATTCTAACAAAGCCACTTCCAAGGATAAGATTCGCTACTATGAGGCAACTACTTGGAGTTAAAGATCTTGTTCAACACAATCGAGATTAGGGGGGTGAATGTTAGATTAATCTCGATTTAAAATAGTATGTATATATATATAGGTAGTTATTGGTAGTTATTAACGAAGAGGTGCGACTATTCATGAAAGGGTGTGGTGTTTCAACACTTATATTCACGAACCATTGCGATGGTTCGATGGCACCTTTTCGGTGCCTATAAGTATGTATGATTTGTACACATTTCAATGTGTGAATTCTCAAAATTATCAATAAAACTTTGGTTGTTTTAGCATATCGATCCAACAAAGTTTATTAACTTGAAATTGAAAAAGTTGAGAAAGTTTGACTATGTTGTTTTTGAAGTTCAAAGAGAAGATGGGCAAAACTATGAGTTCCCTGAAGCTGATTTCAAGAACTTACATTTGCAAGATATGTCGGAAAGTTTACTGCAAGTTGGCACCTTATGAATACAAGATTTCAAAGTTCAGAAAGGGTTTTACAACTATCAAACATGGTATTCTCATAGCAACAAAGTGGGCAAGAATGATAGATCTCCAAGTTGCTTTCATACTTAGAATGGAAGAAGTTTGTTTCTTGGCTCCAGAAACTTCTTTAGATGGTGTTCAAGATCTACATACTGGTACAGTAATTGGTTGGATGAACCATTGTGTCTGTGGGTAAAGTTGTCATAACTGTTATTTGACAGTTACCCACCATTTGTATATATAAGTGTGTGTATGCATTCTGTAAAAAACTGTTGCTATAGTATCAATAAAAGTGTTGCTTAAATGTTATGTTGGTCAATTCAATGTGATTACTCAACAGTTTAGACCGTTTCATGAAAAATGAAATTAGACATAGAGGATTCGAGCCAAAGGCTTCTGTACATGCTATCTATTCATGGTCTTAACATCCAAAGGGAGAAAAACAAACATATATATGCCTAAACATTGAAGAGAGAATAACAACACTCATCACTATGCATACCATGGGACTATTGCAAAGTAACACAACCAAAATAAGGTCTAACGAAGGGTATGACTACTACATCTTCAATCTAAAGTAATGATATTTCTTTAGTTACACATGGAGAAGCATATTAACCACCTGGCTCATTGAGGGCCTTGCGTTGCTATCTTCCTCGACACATTGCAATGCAATTCTAACCAGATTTTCCATGGGGGTTCTTTCGTATTTGCCACTTATTAAAGGGTCTACGATCTCCTCAAGCCAAGATTTCATTTGACTTCCATTGAACTCTTGAAGCTTATCTCTTACTCGGTCAATTAGACCAAGTTCAATCTCGTCATTTCCATTGCCTGTATGACACTTGCCTACTGGATTCCTTCCTGTTATCATCTCCAATACCACCATCCCGTAACTATAAACATCAACTTTTGAGGTAACTGGGAGATTGAATGCCCATTCAGGAGCCATGTAACCTCGAGTTCCTCGTATCATAGAGAAGTTCGACCGGTTGAAACCACCTCTATCAAAGAGTTTCGACAATCCAAAATCAGCCACCTTAGGATTGTAATTAGCATCCAACAATATGTTATGGGGTTTCACATCACAATGTAAAACCCACTCCAAACACTCTTCATGTAAATAAGCAAGTCCTTTGGCAGTACCCATTGCAATATCAAGTCTTGTCGCCCAATCAAGTTTACCCATCCCTAAGTTTTCAGCCAACGATCCATTCTCCATGTACTCGTAAACCACAAGCCTATGCTTTCCTTCAACACAATAACCCCATGTCTCTATTAAGTTCATGTGATTCACCCTTCCTATTGTGTTTATCTCAGCTTGAAATTCAGCTTCCCCTTGGTGACTAGTGTTTTTGAGCTTCTTGACTGCTGCAATCCTGTTATCTGATAACTTACCTTTGTACACAATGCAAGCACCACCTCTCCCTATCTCTTCGCTGAAATTGTCTGATGCCTTCTTGAGCTCGCTGTATGTGAACTTTCGAAACCCTGTTGTAGCAGGAAAATAACTTTGCTCATTTGTAGACGGCCGTTTACTGCTACAATACCAGAAAAACACTATGCAAATGATCTCAATGAACCCAATCGTGCATCCAAGGGTTAGCATGAATCCAAATGGTTCAATGTCATGCTTTTTCTCGTAAGACCTTATGATAGGTGTCARCATAGGGMGTGGACAACTGAARTTTGATTGACCCGTGGTTTTTTCATGATAGGATGATACTAGCTTCTTTGGCAGTTTGATGTACATTATAGTGTCGAAAACTATCTGATACCCGTTATGCAAAGAAGTCTTCACGAAGCAATAATAGGACTGCACGTCTTCTTTCCATCCGAACTGGAACCCCTTACAAGAGTTATCCTGTAAACAATCCTTCTTGCAAGCGTCAACAGTGAGGTTTCCTAGTAACCGAATATCATACCCATAGAATTCAACTTGATGAAGTTCAATGAAATTACAATCATCTTGAGTGCATGGCTGGAATTTTGGTTCACACCCGTAACTCCAATCTTCAGATTTCACCATCCTATAACCATGTACGCAACTACATTTCCTACCTAAATCTTGGGAATAAATACAAACACTGTTTGGTCCACATGTACCATGAATCTTGCAAGATTGAGAAAGGGCTTGCCATTGAACTTCCCATTTCTTTCTTCGTTCATGCACAATGAGACTATACACTCTTACATTACCGTCTGTATCAATCTTCATTATTCTTTGTGTCCCCTTCCCAAAATCAGCAGATCTGAAACTGAAACCATCCGATGAATTGAATTCACCATCAGAAGTAAGGCTTGCTCTTCGATTATACAGATACTGGAATCTCCCAACTTCCCAAGTTCTTAACCCGGGATCTGGCCAGTAAATAGTAGTTGTTTCTGGACCATCATAAAGAAGACGAAGAATGCTGTCGTTGTCGAAAAAGAGCTTATAGAAACCTGAAGAGTAATTAGTAGAACTTCTCGAAGAAACAAGTTGTGTGCTTTTAGTGAGGGGTTGATTTGGAAGAAGGGTATCAGTTGGATAATCAAAGCCTTGCCAAAGAGTTAATTGTCCTCTTCCATCATCGAGCACAAGGTTACCTGAGCTATGGAGTTGCAATATAATCAAGGAAGAGGTCGACTTTGTATGGGTCGACCAAATAACGTGTCGACCGGCATCCATCAGAACCAAATTGCCATCTTTCTGTAAAGACAACTTTGAGTGCTTTCCGTTAACTGGTGCATCTCGGTTAGCCATCCAAACGATGGTGCGGTTCCCAGATGTGGCTTGCTCCGAGAACCACACTGCAAAGCCATAAGCATTCTCTCCAACTTGATGAAAACCCGCTGTAAAAAGTCCGTTGGACGAAACTAAAATGTCATCTTTCTTTTCAACAGATAGATATGAGCCTCGAGTTAAGCCATAACATTCTGGGGAAGAAGATAGTGATGATGGTATATGGGATAGTATTATTACGGTAACAAGAAAAACTTGAAGTGGTGCAGCCATAATTTTGGGATATGAAACGAGGAAATGTGCTGCAAATTTATATAAAAGGCATGAATACATATAACTCATGACTTATATTGATCTGSTTTCTGGCTTTGTCAAATAAATGCACCTTATTATTGCATATTATATCATTTAATAAGTTATTTATATAAATAAATTAATTATTGGTTTTAAAAATTAATTCTTCAAAATATAAGATTTAAATATGACCTCCATCATAAAAAATGAATAAAGCAAAGACTTGATGTGTTGATTGGTTGTCACTGTTGACTGAATTTGTTTGACCATAAATTGATGCACACAAAGTCTTGGCTTCATGTAAACATCGATAATGACAAAATACAACAACCACAACAACCATAATAAAATTATGAATTAATTAATAGAGTTTTGAATTCTGATTAATGATACTAAAAAAACAAGAAACAAAGAAAAATTAGTATCATTTTGATCCATTTCATACTTTACAAGTAGATCTTACTCCATATTTATTTTTAGGGGTGCTTATGGGTTAGTTTGATCGGATTGAAGACATTTGAACAACTCAATCCAATACTTGTGCTTTGAAAAATCTTAACTCAACCCAACCCGAACCAAAGTACAACCCAACCCAACCCGTACGGGTTGGTCGGGTTGATACTTTGGTACATTAAAATATTTTTCTAACCTATAATATGTTATTTCTCTACTCACAATTTTTTTTCATAATCAACCATTTAATACAACTTATTCATACTTCTTACGTATATCACATTCARTTATTTTTCTCAATTCACATGTATATGTTCACATTTGTTGAACATATATATGAATGAGTTATATAAARATGTGAATAGATTGAAAATACGTGTATATGAAGAGCATACATGATAATGTAATTGTCTAATGTACATATTAATAGAAATTCAACAATCATATTAAATCCAATAAATAAAAGGACCGTGAACCAACCCCCTACAGCGAAATAGGCACAAGGAAAGAGCAATAGGCCGGACCAGCCTACAAAAAGATATCGGGTTTATCGGGTTGAGTTGGGTTCAAATAATAGTAACCCGATATCAACCMAATACCTACGGTTTGACAATTTTACAACTCGATTAGACATCGGGTTGCTTCGGGTTGAGTTATTTCATGTTGGATTGGGTTGGGTTGGGTTGGATTGGTCGGGTTTTTGAGCACCCCTATCTRTTGCTAATGCTATCAACCTTAGAAGATTACAACCAACAAAATACCATTTACATTCAAAATTCAAAGAATAACTTCATATGTCAAAGTCTCATATTGCAAAAATTAGAAACGTATTTCCATTTTTTTAAGTATATAATGCAACAAATAARCTCACATCCCTCCTCATTTTTGGTGAGGYTTGAATCCCTGACTTCGTAGGAGGGCAAATACTACGATACCGCTAAGCCAAAAAGAACACTTTTGAGAAAGTGTGCCATAATATGAAAGTATTATGAAAGTAGGTTGCTATTTCATGCATTTAACCCTAATATAAACTCATATTTTTATAGGACACGTGTTCTTTATGTTACTATTACAGAGTATCATATAAAAAGTTAATTTTTTATAAAAATGTTCTAAAAATCTTGTTACGATGTTAAGAACCATTCTACAAATTTATTATWACGGTTTTATATATGACACTTTATTTTTTGTTATATAAATTAAGTCTCATATAACGGTTAACGGTTTAATAGAAGGTTTATATATTTTTAACGTCTTATAAACTTAATTTTATTATATTTTTATATGTAAAACATTTATAAACATCCTTTAATTTATAATCTAATTTTATAAACATGCATGTTAAAGTTTTTTCTACAATAATCGAGGATATATGCAATCGATTTTGATAAGTGCGGTGGTTTAACAATTTTAAAGTCCAATAAACATAATATAATAATTTGCTTCGAAATTTCATTTTTTCTATAATAATGAAGTCGTTGTATGTACATTTTTAATGATTTGGTCCCACGCTCTAATGAACATCGGTAATGTCAGTTA
>NC_037532.1:9801892-9811370 GCF_001531365.2 Cynara cardunculus var. scolymus
CAGATCAGCGAGGGATCAGCGAGGGAATGTGTTTTTTGTCATTTCCCTCGCTGATCCCTCGCTGATCTGCGAGGGAAATTTTCCCTCGCTGATAGTCGTCGCTGATACCTGGTTTTCTAGTAGTGTTGCCCAAGAGTGGTTTTCAGGTATCTCAAGACTCTTGTGGCTGCATATCTAACACCAAATTGACTCAGGACATTCACAGCATATGTAAGATCCGGTCTAGTGGCTTGGAGATACAATAGTTTACCTACTAGTCTTTGGTACTTACTGCATCTACACGTGGCTCTTCATTATCTTTGTTAAGCTTCTAGTTCTGCTCCATTGGAAAGAAGCACGGTCGACATCCCAGCGTCCTCTAAAATGTCGAGAATATATTTTATCTGACTTAACGCCAAACCATCTTTTGTACGAGCCACTTCTATTCCAAGGAAGTACTTTAAAGGACCTAAATCCTTTATGCTGAATTTATTGTCCATGAAGGCTTTTGTTTCTTCGATTTTAATCTTGTCATCGCCCACAATGATAATGGCATCAACGTATATTAGAGTAGCAATGAAAACCTTGTCTTGTTTGTATATGAAGAGGGAATGATCTGTATGTGATTGTTCAAAATTGAGTTCGGTGAGTACTGATGTTAGTTTTTTGTACCAATTTTTTTAGGCTTGCTTTAAACCATAGAGCGACTTCTTCAACTTGCACGCTTTGGTTCCTCCCCCTTTCTCGTAGCTTTCCGGTATCTTCATGTAAACTTCTTCATCCAAGTCACCGTGTAGGAATGCATTGTTAACATCCAACTGGTGAATGCCCTAATCTCTTTTGACTGCAATAGCAAGGAGAGTCCTAACAGTCACCAACTTTTTGACCAGTGCAAACGTGTCATGATAGTCGACCCCCTCCATTTGAGTGAAACCTTTGCGACGAGACTAGCTTTGTATCTTTCTATCTCACCGTTTGGCTTGTATTTTATTTTGTAAACCCATTTAGAATCTATGGGTCGTTTTCCACTTGGCAATTCCCCAATAGACCATGCCTCGTTTTCTTCCAAAGCTTGTATACCCTTTGCATGACATTTCTCCAATTTTGATCTTGCACTACTTGGTTAAAAGTATATGGCTCATCATTGGAGGTGATGGCCGCCAAGAATGCTTTGTGAGATTTCGAAAAATTTTCATAAGAAACAAATTTAGCCAAAGGGTATACGGTGGAGGCTTCTTGATTTGGGACAGGTTGCGAATGGTCTATAGACAGAGGGAACTTGACCACGTAATCTTCCAAGTGCTTGGGTATTGACCTGTTTCTTCTCTTTCTGCCTTGGTCGACATTACCATCCTCGCCATTAACATTCTCATCATGATTGGTTTCATGACTTTCAACTTCAATATTAGCATAAGTTTCTTCCACGGGTTGTCCCTCCTCTTCATTGGTGGAGTCACTTGAAGGGTCATTTGGATTAGAATCCTCTCCATTGGTTGGTTCATTGTTCTTTTCATTTCATTGATTTCGTGCCTCTCCCACGTCATAAGGCACCTCAAATTCATCATCACTTTCTCCTTTGTCCTCTTTGACATTGGTGCTAAAAGGAAAAAGCATTCTCAGCAAACTTTACATCCCTTGACACAATAATTTATTATGGCTCGGGTCATATATTTTGTAACCCTTTGTACCATGAGGATAACCTACAAAAACTCCTGGTCTTCCTCTTATTTCAAACTTATCACCTTTCGTTTATGTACTCCGATAGTAGACCAAGCATCCGAAGATTCTCATGTGATCATAGTTTGGCTTATTGACCATATAACAGCTCGTATGGAGTTTTTTCTCCGATAATTTTCGAAGGCAATCTATTGATGATGTGTGTTGCTGTTAAAACGCACTCACCCCAAAACCTTGCTGGAAGACATGCTTCAATTTTTAAAGCTCGAGCAACCTCAAGTAAATGCCTATGTTTTCGCTCCACAACCCCATTTTTTTGTGGGGCATGTGGACAAGTTGTTGCTAAAACTATTCCATGCTCGGCATAAAAAAATTTCATTTGGTTGGAGGTAAATTCACCACCATTGTCGCACCTGATTCTTTTAATATTTCATTCAAACTGAGTTTTAATCATCTTGTGAAAGTCAATCAAACATGTGCTTGCTTCGTGTTTGTGTTTAAGAAGAAAGACCGAAACCGCCCTACTGAAATCTTCTACAATAGTCAAGAAATAACTTGCCTTTGAAAAATAAAGGCGTTCGATATTTTTCCCATATGTCACAATGCAACAAATCATAACAAGCATTTGTTTTAGTAACACCAATCGGAAAGGGTTGTCTCGTAAGTTTGGATTTAGCACAAGAATCACAAACATGATCTTTATTTTTAAACGAAATGTTTCTAAGGAAACTTATTTGAGTCAACTTCTCTTCACTAGCATGTCCTAACCTCTTGTGCCAATATCAACCTTTGACATCATAGCCTTCCTCTTCATTCTAAGCATTCCCATCCGATATAGACCATTCTTGCATCTACCCGCTCCAATCAAGTTCCTAGAAGCTAGGTCCTGCATGACAATGAAATCCGGGAAAAAACTTACAACACACTTTAAATCACTTGAAAGTTTACTAACAGATAAAGGTTGCAATTGAAATCGGGAATATGCAATACTCCTTTCACTTTAGTCCCATTTGGTAGGGTGTGATATCCTCTTCCTTCTACAGGCACAGCCTTTCCATTGGATATGGTTATGGGTACTTCATTAATAGAAGAGATTATATCTTCAAGGATATCAGTTTTGTTGGTCATGTGTTTAGTGGCTCTTGTATCGACGATCCATGAATCATTGTGACTTATTTTACCTGCCATGTTTGCTGTTGGTGATGCATCACTCTTTGTTTTATTTTTCTTCGGGTGCGAAGTGCTTTAGGAACTTCAAATATTGATCCTTGGTCAGGCCCTCGATGGGGCTTGATTCAACCTCGGCACAATCAACTCTTGGTTTTATCTTGTCTTGCTTATTCTTTCCTAGCCACCACTCTGGATAACCAACGCGTTTGAAACACTCGTCACGAGAATGACCGTCTTTGTCACAAAAACTGCAGTGTTCCATCTGTTTTGCATTCTTCTTCATGACTTTGTTTCCTTGTTGGCTCACATTGTGTCGTACGTAAGCCTGAAACGTTGCCGCTTCAGCAATGGGTCTCTTGGCGTTGGTTATAGATCTCTGATGCTTATCTTCTGCAACCAAGTGATAGGCTCTTCCAAGTGATGGTGTGGGTTTCAATGCGAGTATCTAAGTCCTCACAATCGAGAGCTCACTGTCCAGCCCCATGAGAAATTCGTAGAGTTTCTCTTTCTCCCTAAGATCATTAAGCGATTTTTCGATACCACAAGTACATCCATTACAAGAGCACTAAGGGGTATGAAAGACCGATTGAATTTCATCCCATAATCCTCAAAGCTTTGTATCATAGGCAAAGACGGTCATGCCATCTTGTCGAGTATTGGAGATCCCTTGTTTTAGTTCATATGCACGGGGTGCACTTTCCTTTCCAAACCTTTCATGAAGGTCTGACCATATTTCAGCGGCAGTGTTAGCATATTTTACGCTGGTTCGAATGTCCTTTCCCTTAGCAGTCGTGAGCCATCCTTTGATCATTCGCATCGCATCGCATCCAAGCCATGTGATCCGCATCAGTCTTTTCTGGTTTCTTTATTGTTCCATCAATGAAGCCAATCTTGTTCTTAGCAAAAAAGAAATTTTCCATCTCTTGGACCCAATCTTTATAGTTGTTGTCCGTGAAAGCATCATTGACGTGCATCTGTTGTGGATAGTTTGACGGGTGGATGTAGAAGAGAGAGTTGACATCTGGACCGCTCCCTTCATTCTTGTTGGAGTCGTTCTTGTCGCCGGCCATGGTGCCAACGACAGATTTAGGTTAGGTTGATCGATTGAGCGGTGTTAAAACCCACTCTAATACCATATAGAATTTTGCTTCTTTATTGATTGAGTTTCTGATGCAACCGATTACAGAGAGCCTAGAATATATATATATATATATACACACACACACAACTCTGCCTAGAATCAAGGAGTAAAAAGAGGCCCGATATGAGAGGATTATTATGAGAGGATCGCGATTGATTACAGGATAGGCATGAGTTATATATGGATAATATTATGAAATTTTATATATTCATCACCAGCATTTGTGATTTGTCATGTCAGTCACCATTTGTCACGTCAACCACCGAGCGTCCCTCTTTTCTTTGGATAGTCCCTACGGTTCCATATTTACATATTCTGTAACTCCCCCGGTTTTACAGATGTGAACTCCCTCCCTCTTCCCTTCCAATCATCTTGTGGTTCCATATTTTAGCTGTGGTGGTGGTTTCAAATCTGCAATTCTCCCTCCCGTTTTGCCAATAAACCTTCTTTTCCCTCCATATCTGCAACTCCTCAGCTCCTTCTTATGGAACAACCCGATATTAATCTACAACTCAATTGAAACAAAAATAAGTTAAAATGAGAATGCAAAAGGAAAACCAGATTTGTAACACTATTGAGTACGAATTTCTTTGATTTTAATTTTGGTGATTAGGGTTTGAATTTTGGTTGTTTTGGTGTGTGTGCGCTTTGGTGTGTGTGTGTGTATTTTATGGGTTGGCTGAAGATCAGGTATTAGCCAGAGAAGATGACTGAGGTAGGGTAATGACCAAAGAGATCAGGTTCTAGTACTGTAATGGTTTTTGTTTTTGTTTTGTTTTTTTATTAGATGCTTTATGCACGTACAAAATGCACAAAAAAATAAAGCAATGAACAAAATGTAGTAGATAGTAGGATTACGTTATAGGGATTGTATATCTTGTAACTTGTCTTTCCTTATTATTTCCCTTACATTTAGCTTTCTAATGTTATAAATAGATGTGGCAATATACAATAGCATCATGGTGAATTACCTTTATGGTATCAGAGCATATCTCCCTTCTCCATATCTTTCTTTTTCACTTCTTCTTTTTGTCCCTTTGACTCACGATCATTATGCCATCGTATCTCCACTACAAGAAAGATCAAATTCGCTAATAACCTTGGAATCTCGCACCACCACCGAGATCTGACCTTCTCCCTATCATCCCTCTTTAACAGTCTCGAATATCAAATCCCCGATCCCTATTGTCTTGGAAATCGAAAAGGATCAATATACCTTGTGGTCCGAACTGTTTAAGATCCATGCCCGTGCTTACCTTGTTATCAATCATGTCTTCCCACCTAAGGATACTTCTGTCAAAACTTCTCTTTGGTCTCATCTCGATGCCATTGTACTTCAATAGATATATGGCACCATAGCAAACGACCTTCTCCACACCATCATTGAACCAGATTCAACCGCGCAACTTGCATGGAACGGTCTACAACAGATCTTTCGCGACAACAAATCCTCCCGAGCCGTCTATCTCGACCAACAGTTCCCCAAGACACGCCAAGAAGAATTCTCATCTATCTCGACCTATTGTCAAGCCCCTAAAATGATCGTTGACCAATTGACGAATGTCAACGCACCGATGTCTGAAAGTAGACTGGTCCTCCAATTGGTCACAGGCCTCACCTCCTCCTATGATGGCGTTGCCCCCATAATTCAGCAAACAAATCCATTGCCTATGAATTACCTTTAAAACGATGAGAATATCTTTGATTTGAAAAAAGCAAATTTAACAGATTAAGAATAAATAAAACCCTAAAAATGGTAATCATAATTCTTTTTAGGGTTAGTAACTTTTTCCTTAAAAACCATAAAACCACCCGGATGAAAAATATAATTAACTTTTTATATTTTATTTCCTCTAATTAATATTAACATTCTTGATTACATCTCCATCAATGTATGTGGTATTGTGTCCCCATTATGTTCAACTAAACATCAAACTCTCACAATCTAAGCTCACCGACTTTTATGATTTTGACGTAATTTGTATTTGCTACATGATCCCCAAGCTTTTTCACAATGTTCCAAATGTACCCATCAGGTTTTTCTTTTCTTTCTTTGGTTATATAATTATGATTGATCCACATATATACATATATATATATATATATATATATATTCATTCGTTGAAATTTAAATGCACATATGGGCTCATATACATACTTATAAAGACTTGAATTCTTGTGAATAATGTCATTTTTTATGAGAAGTGTGAGAAATTCTTGTGAATAATGTCATTTTCTATGAGAAGTGTGAGAAATGTAACATTCACATAATATATGTGACGGTACCCTTATATTATGGTAAAGGCATGTGGAGGTAACCGACTAACCATTCATGCATAGAAAACGGTTAAGATACGTATTCAAGTCTCTAGCTTTCACCACCTACACTGTAACATTTCCACAATATAATGGTACCTTCACCACTTCTCATGCTTATCATAAAAAAAATCTCACATGATCACAAGTCTCTCTCTCTGCGTATATGTATATATGTATATATATATATATAGAGAGAGAGAGAGAGAGAGAGATTCGGGTTCAAATGAGAAGAGTGACCAAATAAGAGAACACGATAGTGGCTAAATTATTCACATGTGATTTTATATTAGGATCACATGTAAAAACATATATAATTCATATGACTTTGGCCACAACGTGAGGCCGTGAGCTAAGTCGCTAGCTTACCCTTGCATTTGAGTTTGTTACATGATCACATATGATTTCAGTGCAAGATCACATGTAGATCCTTTGCAGACGACTTAAATAGGCGACGGGGTATTGTAAATGGCAAAGTAGTTTTGCTGCAAATTGATTGTTTTCTTGTTTTTTGGTCATGTTCTCATTTGATGATCTATATCTATCTGTCTATCTCTCTTTCTCTCTCTCTCTCTCTCTCTCTCTCTCTATATATATATATATATATATATATATATATATATATATATATATAAGGTCAGGCTCAATGGAAAATCGTAAAAAAAATGAAAAACAGAAGAACACCTTAATATACGTTGAATAACACTAATCCAACGATTATTAAAAATAACAATTAAAAACAATCTATTAAATGCAAAAAGGACAAAATGATACATTTCATTAATAGATAATTATTTCTAATTATTAAAATCCCTTAAATAAAGGAAATTTTTTACAATTTATAGAAACTTTCTTTATCATATAAAAATTCTATAAAAAATTTCTACAATCTACAAAAAGTTAAAATGCTTCAACTGATTCATCATTTTTCAATTTTTTGCGCCGCCGGCACATGTGAGTAAATGAAGCAACATTTTCACCATCTTTTAATCTATCAACTGCATGCATATGTAATTGAATCATAATATTCAATATCTTTCGATTTTTAGGTTGCATGTACATGTAAATGAGTTTATGTATTCACCTTCTTATGGGTTGCATGTATATATAAATAAATCATCGTATTAACTGTCTTTCACTTTTTAGGTTGCATACACATGTGAATGATTCATCGTATTTACCTTATTCAAATGGATGGATGCAAAATGAATTCAAAAGATGAATGGTATAAAACTTTTACCTATGTACATGTGCATAAAACCCATAAAACAAATTTTCAGAAGATGAATGATTGAATGTTGTTACCTATGCATATGCATATAAAACTGGGGAAAAAAAAGTAAATGTATATCATTACCTATGCACATGTGCATAAAACCTAGGAAAAAAAATAGTATTTACCCTGTGCATATGTGCATAAAACCCAAATAAACATATTTTGAAAAGATGAATTCTTGGATACAGTTACCTATGTGCATATGCAAAAACCCAAATAAGTATGTGCAAATTGTTTGATATAGAAGGCTGACCAGTTTACTCTAATCTTGTTTATGATCGATTATCACATTGTCTTATTATCACATATGTGATAATTTATTATCATAGATGTGATAATCGTGTGATAGTTGAACATGGGCATGCGCTAATGATGCCCTGATCGTGTCATACTTCCAATTTATCCCTTCACGTCATTAATATTTTTAAAAACTTTTTAATATTCATGTAAATATTAAAAATCTCTCAAATCCTCTTAAACTGTGATTTAAAATGCAATACTTAGCTTACAAGCATTCTCGTTTTTTCATAAATCACAGGGGTTCTCGTCAGGGCCATCCCTGGGGGAGGCCAGGTCGGGCGTACGCCTAAGGTCCCAAAAGATAGGGGGCCCAATTTTTCACAAAGTTTTTTTTTATCTAATAACAAAGTCTAAAATTACTTGCCTTGGAAACCTTGATATATTCTTCATCACTTAACTCCCACCAACTCTTTTGATTATCTCATTACCAGATGGTTCAACTTACATCTATAGGATTTCAAAACTACCCTTGTTTTTTCATATGGTATTGACTCTTTATTACCTAATATCAAGTGCATAAATCTTAAGTATTTTTCTACCCTTAAAACAAGATTAAGATCTCAAATTATAGCCAATATAGGACTTTTGATTCTAAGATTGATGATTCTGAAAAGCTTGTTTTATCCCTAACAATGTGTTCTCGAGTCTTTTCTATGAATGAAAGGAAGGGAAATTGAAGGAAAGCAGGGGGGAAGAAAAATATCTTGTGTTCTTGAGTTTTTTAAAAGAAATGGAAATCTAAATGATTTATATATATTAACTTATATCATGTTACTACAAATAGTCAACATTATGAATTCAAATGATGTTAATCTATATGTAAAAGATATATAATAGGACTTTTTAAGGGTGTGACGATGCATGTAAAATGTTATGGTAGATAATATTAATTTAGAAATAATTATTGATTGATTTTACATATAGGAATACTCGGAAAAATAATTTTATAAAGATTATTAGTTTATTTTTTTAATTCAATGTTATTTCTGATGATAAAAACAATATATTGAAAAAAAAAATCGTATTTATAGAGGACCTCTTTACATTTTGCCTAGGGCTTATAAAATGTCAAGAACGGATCCGGTTCTCGTTTGAACCCTTCCCTACGTATATGTATATATATGTAGAGGTGAGTTATTATGTAATCATTTACATTTGTACAACCAATACAACTCAATCTCAACCGTCTAATTTGATGAGTATGTGATTTCATAAAAGTTTTGATTCTTTTTTTAATATAAAGTATTGATCATAATTAATGAACTCTAATCGTCTTCTATAAATATTTAAATCATAATAAATGAAATGTCATCATTTCCATAAATATCTCAATTAATTGGGTTGCATTAGTTGTACAAATGTGATGGGTTGCATTTGAAACGTCCTCTATATGCGTGTGTGTGTGTGTGTATGTATGTATATATATATATATATATATATATATAGAGAGAGAGAGAGAGAGAGAGAGAGGTGGGTTATTATATAACCAATACAACTCAATCTCAACCATCCATTTAATTTGATGAATATATAATTTCATAGAAGTTTTGATTGTTTCCTAATATAAAGTATTGATCATAATTAATGAACCTTATTCATCTTCTATAAATATTTAAATC
>NC_037532.1:9811775-9815044 GCF_001531365.2 Cynara cardunculus var. scolymus
ATGAAAAAATTTCATAAGATTAAACAATGAAATCGACAAATGAAGGTGGTTTGCACGGTTTACACAAATGAGGGCGGTTTTGATATGATCACTCCTCTCTCTCTCTCTCTCTCTCTCTCTCTCTCTCTATATATATATATATAGTACGTTTCAAATGCAACTCATCATATTTGTACAATCAATGCAACCCAATCAAATGCGATATTTATGGAAATGATTAGAGTCCATTTACTGATTTGAATATTCATGGAAGATGACTATGGTTCATTAATTATGATTAATATTTTATAATAGGCAAAAATCAAAACTTTTATGAAATCACATATTTATCAAATTAAATAGACGGTTGAGATTAAGTTGTACATGTATTGGTTGTACAAATGTAAATGGTTGCATAATAGCTCATCTTTATATATATATATATATATATATATATATATGTATGTATGTATAAGAGTGGGATACATGAGAACAGGGATTCCGTTTTGCTTGTAATTATTAAGTTGAAGATAAGTACATGCATAGGGTTGTGGTCTTTGATCTCACTTTCCATGGCCTCCGTAACTTACTTCCAAAACATCCACCAACGCCATGGAATCTGTGTCATTAAATAATCTGCATGTATCATTCATTCTGGTTTCTTTGCTTAAAATATGTTCTCAAACTTCAATGGGAATATAATCGCATCATCTTGTAAGCGCAAGTTGCGGTGTTTTTGTATCTTCTCCTGTTCATACAATAATTCATATCCCAATAATTAATAAAGAATAAAGAATAAGGAATGAACTCAAACCATGCCCATGCATCAATCTCAATCTTTGTTAAATCAGATTTAAAGATTCCAAAAGCTTGTAAATCATGTAACTCTCAGTGTCCAGGCTTGACTAATCTTTAATTATGACACCCAAAAATTAACAAGCACCCAAATTAACCCTTCACTGGTGCTCTAAGATAGCGTTTGGTACGTACGTAGATAAGTTACTGGACACGACAAAAATATGACTAGATAAGTTGTGTGTTTGGTATTTGGCATGATTAGGACTCGACAAGACACGGATTGACAAGTTTCCCCTAGATATTGTTTAATGATTTAATTTATACGGTCGTTACAGGTTGTGGTGGAAGTGGAGGTGGTCGATGATGGTGGTGATAACAACGGTAGTGATTGTAGAGGATGTGAAGATGAGGAACAATGATAGTGGTGGGAGTCGATAGTGGTGGAGGTGGTAGTTGTGGAGATAAAGGTGGTGGTGGCTGCTATGGGGAGATAGATGTGGTGATGGATGGTTGTAGTGGTAGCCAATGGTGGTGGTGGTGACAGCTATGGCAGTCATGGCCAATGGTCAATGGTGGAGTTGGAGGAGGTGGTTATGAGGTCGTAGTGGCGGCCGACGGGACGTGTTGGGTATGGAGGTGATTGTGGATGAGGTAGATGTTGTGGTTATGGAGGTGCTAGTGGTAACCAATGATGGCGGAGGTGGTGTACAGTCGTTGATGGCGGCCGCCGATGGTGGTGGTGGTGGTGTTAATCATTAAAGCAAATATCATATTAGGGTTATATATATTAAACGAGAGTAGATTGATAATTTTTTTAGCTTTGTCTCATCATTGTTCCAGAAAAAGCTTTTTTTTATCCCATCTGGTCCACCATGGCTCTAACTTCTAAATAACTCGTTATGGCACTAAGGCTTCACTTCGTCTCCACGTTAACCCCTGAGGCTCCACTTTAAGGCTTGACTTCTGTTGCAAAGCGTTATGTCGTGTTATATATGGCGCGTTACAACACGTTATTTTCTTAAGGCATTTGTTTTCCATTTTACTTTTTTTAAACATATAACTCAGGGGGATAAATGATAATTATATACGACACTTCGTGACTTAAATAAACATTAAAAGGAAACATAAAAACTAAAACCCTAAATAGGTAAATCCATAACCGAAGAGTCGAACAAGAAATATTTGAAGATTGAAAAAAGTAGTAAGAGACTCAAGACATTTAATCCCGATTTTGCACTCTTGATATATATATCATTTTCTTATAAACTCAATATCTGATGTAAATGATTCTTCTTTCCTTTATAACTTTATATGAACTTTAAAATTCAATGGGATCATTCAAAACACTAACACATGCAAATATACATACATATATATACATATGACGTTTTAGGGCACGCTTGTAAAACGTCGTTACCTCATCGTAACTTGTATGGCTTGAGCTTTGACCTCGCCACCAAGCCATGCATCACATCATTTAGAACTTTGAGTCCTACCCACTCCCTATATATGCCCTTGTCCCTGTCTCATGTAACGTCAAACATGGAACAATGAGTTTTTGTCTTGTCGTCTTATGTCGTGTCAAACATGGAATAACGAGTTTTTGTCCCGTCTTATTTGGGTCGAATCGGCAACTCATCTAAGTAAAAGATCCGTAGTAAAAACATAGAGGAAGTTATATTTGTAGACTAACAATTCTAATTTGTATTATATTATAAAGTATTTGATAAAAATAAATAAATAACAATTTATTAAGCATGCATTAGGTGGTTCTTATTATATATATATATATATATATATATATATATATATATATATATATAAAGGTTGGTTATTATACAACCCTTGATATTTGTGCAACTAATACAACTCAATCTCAACACTTCAATTTCATTTGATTAATATGTGATTTTATATAAGGTTTGATTGTTTCCTAATGTAAAGTATTGATCATAATTAATGAACCATATTCATCTTCCATAAATATTCAAATCATAATAAATGAACTCTCATCATTTCCATAAATACCTCAATTTATTGGATTGCATTGGTTGTACAAATGCGATGAGTTGTATTTGAAACAAACTATATATATATATATATATATATAGGTTGGTTCAAATAGAAACCAACCATATGGTACAAACTATGGAAACCGATCTTGATCAATCACATTTTTTCTTCACTTTAGGTTCAAATTTAAATTATAAATTAATGATAAGGGTAATTTGGTAATTCAACCTTTTTGTAACCCCCAATAATTAATTGGGAGTTACAAATCTTAAAAGATACATYTAATTGTTCATGAGATTTTTATGATTTCTTTATTATTTCATGTTCATGGTATTCATTTCAATTGATTTTACACATATATTGAAATTGGTTGTCTAAATGTACAAGATTTTCATTTCGTTCAAGATACATGGAGAATCTTATTGTAAAAGAATGTCAGAATAATGAAGACGATAAACGCTTGCAGTCTATGTTCATAT
>NC_037532.1:9815653-9824715 GCF_001531365.2 Cynara cardunculus var. scolymus
GTTGGTTTCTATTTGAACCAGCCCCTATATATATATATATATATATATATATATATATATATACACACACATATATAGACTTGGGATCATATGAGACCAAGGCTTTTTCTTGAGTCCCGTAAGACCAATTCTCAACCCTTGGATTAGATTTACAATCTCAACATTCATAATCACAAAATTACCACGAGACTTCTCAATAATTACAAAATTGCCACCGTGCAATTTTAGACCATTATATCATTAACTTATAAAGTTGATCAATGAACATAAATTGGTCTCACGGGTCTCACGAAAAACCATTGGTCTCACATGAACCCAACCCTACATATATATATATTCTCTCTTAAAATTCAAATTTTATAATATATTACAACATAATATAGTATAACATTGGACAAATTGTATGAAAAAATAAAGTACTTTAACTTGATTCCTATTTTGGATAACGTACTTTCAAAACTTCCATTTTGGTACCTAAGATACAAAGTTTTAAACATTTAAGTATCCGGGTAACTAGTTGAAGCATTAACCGGTTATCATGTTGATGTAGCTAGTGAAGTGGTATCCAACTCGGTATAAAATTTTATTGAAGTTTAAATTCAAAAGGTAAGTCAAACACTCGTCATATCAGCGGGCACTTAAATGTTTAAAACTTTACGTCTTAGATACCAAAATAAAAGTTATAAAAGTAGATTAGCCAAAATAGAAATTAAGCTATCGTTGACAGCCTTCAGCTATTGCTGACAGCTTATCGCTGACAGCTTTGCGCTATTGTTGATAGCTTATCATTGACAGCTTTCAGCTTATCGCAACAGCTTTCAGTTATCGTGGAAGAGGCAGTTTACGGAACTTGAGATTCGGTTGTCACTACCTTTTGACTTTATTCATTAACGGTTGTAACCGTTCAACCGTCTATAACCATCGATCTCTCTTATAAATATGTAAAAACGAGAATCTGGGTATATATATATATATATATATATATATATATATATATATCATTTTTCACAGCCTTTGAAATATGATGAAAAATTTAAGAACTCGAAATTCGTGAAACCGAATGGTTATGGGGTCGAATTATTGTATTCAGAAAGTGTTATATATATATATATATATATATATATATATATATATATATATATATATATATATATGTGATTCTTAAGATTATCCAACGTCTATATCTCATCCGAAATCGCAGTTCCTAACACATTACACAGATACAAAACTAATAAACTCATCTGCACAAACAATACTTCAAATACAACAAAAAGACACCAACCTTGTTCCCAGTAGCAACCCGAATCTCAACAAATATACAGAATATAATTATGTTCTACACATGCATACATTCTACAAGCACCGTAAACAACTTACAGTAAGAGTCACTATCCTTAGTGTTCGTTTAATTATCAACGTTACCGTTAGTTGTAATATTAACTTGTTTTAATAAACTTAGTGGTCGTTTATTTATCAACGTTTAATCAAGTAAGAGTCACTATCCTTGTTTATCTTATCAGGTGAGCATGGCAAGGACCGCAAATCATATCTGTAAGGTCGAGGATCTTACCTGGTAAGTGAAGGTGGTAACTCTTACCTGCATAGCGTTTTAACATGTTAGAGACGTTGACCTGTTGGTGATCAGGAATCTTACCTATTAAGATAATTGAGATGTGACTCTTACTGATAAGCACTACCTAGTTAACGTTGATAAACGGTCTCTTAATAAATCCAATTTTGCCTTGCTGATTAGGGGCAAGTGGCAAGTTCTCCCCTATTACACAAAATGCAACATATTTTGATCGAATTTTGTTATGTACTACGTATTTTCAAAAGCATTATTATTGTATCTCGTATTTGGAAGGATTTGGAATTGAATTTTATTTGGTTTGAACGATTTTCTAGATTTCAAAAATCCCACGGGGTGGTTGGTATTTCACAGGATTTTGTAAGATTCGTATGTAATAATATTTTTAAAAAACATTTGTTGTAATAATCCTACAAACCAAACACACCAAATATTCCATATCCAAATCTTTCCACGAAACGATTCTATCAAATCAAACGCCCCCTAAAAGTTTTTCAAAATTGTAGGAAACTTGAGACATTTAAAATAAAAACTCTAAATATAGAAAATACTTCTAAATATAATGTCAAAGGAAAGATACAACTGCTAATACGACACCTTGTACTAATAGTGTCATAAAAAACTTGTTAAGACACCACAAATTGTATCAAAAACTTATTGCAACGCCTTTAGATACCACACTTTAAAATTGTTAGTCATATAAATTAAGTCTTATAAAACAGTCTATTAAGATGCTTAAAAATTGACGACATCCTAAGAACGCAAATTTTTTGTAGTGTCGTTTAACAACGATCACATGTCAATCATAAAGAAAGGAGTTCGAAATTCTATGTTTTATTCGTTAGGTCCGTTGTTATCGTTTAAACTCAATCCCAACAACTAGAGTTTCAATCCGGGTGTTTTTGACTAGAGATGTGGACCGTGCTTTTTCAGGCCTTGGTCTAAGCCTTTCAAGCCCGTTTTTAGTAAGAAAAAGAACCCGGGCTTTTTCAGGCCCATCCCGGGTTTTTGGAGTAAAAATACGCCCAATCGGCCTTTTTCTTTTTCGGACCTGATCAGGCTCTAAGACCTAAACTACAATTGATACATCCTCAAGAAAATAAAGCAAATTCCTCGCAATAAAGCATCAAATGCAGAAGCAGAATGTATAGCTGGTAGAAACTTTAACAGCAGAAAATTTGAAACTTTAACAGCAGAAAATAACCATCATTCGCAACATTAGTGTCCCAGATTTCACTAGAAAACACGAAAAACTATCGGGAATCTTTAGCAGCTGAGCGAAAAAAGCTATTTTAGGCCTCATAGTTCACCATCCCAGAGTTCCTCAATGTTCTTGTACTGACCATGAGTCTCGTCCACAAAATTCGTACCTCTCAGCAGCCTCGCCTGCAAAACACGGATATAAATTCAAGAATGCATGTAGCAAATATGTGGTAGAGATGCACATGGCCCGGGCTTTTTCAGGCCTGGGCCCTTTGTCTCCTGAACCTGTTGTTAGTAAGCAAAAAAATAGGTCCAATCAGGCTTTTTCAGGCCTGACCGGGATTGACCAGGCTTTTTCAGGCAAATTGGATTTGGGACTCGGTAAAAAATTGGATTTGAGAAAGTTAAGGAGACAGCATCCATGCCTGCTCGATATCAGAAATCTTAGCGAATATATCCTCGGGGATCGACCAATCAAAAATATCGAAATTTTCTTTGATTCGGGATTCGCTTGTACTCTTGGGAAGTATGCTATGACCCATTTGCAGACCCCAGCGTAGAGCAACCTGAGCGGGCGTCTTTCCCAATTTTTCCGCTACTTCAGCTAGAACCGGATGTTTGAGTACATCACTTTTCATGAATGAGGTTCCTGGCGAACCAAGTGGTGAATATCCCTGCAAAAATTGAAGAAAAACAGAATAAATGATGTTCATCTCTTGTTAAAAGTAAGAGCAAAATGCATAAAAAAATGTAACGAAGTTTGCTTTAATTCCTATTTAGTGTAACATAACTTTGAAACTTTCTATTTTGTACCCTTTTGACGGATAGCATATTGATCTTGTTTTGTTAAATGACGTCGATGTCAAGCTACAAAGTTATATTGATTTAAAAAAACGTAATAGTGGATCACCATGTTAACGGTTAAAAAATATTGACTCAACTTGATATTCACGTCATCAAATGTTACAAAATCAACATGTTCTTTTAAATATATAACATTAATATATAGCAAATACTCACGCATACTCCTGACTATGGTGAGTTTGAACCCTTAACCGCTAACCCGTGTAGCGACATGCCAAAGACCCTTTGGTGAAAATCAACATGTTGACGCTCAAAATGGATACAAGATAGAAAACTTTGAAACTATGTTAAGAAAAACAATCTTAGTTACACAAAATAGGAACTAAGGGGCCGTTACCAAACACTTACCAGGTTCAAGAATTTTGCTAGGTAAGAGGCATAGCAAGGACCGAGAGTCTTACCCGGTAGGCGAGGGAAAAGACGTTTACCAACAACCTATTTTGATAGCCGAAGAATGTTATCCGATAAGGTAAGTAAAGCGCTTACCCGGTAAGTGTTTGGTAAACGGCCCCTAAGGAAAACTGCGTTGAATTTTGCCCTTAAGAAAGGAGCACATAAAGTCATTGAATACTTGGTTAACATAGCCATTGAACCAAATGACCTAATGGTCCGATGGTATCGGTGCATCTCTATAACCCTTGTATTGTGAGTTTAAGTGTTTTAGAGAAAATCAACCCAACCCAAACAGACCTAGTAAATCCAAGGAAATGTAGGGTGGAGAGGTTGTTTACTTAGAAGACAAGTTTTTTAGAGACATTAATGTATTAGTTTGTTGTCCGTTTAATACAACTAAGGGGCGGTTTACCAACACTTAAGCGTTTTACTAGGTAAGATTTTTGGTTATCAAAATAGCATCCCATACAAGTCTCTTACCCAGTGAACACTAACCGGATAGGAGTCACCACACTCACCGGGTAAGATTTTCTCAGTCAGCAAAGTAAAATTGTTGGTAAAGACCGTCATCTCTCGCTTTGTGACAGCCCCTAAATAAATAAACATAGTCATCAATTAACAGTTGCATTTCGTCTATTAACTTACAGAAAGATGAACGCCTTTGATTTTGCAGAAGTCTCGGAGTTTGGTTTGCTTCCATGAAGGATGGCATTCCACCTGATTCACAGCAGGGGGAATGCGAGCTACATCCAACAAATCTCCCAATTTTTTCGTAGAAAAATTGCTGACACCAATGGCTCGTGCCTTCCCGGAGTCGTAGAGTTTTTCCATTGCTTTCCATGTGCTAGGGATATCTGCCGGCATAAGATTCTCGGGCTTAAACCCAACAGATCCCTTCTTCATCCGGACAGGCCAGTGGATCTTCAAAAAACATTAAACAGCTTCATTAATAATGGTAAACACTTCGCATAATGCATGGTTATTTAGGAAAATAACCTTATGATAGATTTTTCTAAAAATAGCCATTTATGCCCAAGAGGTTGAAGAAATACTAAAATAGTCAAGTTTTCGAGGTTTATAAAGACATAGCTGTTAATTTTGCCAATCCAGCGAAAAGTTGCACCGGTCCCCCCTAAATCAAAATTTCGCTAAAAACCCTCTTTTCGGTGGCATCCACGTGCCATCGTCTGGTCGGTTTGCAAACCTCACAGTTGGGCCCACCATCTGGCGGAATTCTCTGCTATTTCTTCAATCTTTTTGCCATATATGGCTATTATGGTGGATTTTGCCTATTTTAAATGCATGACCTTTAAGACAAATGAGCAGTTTTTAAAAGTGTAAGAAGGTCATTCATTTTTAAAAAATTGTCACAATGTTATTATTCTTCTAAATTGAACGCCATAATGCACACGTACAAGGTACAAGTCGAGATACTCGAGCTCCAAATCATTCAATGTTTTGTCTAGTGCCACGGGTACATCTTCTGGTGCATGATCAGTACACCTGCAAATTCTTTCCGATTATTAACTGAAAATTGAAAGCCCCCATGGGGTGTATACTGTATAGTGTATACTGAAACATCGTCCAATCCATGCACAAAAAAGCCCAAAGCCAAAGCCCAGGCCAAATCCTGGCCTTAAAGCCTGATTAGGCCAACCTTTTTTTAGACCGGGTTAAAGCCCAGCCTGAAAAAGCCCAAACAGTTCAACTTAAAAATAACCCAATTGGACCTTTTTTCAACTCGAAAGCCTGGCCCGGACCTGAAGAAGCCTAAGTTTTTTACTAAAAAAACTGGCTTGAAGGTCAGGCCCAGGCCCGAAAAAGCATGGGTCTTGCAAGTCTGATACAAGAAGAATAAGAATTAAAGGAACATGACGAACCAGAGCTTAGAGGTAATCCACAAATCTTCTCGTTTCACCACACCATCTTGAAAGAGCTTCTTCAAAACTAAACCGATCTGAACCCATAAACTCGAATCATTTACATGACTTTAAAACTTTCTACCCCTGTTAATATGCTCATGATTATAGGTGGGTCGGACGGGTTGGATAACGAGATGAGGTAAAAGGGGTTAAATTTCTAGGATGATTTGGATAGGGTTGATCCGCCAACATTTTTTGTTATTTTTTGATTTCATAGATAATAAATATATAAAATATAATATAATATAACGAAAACTGTTACTAAGATAATATTCTAACTTTTTGTAACAAAACAATTTAGGAGTTGTAATCCCTCAAGTACTTTGTCCACTGTAACCCGTTACACCCATTTCATTTTTCAGCTAATTTTCTTAAATTTAGCTGTGAGGCCTGTTATCAATAAAGTATAACTTAAATTGACTCATTTTCAGATAACTAGATTAAAATTGTTCCCTGTGAGTAAAATACAAATTGAAACCGAACACCTATATACTCTTAAAATACAAATTCAATACACTTCAGTGGCACGAATTGGGGCAAAAGATAAATAAAATAGGGGCCTCGTCGAACAATAACCATTGAACCTAAACTCCCTTCTTCTATTCATTTATTGCAAAAAGTGGTTTTGGCAAAAATACAAATATCACAAAGAAACAAAGTTAAGCTACAATGTAGAAGTTGTTACAAGAAGTATGCAGTGGTGAAAAATGTTATAGTATGGATTCTTAAATACAAGGAGATTCAAATAAGAAAGGCAAAAAGATTGAGAACGTAAGAATACATCATTCATATTTGTATTTTTTTTAAATCATTGTAAAGAGGGAACTGATAATTAGTAAAAGTGTAGGTATGTGAACGTGGTTCACATATGCATCTTCAAATGTATGTTTTTCGGGTTTACCAATGATTCACATATGAATAATTTACTTTTATGGCCTTAACTTTTTCCTTTCTTATTTGAACCTTCCCTTTGTTACATATATTACAATAATGGACTACAAAAGGTTACAAATTTTACATAGCTCCAATACCATCTTTCTGAGTTACAAAAAGTATACAAGTGTCATATCCAAAGTGAGAGGAAATATTGTGCAAAATGGGGAGTCATTTAGGTATATAACCTTAAATGAGATTTTAATTGAATCCATCGCATCCTTACCTATTAAAAGAAAAAACGGATTCATACTTATCAGAAGGTCATAGATTTGGGGACCGTTTACTAAATGCTTACCTTGAAAGCACTAACCGGCAAGAATCACTACCAATTACATTCCCAGCCACCAAAATTGATTGTTGGTATGCGTCTATCAGCTAGTAAGTGCTTACAGGTTAAGATTCACCACCCTCACAAGGTAAGATTATTAATCAAGCCTTTACCTCTTACCCGATAAGATTCTAGGTCCTTGCTATGCTCACTCACCAAATTAAATGACCTGGTGAATGCTTACCCAATAAGCATTTGGTAAACAGCCCCTTAATTAAAATCTCACTTAAGATTATATACCTAAATATCTCGCAATTTGAAACCAGATTGATAAACATATAACTGAAGTTACATAGCTACAACATTTTGCACAAATAGCAACCAAATAGCAAGAAATTCCAGTAAACAAAGGTGAGTAATTGCATACCTCCTTCTCGTTCCCATAAATTTGAGCACAGTCAATATGTCGATACCCTATCTACATGCATAAGAACAATGATTTAGAAGAAAATATAACCAAAAGTTACACAATAAAGAATGACTCTTGTGTACTTCAATGGTATAATATAAGACATTATGTTCATATAAGTTGACTGCATCATATGCCCGAAATATATTATCAGCATGGCACCATATTTTCTAAATAAAACGATCCAAGCAAAACCCATCCAAGAGTAGGGTCTGATTGTATGACCATATACCCATGTTATAATGATAACTGATAAGATCATACTATGTATCACATAAGTTATTCCATAGAATGGCCATCTAGATTAACCAAGTGAATCACATGAACATTTATCAACACAGCTATTTGATACATATATATACACATCGTTTTCAGCATTTGATTTGAAACTCCAAACAATACCTATTGCACACGAAAAGGAAGAAGTTAAACTTCATAAAACGTAAAAAACAACCCAAATCAAACAAAACTGAGGAATGGCCCACAGAACTTGATGCGACATGCCAAAGCTAGATTTGAATATGATACGAGGTCGAAACCCTTATAAACCTGGTTCATTTGGAGCGTCTCAGACACATTCTCCAAAATTTCACCAAAGTGGAGAATCTAAAATCAAAATCTCCAAAAGGAAATCACATTCAAATCCAACAGCTTCTCCATTTTGAAGAATCTGCTGGAGAAAATTTTTTGCCCAAAATCTCCATAATCACGGTTTTCTCCATTTTGGAGGATTTGCTGAACCTATAACTGTAAACACATATTCCAACCAAAAACACAGAATAAAAAAGCTCATTTCGTCATCATCATAACACACCAATGAACAGAAATGGAAAAAAAATGGAAATTAAGAGACGCAACGAACCTTGATAGCAGCAGCAACAGCATCACCAACAAGACCAGGATCGGATTGCCAGGTGCCAAGACCTACAGAAGGGATCTTGGTGTTGTTAGACAACTCAAAGAACGGAATGCCATTAGCGATTTGACCCATTTTCTTCCGATTGAACAGAGTAGTAATAGAATGAGAAAGAGAGCGAACCGGTTTTTATAACGACCCTGGCCTCAGAGCATTCTTTATAATTTATATCGAGGAGAGTGGGCCATGATTCCTGGCCTGCAAAAAATTATTAATATAATATTTAGCACGATATGTAATATAATAACATTTTTACTATAATATTTTATATTATATATTTTATGAATATTTTATGAAATATATATATATATATATATATATATTAAAAGAAGGGAAAAATACAATAAAAACCAATTGACTTTCTTGTTTGGAATGATTAAGTCCTTAGACTTTTTTTTTGAACAAATAAGTCCTTGGATATTCCAAAACATGTTAAATAAGTCATTGGACAATTTTTTGGAACAAATAAGTCCTTGGACATTCCAAAATATGTTAAATAAGTC
>NC_037532.1:9825465-9840436 GCF_001531365.2 Cynara cardunculus var. scolymus
ATCGTTCAAAATATGAATGTTCATTGGGGGTTTTTCCGGATTTTTTTCATTATTTTACCACTTTAACTAGTTGTACAAGTCATAAGAATGTATCCAACATGTTTTATAAAAGTTCAAGAAGTTATTTAACATGTTTTGGATTATTCAAGGACTTATTTGTTCCAAAAATTGTCCAAGGAGTTATTTAACATTTTTTTGAAATATCCAAGGACTTATTTGTTTCAAAAATTGTCCAAGAACTTATTTAACATATTTTGAAATGTTCAAGGACTTATTTGTTCCAAAAAATTGTTCAAGGACTTATTTAACATGTTTTGTAATGTCCAATGACTCATTTGTTTCAAAAAAAAGTCTAAGGACTTAATCATTCCAAACAAGAAAGTCCATTGGTTTTTATTGTACTTTTCCCTTAAAAGAACAACCAAATTGTTGTTCAATGAGAACACTTCTATCCTATTTATTTTTTTTCTTATTATTTTGATTTATTTTTAATATACAATCAACACATTAATTGTTAACCATTTCATTTTCTTACTTTTTTTAACTCCATTTTCATTATTTTATAAAGAAAAATTGAATCCATAAATATATAAAACTATATATAATTTTATTTACATTAATACATGCATACTTTTAATTACATGACATTGAAAAAATAAATCATCAAAATCAATATATATATATATATATGAAAATCTATTAAAATTTCTCAATCAATCAATATCTCAATATAAATATTAAAATTATATTAAAGTAATAACCAAGATGTGGTTCAATAAGAAGTTTTCAAACATGTTATTTTTATAAGTGAAATTAGAATCCACAAACAAGTATTTTGATTTACATCAATGCATATGTTCTTTTATTTACATGATGATTAAAAATGCATTATATGTTATATCAATATATATATATATATATATATATATATATATTTAAGGGAACTCACATTTAATTTTTTCATAAAGTGAACAAAAATATGTAAAATAATAACTTAATCATAGTTTTTGATGATAAACATAATGCAAAAAATTTGTATTAATGCATGTTTAAGTTCCAAAATACATATCCACATTTTTATAAACGTGTAATCATTACACTTTTTAATTAATTAAAGGGCAACTTGCATGAAAAATAAAGTATTTTAACTTGATTCCTATTTTGGGTAACGTATTTTCAAAAATTTAATTTAAATTTAATAATATATTTTTTTATAAAAATAGTAACTAAGTATTCTGTTAGAACTCAAGGATTATCGTAATTATATTTTAGATTTTTTATATTTAAAATGAGACGTTTATCTAATATTTGATATGTTTATATGTAGTTAATTAAACGAATTCAGATATTGAGCTTTAATAAGTTGTACTTATGCACAATTTACTTGTAATCTTAAATTTCAAGTAATATACATCAATAAACAATACTTCGTGCATAAAAAATGGTTTTTAATAGTATTTGTCAAATTTTTATAATATAATATAGATAATATTTAGTAGTATGTGTAATATAATAACATTTTTACTATAATATTTTATATTATATATTAGATATTTTATATATGAATATTTTATGAAATATAATATAATATATTTATATAATACTCATATGGTAAAAATGCAATGTATCGAGACACATCTCGATTTTGGTGTTTAGTTTTTTTTTCTTTTTTTATATCGATATAATATTGTTTTATGTGGTTTTGAGAATGCAATAATGTTTTTATTTAACCACAAGGGTGGTGTCTGATTGGTTTGAGCTTGGCTCCAAAGGTCAAAAGTACCAGGAGGTCACAGGTTCAAATCCAAGAAAGAATAAAAATTCCCTTGTGGCCATGGAGGTTTAAATTCGGTGACTCCGGGCTATCTGCAAAGCAGGTGGTCGCCCTGAGATTAGTCGGCTCGCATAGCAGATTGGATATCTAAGTTAATCAAAAAAACATATAAATTTAAAAAATATCATAAAATTTTGAAAAAAAAATATTAATATAAGTATCAAATTAACCTTTTTAAAAATTCTTGTTTTTAGTGTAATTTCCTTAATTTAAAAAAATTTATTATAATTTAATTTAGATTTAGTATCAAAGTAATTTAATTTAGGTTTAATAATATCATTTTTTATAAAAACAGTAATTAAGTATTCTGTTAAAACTCAAGGATTATCGTAATTATATTTTAGATTTTTTATATTTAAAATGAGACGTTTATCTAATATTTGATTATGTTTATCTGTAGTTAATTAAATGAATTCAGATATTGAGCTTTAATAAGTTGTACTTTTGTATAATTTACTTGTAATCTAAAATTTCAAGTAATATGCATCAATAAACAGCACTATGTACATAAAAAATGGTTTTTAATAATTTTGTCAAATGTTTTATAATATAGTATAGATAATATTTAGTAGTTGTGTAATATAATAGCATTTTTACTATAATATTTTATATTATATATTAGATATTTTATGAAATATAATATAATATTTAGTAGTATGTGTAATATAATAACATTTTTACTATAATATTTTATATTATATATTAGATATTTTATGAAATATAATATAATATTTAGTAGTATGTGTAATATAATAACATTTTTAGTATAATGCATGTATATTATATGTTGCATTTGTACTGCTTTATAGTATATTTAGATTGTGTTTGGTATACAGATTGGATGGAACGGGACTGGACTGGACTGGATTGGACAGGAGTAATAATTTGTCATGCGTTTGGTAAGCTAGACAGAATAGGACAAGATTGTTAAAATGATCAAATTGCCCCTAAATGTTGTTTTGATGTTATTTTGTATCATATAATGATTGTAAATGACACAAATCACCAAAATATATTTATATAATTACATCTATAATATTTATACTATTTTCTAAATTTGTATACATGATTGTAAAACAACAATTGTAAAAAACATATATAATTTAGAAAAATTCCAACACAACTATTGTAAATACGTACGTAATTTAAAAAGTGCCAACACAATAATTTTAAATAACACGTGTCATAACATAATCAAAAGTTTAAACATATGAAGACAAAAATTATCTTCATAAAACATGTCAAGTGTACCAAAAATAATCTAAACATTCCAAAGTATTCCTTTTGTTTTGGCCATATTTTAAAACTACTACTTGTCCTCATCATAAATTGATTTCACAAATTCTAGTTTCACATCATAATCCAAACTCTTCCAAAAATGATATGGGACGGTTTGTCGCCAAAGTACTTACCCATTCGAATAATTTCCATGACACCAAGTCCAAGTTGTTTCAACTCATTGCTTAAGTCATTCATTTCCGCTGTAGAATCCGATATAACTGAAACCAACATTTTCATTTGATTGGTTGCTTCATGGATTTCATTCTTGGTTTTCTCCACTAACTTGGATATATCGTTTTCTTCATAAAACAAGGTAACAAACAATAGTCAAAATTCACAATAGCATAATATATTCAAGGGATGATGAAAACATACAACATAAAAACACAATAGAATGAAATCAAAAAAACAAACACAATACGATGATCAAATCAGAAAACAAACATAGTAACCATTATTAGGTAGTAAATCAATACAATATAGTAGGTAGTAAGCATTAGGTAGGTAGTAAATCAAATACAATATAGCCCAACACAGTAACCATTATTAGGTAGTAAATCAATACAATATAGTAGGTAGTAAGCATTAGGTAGGTAGTAA
The DNA here is from genome assembly GCF_001531365.2 of Cynara cardunculus var. scolymus. Taxonomy (NCBI): domain Eukaryota; kingdom Viridiplantae; phylum Streptophyta; class Magnoliopsida; order Asterales; family Asteraceae; genus Cynara; species Cynara cardunculus. Next base: position 9,829,181 of record NC_037532.1, read on the forward strand.
ATCAAATACAATATAGCCCAACACAGTAACCATTATTAGGTAGCAAATTAATAAGGGTGTGTTTGGTACAATGTCATTTCTTTCTAAAAGCAAGTTTCATCAGATAGAGAGTTTGAATTCAGTGATTTAGGAGCATAAATGTACTATCGGGAGAGGGCAAAAGCAAGCCTATATTCTAGATTGGATACTGTGCGAATTGGTCAACCGGAATATGGAATAGGAAACTCTCTCCTTTCATAGCTCTCGAGCCTATTCTATTCATTACAAGAAAAAGTCACTATCCTCAGTTGCTTTGTCTCTGCATTGTGTGTATTGTGTAAAAGTACAATGACATTTCTTTTTTCCTATTTAGCTTGTAATTTAAAATTTGAGTGTCTTAACACTTCAACATTTCTAAGTTACTATGTTAGCACCCAATCTCTAAGGGGGTCTTTGATTTGATGGAATGTTTTTGAGGGATTTAGAAATCGGAAGGATATGAAATCTTTGTATGTTTGAAATCTTTGGTGTGTTTGGTTTGTAGGATCTGGAAAGGAATTGAATTCCATTCTTCATAGATAATGAATAAAAACAAATTAAAATCAATTCAATTACCTTTGAAATTAATTGATTGTTACAAAAGAAACGAGCCCTAAAAGTAAATCTAAACTACCGATAAGACATGTTATTGTAACAAAAATGAAGGACACATAGATCAGATAGCATACTTACTTAAAGTAAGACTATGGTAGTTTTATAAAAATAGGTGTTCCTAGATTGTGAGGCTTTTGCAATGGCATTGCAAAATTTGGGATGTAACTTGCAAGAACTCTAAAGATACAAAGTACCAATTTGTCAGTTCATGACTTCATGCTTACATATTTCTCTCTGATCTGCATGAATGAACATCACTAGAAAGCTACAACTGCAGCATGTATGTCGATCAAATTCTCAAATCCACTTTGTTTTCTCCTTAAAACTAAAGAAGCTGCAGCATGTATGTCGATCAAATTCTCAAGTCCATTTTATTTTCTTCTTAAGACTAAAGAATGCAGTCTAACTATAAAAGGCACACACTAACAGCTGCCAGTATGAGAGAACTCTCGGCATGGGATAACCGAGTGTTATTTGTGAAAAAATTTGGGGTTGTTTTTGAAATAAATTGAAAGTTGAAGGGTGTCTTTTTAAAAGTTGGTTTAAAATAATCAAACTTCCTCTTATATAATATGAATATATAAGTTAGATATTTGTTTCATCTTTGGGTTAAGGAAAAAGAGAAAAGAAGTTGGTGAACATTTTCTCTCCTGTGTTTGAATAACATAAGTAAAAGAAGAAAATTGCTTACGTGATTTTATCTGATAATCGTTGTGGTTTTAAAGTCTTCATCTTTTTGTGATACAAGGTGAGTTATTATTTTAAAAACATCATTTGATTTGTTTTGATAAGAAACCGTATGGTTTTCTGTTTCATACATAGGGTGTTTTGAAATTGAATATACGTCATTTTTAGCATAATATTGAGATTTAATATGTTATTATTAACTGATTGGAATAAGGGTGACATAATCAGGAAATGTGTATTCTAGGATAAGGGTGGCATATTCAGGAGAGACGTATTCTGGGATAAGGGTGGCATAATCAATTGTTTTGTTAAAATAAGATTTTGATCATATGAACTGTTGTTATCGCATCTATATGATGCGATGAGTTTATGTTATCACATCTGTATGATGCGATAATTGGGGTGATCGCATCAAGTGTGATGCGACAAAAGAGATTATTGCATCATTGTGGTGCAAGGAGTTGGTTTATCGCATCCTTGTAGTGCAAGAAGTTGGTTTATCGCATCCTTGGGGTGCGACAAGTGTGTTTATCGCATTAGTATGGTGCCACAAGGGGTGGTTATCGCATTTGCTTGATGCGATGAGTTGTGTTTATCACATCTATTGAATTCGACAAAGTGGGTTATCGCATCTATTGGATGCGACATAATGTGTTTTTATATATGTTTGACGCGATGAAATGGATTATCTCATGTTGGGATGCGATGAGATGGGGTTGTCTCATCTATATAATGCGACAAAACAATGTTTGTTGTGATAAACATCAATTACAATTTATCTTTTCAAAGATTGACTTTTCAAAATATGTTTTGGTGATTTTCATCCTGTAATAGCAACAAGGGAATTACTCAGGCCTTATGGTCTAACCCTCATTTTGTTTTCAAAAATGTACATTACAGGTCGGGCACAAATTGAAGGTAAAGGGAATGAAAATATGTGAAGGGGATTATGATTGCTTTACATATGTGGACTTTTAGCAAGCTGGCCATGTGCATGTATCTGAGAATTTGTTATATATGCAAGTCATGTATTTGACGTGAACAAAAAGTTTGTAGCTACTTTTAAATGTAGCAATTTGTACAACTTGGAACCAGTATGTAATATTTGTATGTCATGTTATATGAAATCTGTGAATTATATGGAATTTTGGAATGGGGTGTTACACGACATATCATACAGATTTTCATTCAACTGACCTTTTAGGAACGGTGGTTTAAAATTTTATGAGGGGAAGGTGGAGGATGAATGATGTGAAAGGCTATCAGTTGATATAAGAGTTAGAACCATATTAAAGAAAGGCAAACACATTGCAATTTATACTCCCATCGTTACCACAAATGCGCTTCCTAACAGAACAACTAATTTGTTTCAATGGCTTGTTTCAACAAGCTCGTTGATTCTTACTATTGAAAGTTACACCCAAAAAAGATACTTCTCGCAACATATATTGATCATCGACTCATCATAATACTAGTTTTCGTATCGCTGGCAGCGTCCTGCCATTCATGTTTGCATCCCGACAAATGATCCACACACATTAAGACATCTTATAATTTCATGAAATATGCTCATCCTTAAATTCACAAATTGATCATCCAATCATAAACCATAACACAATATATATACTGTATTGTAAAGCATTTGACAAAAACTCTTAAAAACCATTTTTTATGCATGAAGTACTTATTGATGCATATTACTTAAAATTTTAGATTACAAGTAATTTTATTGATGCATTTTTAGATTCGTGTAACTAATTGCTGATAAACATAATCAAAATACATGATAAACATCCATTTTAAATATAGAAAATCTAAAATATAATTAAGATAATCATTGAGTTCTAACAGAATGTTTAATTATTATCTTTATAAAAAACTATATTATTAAACCAATACTAAATTACATTGTTATTAAATCTGAATTAAATTACTAATAAAAAATTGAATTAAAGAAGTTACACCCGAAAAAAATAAAACTATTAAATAGTTAATTTAATACTATTATCGATTTATTTTTTTTACAAATTTTTATGTTATCTTCAAGTTTATATTTTAATTTAAAAATAAAAACATTATCGCTTTCTCAAAACCATATAAAATCGTATTATATCGATAGAGACAAAAAATAAAAACTAAACATTATAATCGAGATTTATCTCGCTGCATTGTACGAGTATCCTTCTAGTATAGTATAAATGCAAAAACTTATTGCAACATATCTGCATATATGTATACATCCCAATTTTATAAATTACGTAAACTCACCTTGATATATAGGTTTTCCTATTCCGTCCAAAATCCTACCTACATAAATTATAACATCTTTCTGATTGCTTTCTTCATTTACTGATAATTAAAAGGTGTTAAAAAGTATAAACTTAAAGAAAACAGATTTATTCATATACAAATCAAAAGAACAAGATACAAATCGATTTCAAGATCTGAAAACTAAAGCTAAAATAAGAATCATAACAATTTTATCTTAAATCTAGCTTAGAAACAGAAATGAAAGATGACGAACATATACTGACACACATGTACGCGCACACACACAAACATATATACATATATGTATACCTATATTTAAACTTAGATGTCGTCATTAAATTCAAATGTAAAATAAAATGTGCTTTTATTTAAAAATATATTAAATAAATTTGTTCAGTACATAAACGTGTTCATAAAAGTTTTCGAATCGAACAATGATCATAAGACCCAAATTTAATGGTCATTTACGTATTAGATATCAAGTATTAGGATCAAACTCATCAAAGCATGTCGTACAATATCAAGAGTCCCAACCATAATATGAAACATTAATGTATTTTAGAGTGAATTATAGATTTGGTCCCTGTGGTTTATTAAAAATTATGACTAGCATCCTTAAATTTAAAATATTATAGATTTGGTCCATGTGGTTGTCATTTTATTATGACTATGGTTCCTCTCACTAACTCTGTTAACGTTGACTCCATTAACTTAGTGGCATTTGAGTTTTTTCTGTATTTTTCTCATATATTTTATTAAAAACTTGAAAATTATATTACATTATAGTTAATTATTTTATCTAGTATTCATATCATATATGTTTAATTATTTTATTTGAGTCTTTTTATATTTTTCTCATATGTTTTAAATAAATAAAAATATAAATTTATATGAGTCTTTTTGCATTTAATTATTTTGTTTTATTTTATATAGGGATTGGATTCCGATGAGAAATGTAAGAACATATCTTCATTGTTGGACCAATTCTAATTAAATATCAACACTAATGCGGTGCACCGAGATGCACGAGATATATTCCCTTTTAAAATGTAATTCATAGGTGACATGAGATAAAAAGTAATCAAGGGTTCAGATTTATTCTCATGCTTCTCACTTTAACTTTTTTTTTCACACGATCGTTCGCCTATATATACATATATATATATATATATATATGTATATAGGGGCCTAATTAAACGAGAACTAATTAGTTTGTGGTAACCGTGAAGTTCAATCTCAACCACAAATCAATAGACAAATTAAGAAATTTATAATTTTGTTAATTTTGAATTAAAATTTTAATGCAAGGACATTTTAGGTATTTTCTCTCCTCTCTCCTCTCTTCTCTCTCCGTCCCCCGGCCTTCAGCCTAGAATCACCGCATTTGAACCTCTATGGCCACAAGGGAATTTTTATCCTTCTTGAATTCGAACCTAGGACCTCCAGACACTTTTGACTTTTGGAGTACAAACTCAAACCAATCAGGCACCGCTCATGTGGTTAACTACATAAATCTATACTATCTTATAAAGCAAATTTAACAAAAGTCTTAAAGTCTTAAAATATTAAATGACCAAGATACCCTTTATACACTTTTTCACCCATCATCTCCTCACCTCACATGCACTCACCCCCTCACATACATTCATCCTCTCGCAACCGATATTTTTAAAATCATAAGTTTAAATTTACACTTTATACCCCTATAATTATTTAATTTATTTATTTTACGTTCTTTACTTTTAAATGTTTCATTACATTTACCGAATTAATATACATAATCGTATATCAATTAAAACATATTTAAAAAATACATTTTTATTTTAACAAGTTACACCATTATAATCGTCTCTTTAATACCTTCGAAATGAGTCCAATATTGAATAGTTTTTTACTTAATTATATTATTATATATTATATATACTGTAAAAAAATATTTTAATATTTATGATTTATTAGTTATTTATTTATATATATATATATATATATACACTATATATTTTGGGGTTAGGCTGTCCAAATTGCACTATATAATATGTTCTGAATTAATATGTATATATATATATATGTATATACATGTATTAATTTAACCTTAATCTGAGTTTTTGGACAAAAAAGAGGGTAAGCAGTTGAAATTTCATTCTAAAACTCATCTTTTTTGGTTTTTTCATGACTTATGATCTGTTAAATTTGTAGTTTTCTTTATTGATTTTGAGTGTTTATCTTAAAACTCAAGTTTCTTGGTTCTTTGCTCTTGGTGTAAATCGAACACTTTTGTGGAGTCGTTTAAATATATTGGATTTTAAACTGTCATACAATTTTTTTCATCGATAGTCTGTAATTGGAACCATAACTCTTATTTATTCAAATTGTATTAATATGTAAAGACCAAGTGTAACTTATATCATCGTTAAATTTTATCTTATAAAACCAGTGAAACTTCAAAATCGTTAAAATTCATGGCTCCCGCCGCATTGCACGGGTACACAACTAGTCTTAAATAATTGAAGAAAAGAAACTCAGAGAGCATCTTTAACAAATCCTATATGATGGAGAAAATGTAAATTTTGATTATCGTTTGCTCCAAAAGATTCTTCAAATCCTTCTCCAAAATGGAAAAAATAGTAAAGAAGAAAAACTTATCCAAATATAAAGTATTTTCTAAAAATGATTATTATGTGTGAGAAATAATATTTTATTGTTTCCACGATAAAAATCTTTGAAATTTAATATCTAGGAGAGAGAAATAATATTTTTTAAATTTATGAAATATTTAAACAGAGTACGTTTTTATTTACAAGCCATCTAATTCTAAAAAGAAAAAGTATACAAAGCATAATATGAACAATTATCATGATTCATTAATCATAATTGATATATATATATATATATATATATATATGAAAGATGATAAAGTTCATTCATCATGCTCATGACTTTAGATTGTGAAACAAAATGAAGTCAGATATTTATTAGACTAGATGGACGGCTGATATTAGTTTTTATGATTTGTTAGAATTAGATAATTTGTGAATGAAACGTCCCTTATAGTTTTTAAAATATGAAATTATTAGAGATGAATATAGTTTATTTTATTTTTTTTTGAGATTTTTGATTTTCAATTTTATAAATAATTTATAGAAAAAATTATAAATAATTATAAAAATAATTAAATTACATTTTTATTAATCAATTATTACAAAACAAATGTCTTTAATATTTTTTAAAACCTTATTGTATACAATCCTACGAAATCCCGTGAAATCCCGAGCACTTCCTAAGGATTTCAAAATCCTATGTTTGAAGGATTTCAATTAAATCCTAGGATTTCAAATCCGGACAATCCACCAAACCAAACATGGGATTTGAATGGATTTGAAATGCAAATCCCCCCAAATCCATTACATTCCTTCAAACCAAACGGACATAAGGATTCTCTTATGTTTTTTTAATAAAAGAGAAATGAAAGAAAATATATTATTAATAAAAATACTCTTATTTATTATGGTGAATTTAATTTATTTATAATTATGTAGTATTATTAATTTTAAATTTATTAATGACTAGTAAAATATACTAGAATTAACCTGTAAATTTATGAATAACTAGTAAAATAAATAATTTAATCAAACAATTATATATACACAATTAAATGGAAACAAATCAACTAATAAAATCAAATGGTGAAGGTGGATTTGGGCTTCCAATTTCTCGGCCCGTATAGATTTATTTAGAAGTGCCCAACAGCATTAGACTTAGAGACGGCCGAATGGCTCGGTCCGACTTGAGACTGGCGAATGACTGGGACCGGGACTGATTTGAGACAGGCCTGGTTCATGACCGACTGGGACAGTTTTAATTTTCGTCATAAAAGAAGGTCCGACCTGGGATCGCCCTGATTTTTCAAAAATATTACTGTTTATTATTGATACCCAACGGCTATATGACCGGTTTTAGACATGGGAATGGCCCCCGATCCGTTGGGGAACCCGGTCCACCCACCCTAGTTGGGGACGGGTATTCCTCGCTAAACCGAGGATGGGGACGAGGATCTCCATTTGTATCAAACCGGGGACGGGGACGGGTATCGCACTCCCCGCCCCGTCCATACCCGTTATATATATTGATTAATAAATTAAATATATATTATTTATTTCAGTTAAATCGGTTTCTTATTTCCTAACTATGTTTGAAATCTAAAATTGTTATTTTTTGAATATTAGTATGTAATATTTTGGATGTCAAATCAAAATACAATTATTCGATGTAGTTTCAGAACTACTCAATATGTTTTGGTGCGTGTGACGTTGAGTTTTTTTATTACATTGAAGTTCTTTTGGTTTTAGCTTATTATCATACGATGTTGTGTTTTTTTATATTAAATTAAATTTCTCTTGATTTTAGGTTAATTGAAAATTTGTGAATTTTAAACATGTGTGGTGTCTCACGTATTTAATTTAAAATAGCTTACATAAACGAGAAAAAAGATCCCCGTTTGGGATCGAGAATGGGGGATGAGTATGTGATCATATTTCCCGGTGAGGATGGGGACGGGGACATAGATTAGGGATCGGGGCGATGGAGATTGAGGTTCCTGCCCCATTCCCATGCCTAACCGGTTTCCCCCCCCCCCCATTTTTGACATTTTTGTCCCATTTACCTTTTATTCACTATGTAAAAGTCACGGTGTATAGGGGAAGATAGGAACTCACAAACGTTCACAATGTTTGTTATAATTCATAAAATCGGCTCGTATTCTCACAAAAAACGAACTTTTTAAGTGTATTTAATTGACTCAATTATATATTTTAAGGTGTATTAAAATAACACTTTTGTATTATTTAAAAAACTTCAAAAAAATTATATATATAATTGAATTTAAAAAAAAATCATGGACCGGTTTGGGCCCAGCCCGAGACCAATTCTAATAATCAGTTACGAAGTACCTTAACCAGGCCTTGGGGTTTTGGTCGGGATGTAGACCGATTTGTTACGACCGGTTACTGGAATAGTGTTTGGAACAGGGAGATTAACAAGAAAGTATTGAAATGAAAGCATGAGAATTGAAACAAAAAATATTGGATTGAATACTGGAAGTAAAATAGTTGATTTGATTTATTAGTCAAATGTCTACCCACTAAAACTGAACATGAAACTTTAGCCTGAAATAGTATGCTAGAGTTATTTGAAAACAAAACAAACGTATAGCATGCAACAGATCATAAATAACATACATGTAAAATGTATTGTATCATGTATGTAAACTGAAACATCGTGCATATATACACATCATGTCATGCTCAAAAATAAAATTGTAAGTACATATGCATCTCGTTTTAAGTCTCATGAAGACTCACATATTCGTATAGATCAACTACTAATAGCTCTTGACCAAATACCTACACATTTCATACCATAATATCCAATTAATGACTTTATTTCTCCAAAAGTTAACTATGGTCAAACTCGACCCGACCTATGGTCAAACTCCAAAAACCGTGTCTCTTAATATCTTAGATATCTCCATCTGATCTCATCGTTAAAATCTTTGTGGGTCAAACGAGCTAAAAGTCAACCCTCAGTCAACATCGACCAACTTTAGTCAAACTCCAAGTCTAAAACTCGATGACGTCTCAAAACGTTAAAATAATTATTTTGTAAACTTATAAATCCATCTCTTCAAATTAAAGCATCCCAAAAAACTCAAACTACAACGTTTTAATCTCATTGTTAAATCATCATAATAATTTAATAAACCTTTAACTGTTAAGCTTGATAACGACTCTTAACATCGATTTATCCTTTTAAATAAATATTGGAACCTTTCCTTCCGACTTAAGTTATTAAATAATTTGTCATAAAATAGATTAATTAATAAACACCTTCAAGCTTAAATTGAATTAAATATTTTTTATTCTGAAATAAATTAATATATCAATGATTTAGGAGTTAAATTATTTAATTAATGAAACTTCAATAATTAAACATTTTTATTAATTCAATTGATTACACTAAGGGGCCGTTTACTAAACACTTATTTGGTAAGTGCTTACCGGATAAATTTCCTTATCGGATGAACATAAGAACGACCAAGATTCTTACCAGGTAAGAGCCATGAAAATGATGGAGAGTCTTACCCGGTAAGTGAGGATGACGACTTTTATCCAGGTAAGCGCTTACCCAGTAAATTGTTGCATTCGATATGTTTTGATGTATTAAAATATTGCGCATCAAAATAAATTATAGTGTTGACTCCTATAGGTAAACACTTACCGGGTAAGCAATTAGGTAAACGGCCCTAAAACTAAAAATAGTTTTCCAATTAAATTAATTAAGATAGAACCCAAAAACTTACTAATTAGAATTCAAAATAAGACCCACATATTTTCAACTTAAAACTCTTAAAAGATCCAAAGTTAAAGGACAAATTTACAACTCAAACTTTTTGGCTTAAATGTAATATTTAAAAAGTTTAGGGGCTAAAACTGATAACAATCGAAAAATGTCGTAAAGTCATAACCTAACCGTCCTGACTCTGTCCAAGGACGGAAATCGTCCAAGACATCTTGGCTACTCGCCGACAATCGGAAAAATTGTTGTTCGGCCTCGTTTTATCGTCGATTTTGAAGATTCTTTTTGCTAAAATTATAAGTAATCATTTTTTTCGACCATAGGAACAAGAAATAATAAAACTATTAAGTGTTAAGTCTCATTTTTTCATTTAAAGTTTCAGTTTTTAAACCACTCGAAAATCTGTAAAAAATAATCAACATTAGAACTTTTAAGCTAAAATTTGAGACATATGGCTACAAAGGTTCAACAGATGACTAAAAAACGAAGCTAAATATATAAATAACTCGAAATTTGGTTGAGTATTTTACCTACAATCGTAGATAAAAATATACTAAAAAAAAATATGCTAATGACGTAATTTATAAACATTGAGTGTTTCATCTTGGTCTCATGTTCATTTAATTTTATTATTATGATTTAAATTGACTTTCTAAAATTAAAAAAAAAACGATGTTAGCCAAAACATCACCAACACATTAATTATTTAATTTATTACGACATTATTAAATTCCAAGGGGTTAAAATATTAAGAATATTATAAATTCGTAAGAATTAATTTAAAAATATTTTTTTTTCCATTTAAGGTATTGTCTGTTCATATATTTGTACTAGAAGGGTACTCAGACAATACAATGAGATACATTTTCATTTTAATGTTTCGTTTTATTTTTTTGTCTCTGTTACAGCTAATGTGGTTTTAAGAGTGACAATGTTTTTACTTTTGAAAATATCATAAAATTTGAAAAAGTACATGGATATTAATGTCAAATTAACCATTTAAAATCTCTTTTTTGTACAATTTCTTTAATTCAATTTTTATTATAATTTAATTTAAATTTAATAATGAAATATTTATTTTTGACTTAACAATATCTATACTATATTATAAAGCATTTGGCTAAAACTCTTAAAAACTCTTAAACTCTTAAAAACTCTTAAACCCGTTCATCCATATCCGATTTCATCCCATATTTGAATTCGTGTAACTAACTGCAGATAAACACAATCAAATACAGAATAAACATCTCATTTTAAATATAAAAAATTTAAAATATAATTAGGATAATCATTGAGTTCTAACAGAATACTTAA
>NC_037532.1:9841651-9854650 GCF_001531365.2 Cynara cardunculus var. scolymus
TAAAATATAATTAGAATAATTATCGAGTTCCAACAAAATAAATAATTATTATCTTTATAAAAAATTATATTATTAAACCAAATATAAATTTATTTCGTTATTATACATAAATTAAATTATAAAAAAATTGAATTAAACAATTACAAAAAAATGAGAAATTTCAAATAGTTAATTTGATACTAATATCGATATATTTTTGTCAAATTTTTATGATATCTTCAAACATATATTTTATTCAAAAATAAAAACATTATCGTTTTCTCAAAATCACATAAAGCCATATTATAACATCGACTGTGATAAAGAATAAAATGAAATATTAAAATCATGATGTATCTCGCTGCATTGCGCGAGTACGTTTCTAGTAATTTTTATAAAGATAATGATTCTGTTAGAACTCAATGATTATCCTAATTATATTTTAGATTTTTTAAATTTAAAATGAGATGTTTATTCTATATTTGATAATGTTTATCTGCAGTTAGTTATACAAATCTAAAAATGGAGCTTTAATAAGTTGTACTTACGCACAATTTACTTGTAATCTAAAATTTTAAGTAATATGCATTAATAAACAGTACTTCATACATAAAAAATGGGTTTTAAGAGTTTTTATCAAATATTTTATAATATAGTATAAATTATAATATAAAATTTTCACATTTTTTTAATAATATTAATTTTTTGTTTCACAATATGAGCTAGAAAAAATTAACATGTACTTTTTCTTAATGTGTAACAAAAAAAAAATTTAAATCATAATATCTGATAAAAAAATCGTGTAAAAAATTATTTTAAGAACGGTTCTCATATATTTGTAATATTGTTAGATCGGGCTTTCGCCCATTGTCCAAGATTCCCCCAATCATTTCGGATAATGCTTGCATTCTCTGTATTACCGCGGCTGGGAACTGATGATTGGCTTTGTCTACAAGGATTTTGGAATGTTTTAATCAATTCATTATTCCCTTCAGTTTTAGTACATAACTGCTTTTTTAAAACAATATTATGAAATTTTTAAATAGTTAGATTTAAAACCATGTATTGCATTTAAATCAGAATAAAATATATGTTTTATGATTAAAAAAATGAACAACAAGGTTAATGTCTGATTGATTTGAGTTGGGGTTCCAAATGTCAAAAGTGTCTGAAGGTCTCAGGTTCAAATCCAAGAAGGAAAGAAAATCCTCTTGTGATCACGGAGATTGAAATGTTGTGACTCCAAGCTACCTGCAAATGAGGTGATCATCATCTTATACAATAAATATCAATTTTCTACTGTTGGTTATTAAAATGAATATGTTTTTAATCAAAATAAATTGATCTAAATAAAAACTCTACAGTTCTACAACTTGAGGATGGTGGTTGGTACTTGGTAGAGAAGATCAAGAACCAGTCCCAAAACGGGTCATACCCAAACGTACTGGGTTGGATAATTTCATCCGATAACCGGTTGCAGTCCCAATCTCGACCATTCGGTAAATGGTCCCATCGAACGTGATAAGACATTTTACTAATTTGTACAATTGACTCAGTCCAGTGTGTCATTATGTATATATAAGAATGTGGTAAACCATGTGGCATGCTCCATACATCACACGTTAATGGAACACAACTAATTAAAAGAAAAAAACGTTGTCGTATTCCGTTTTGAGACGTTTCCAACAATTGTAACACCCTAAAATCTGAAAGATGGACTAACTTAAATTTTTTGAAATTCCTCAATTAAACGATAAATCTCTTTCTATAAATCAATATTCTATTGTCTCAAATGACAAATCTGGATTTAACATCAACAGACAATAAAACAAGTCTTACTTAAAGCCTAGATTAAGGATAGGTATTACTAAAACCCAATGATAGTCGCTATCTCCAAAATACAGAAGACGTCATCGAATGGCTAACTCTTTCTCGTGTCTCTAACTAGCACTCAACTTTTCATAGTGTTGCTAATATCATTCGTCAATAAGGACCTTATGCACATGTCAACAAAAAAGTGTTAGACTTAACGCCTAGTGAGTTCAAACAATTTTCATCATTTATATAAAAATGGTAAAACAGAAAGAATGCTATTTAAATTATAATTTCTAAAATGAAACGTATTAAATATCAAAATAATATATTTCCCAAAACCACCATTTTCGTTATGAAAACTTATAAAACAAAGCACCCATTTAACATGAAACCAAAACTCAATACTCACCCAAAACTTGAATAAGTTTAATATTTCATTACTGGAAACACGGATGAAATTAAATTACCCGAAACACCCAAAAACATGGGTAAGATTCAAGACCAAAATCCACAACTATGGAAAGCACTCCATACTCAAAATGTGGCCGTAAACATGGATAATGCTCAATACTCAAACAACACATTTCGGTGACGAGGGAGACCTATTTTCATTGAATATGACGAAACACAAAAGTAGGCCACGTATCAACGTTATCGAGCTGCACCTCAGATTCATCGACTTTAATCCACTATAACAAGTATCACCTCAAGTCCTCAATGCCTTTAGTGTTTACTCCATCGACTTTCACCTTAAGGACACAATATCTTTAGTGTCTAGTCCATCAAGTTTCACCTCAATAATACCAAATCTTAATGCTCGTTCGTTTTCTAGTTGAGTTTCAACCTCAAGGTTCTCATTCGACCTCTAGTGTCTGCTCACTGGTATTCAAGATATGAACCTCAAACTTCCTACTTGATAACACAATGCATTTAACCCTCATGCATAAGGGTTAAAGCACAAAAACCATAAGTTTAATGGTCCCAGAGTCTGACTCATAAAAATTCACCTCCATAATACCAAGACGACCATAATGCCTTACTCGAGCATTACTCATAAAATAAGGACATCAAGATTGCTCACTTATCAAACACAGCTAACTCATATAAAAATATGGATCCAATGCATTAAAGTTTAATTTACATGACTCCAAATGAATGACCAATGCACTCAAAACATGAAATTTTCAAATAATATTGTAGTAAAGACATATCATGTCCAAAGCTCAACATAGAGCAAATTAGATTAGACAAAGGTCCCAAAACTCAGATGATCCAAAATCAACCAAATGACTCCACACTTATTTGACTACTTAAATGAAAGTTAACATAAGCGGTAATAAATCAACGAAATGACATACTCTTATGATTTATTTATCAAAATGTCCAAAAACTAAAATATAAGTATTTTACAAAAGATTTATACAATCAAATATACCCAAAGATAAAAAAAACTCATCAAATAATCAACACATTTGATAAATATCAATAAAGATACTTCGATACATTAAAATGAACATTTTTGGTATGTACATAGTTTTCACAAAACAAGTTGAACTAACCTTACTAGGTTAAGTTAAATTAGGTTTCAAATCCATCTCTATCCTCCAAAAATGGTGAAAACTCAAGATCCATAAGCATTCATCTCTAGAAGCTTTATCTAAGTCGCAACCAACGTAGAAGTTCACCAAAAGCAACCTCAAAATCAGACCCATAACTGAAACTGTAATTAGATTTCAAAATTACCGAAAATCTTACCTATTCAAGGTCATAGAAGATTCCCACTACACTCTTAGAATTCTTAAGATAGATCTCCAAAAAGGCTCCCCAAGTCTTCCAAATTTCAGTACCAAGGCTGCTAAAATTGAACCCAAGGAGAAGGAAGAGGAGAGTTGAGGATAACCAAGGATAGGGAGAAGAACCATGGAAGAAGGGATGGTCGTTGCTGGGTTTAAAACCCTCAGATCGTGTCGGGCGCGCTTTGGTGCGGGCATGCATAAGCCGCCCGCGCCCCATGGCATGCACGCCCAACCCACATCGGGCGGCTTTCCCGTACACTCAAGATCGCCCCAATAGCGGCCTTAACCACTGCCTCCCATGTCATTTTAACTTGAAACCATAATAGCCCAAGCGCCTTTTAGCGCAGCTTAGGTCGCCTGGGTAGGTGCTCAGACCGATCGACCGGTCGTTTATCAATCGTCTTCCCCCAGAACTTAACCCAACCAACCCGTGGTCCATCCAAAACGTAAATTTTGCACCCGAACCTCAAATTATCGGAATTACTATCGACACAAATAAATAAAAGCACATATTTTCTATGTTAATGACATGCTTGTATGAGGTTGATATATTGTATTTCAATCCGATAAGGCAAAATCACCAAAGGTAAAATTGAAAATGCCCCAACAATTTATTAGTTTTAAAGTTTTAAGAGATAATTTTTTGAAAAAAAAACCTATTTTTTTAATAATTTAAATATTTAATAGATTCAATGTAATCAGAAAGAAAGTCCGTGTAATAATTTTATAATTAACTTTTAAATTTTTATATAACGATAATTATTTTGTAATACCATGTCAAAAAATCATGTATTCAATACTAAGAACTTGAATTCAGATATATATATTTTCATATCTTCATATGTAAATAACTGATATAAAAATATGTAAAACGAATGTGAATTGATATATAGATTTTCAAATGATTTCCTTATGAATTTACCAAAGACGTACACGTAAATTATTTATCTGGATGTTTAAGACGTTTTTCTATTTCTTAGAGCATCTCCAATGGTAAAATCATTTATCACTTGTTGAAAAGTAAAAAGTCTTTGGAAAAGAATATTAGCATCGGAGATAATGACTTCTTTTATTAACCTGGATATCCAACCGTTATGCGAGCCGACGAATCCCAGGACAATCACCTGCTTTGCAGATAGCTCGGAGTCTCCGTATTTGAACTTCTGTAGCCACAAGGAGATTTTTTTCTCCTTGGATTTGAACCTGGAACCTCCTTATACTTTTGACCTTTGGAGTCAAGATCAAACCAATCAGGCACCACCCTTGTCTTTTTATTTATTTATATTTTCATTTTTGCCCCCTTAAATTTTCATTTTATACTATCTTTCAATATAATTATTATTTTAAACCTTAATATATTTTTATTAAGTAGAAGAGTACTTGTAGAATGCAGCGAAATACAACTCGATTTTAATTTATTCTGTCTTCGTCGATTTTATAATACGATTTTATATGGTATTAGAAAAACGATAATGTTTTTATTTTTTGAATAAAATATAAATTTGAAGGCATCATATAATTTTTAAAAAAAGATGTATCGGTTTTAGTATCACATTAAATATTTAAAAGTTCTTGCCTTTTTGTATAATTTCTTTAATTAAACTTTTTTATTATAATTTAATTTGGATTTAATAGTGAAGTCATTTATTTTTGGTTTAATAATATAATTTTTTTATAAATATAATAATTAGTATTTTGTTAGAATTCAATGATTATCTTAAACATATTTTAGATTCTTTATATTTAAAATGAGTACTTATTCAGTATTTGATTATGTTTATCTGCAGTTAATTACACGAATTCAAGCATGGAGCTTTAGTAAGTTATACATACGTACAATTTATTTGTAATCTTGAACTTTAAGTAATATGCATCAATAAACAATACTTAATCCATAAAAAATAGTTTTTAAGAGTTTTTTTTCAAATGCTTTATAATATAACTAGAAGAGTGCTCGTATAATATAGCGAGATATATCTCAATTTTAATGTTTTGGTTTATTATTTATCTATGGAGATATAATACGGTTTCTAGTGGTTTTGAGAAAGCGATAATCTTTTTATTTTTGAATAAAATATAAATTTAAATATATCGTAAAAAATTGAAAAAAAATATCGATATTAGTATCAAATTTAATATTTAAAGTTCTGGTTTTTTGTGTAATTTCTTTAATTCAATATTTTATTTATAATTTAATTTAGATTTAATAACGAAGTAATTTATTTATCGTTTAATAATATAATTTTAATAAAGATAATAATTAAGTATTTTGTTATAACTAATGATTATCCTAATTATATTTTAAATTTTTTATATTCAAAATGAGATGTATATTCCGTATTTTATTATGTTTATTTATAGTTAGTTACACAAATTCAAAAATGAAGCTTTAATAAGTTGTATTTATGCATAATTTACTTGTAATCTTGAGTTTTAAGTAATATGCATCAATATATAATACTTCATACATAAAAATTAGTTTTTAAGAGTTTTTGTCAATCGCTTTATAATATAGTATAAATATAGATTAATCTAATTCTTTAAATATCTATAATAAAACTAAATGTATTTTATAACAAAATACATTATTAAAAAACTCTCGTCAAGACGATCATAATCACATCAATATCAAATACCTAAATTATAAAATGCAGAACCTTCATAAAACATTTTAAATAAATGATGATGGATTATAATGTAATTGATGAACAAGGTTTTCGAAAAAAGTTTATTTATAAAAATATATTTTTATTAACAAAAAGTGGAAAACTGATATAACACAAGCAGGAATTCATTTAGGGTGTGTATGGTGTCCATACATGATAGAATATGATAAGATAGAACAACTGTTCAACGTTTGGTAAGATAAAACTGGACATAACAGAACAAATAAAATGACAAATTTACCCCTAATGAATTATTTATTTTAATTAATTTATCTCTTTTCTACATTATTTTTTATTATTAATATATAATAAATTAATAAAAATATAGAAACCGTATAAAAATAATATTTTGAGGGCAACAAAATGAAAGTTTAAGAAACATAAAATACAATAAATAAAATTTAAAGAATAAATAAAATGTAAAAAAAAAAAAAAAGACATATTTGATGTTTTAATAGAGAATTAAGTTTTATTTTGAGGTTATATTGTTAAAATATAAGTCTGTTCCACCTTGCTCCATTCTATTCTTGTCTATTACATATAAAAGTCATACCAAACATGAAATAAAAATCCATATTTTGTTCTGTCTGATATACCAAACACATCAGATTTTAATATGAAATCATATGCCTATATATTGTGGATGCTTTTATATTGTC
Organism: Cynara cardunculus var. scolymus; assembly: GCF_001531365.2. Lineage (NCBI taxonomy): Eukaryota > Viridiplantae > Streptophyta > Magnoliopsida > Asterales > Asteraceae > Cynara > Cynara cardunculus. The sequence continues at coordinate 9,848,567 of NC_037532.1, forward strand.
CCTAAAAGTATAATTAATAATTTATTTCGCTTTTGTTAGATGATCGAGAGGCTAATGGCTTCCTTTTATTTTTATATGTTGAAAGGCGTATCATCATTGATGCATTTGGCAAGGCTGCAACCCAAATGATGTGACATTATTATTTCTCATTATTCCGTTGACTTCTTCTAATTATATACCTTTTTCTTAAGAGTTGTTTGTTAAAATACTAGTTGTGTATCCGTACAATACGACGGGAGCCATGGATTTTAATGATTTTGAAGTTCTATTGGTTTTATAAAATAAGATTTAACGATGATATATGTTATACTTGGTATTTACATCTTAATACAATTTGAATAAATAAGAGTTATGGTTCCAATTACAGACTATCGATTAAAAAAAATGTATGACAGTTTAAAATCCAATATATTTAAAATCAAACATATTTAAACGACTTCACAAATGTGTTCGATTTACACCAGAAGCAAAGAACCAAGAAACTTGAGTTTTAAGATAAACACTCAAAATCAATAAAGAAAACTACAAATTTGACAGATCATAAACCATGAAAAGACCAAAAAAGATGAGTTTTAGAATGAAATTTCAACTGTTTACCCTTTCTTTTGTCCAGAAACTCGGATTAAGATTGAATTAATACATGTATATATATATATATTTCAAAAAAAACCCAAGAACATATTAATTCAAAACATATTATACAGTGGAATTTGGACAGTCTAACCCCAAAATATAATATATATATATATATATAAATAAATAACTATAAAAGTATAAATCGTAAATATTAAAAAGATTTTCACAGTATATATAATATATAATAATATAATTAAGTCAAAAACTATTCAATATTGGACTCATTTCGAAGGTATTAACGAGACGATTATAATGGTGTAACTTGTTAAAATAAAAATGTATTTTTTAAACATGTTTTAATTGATATACGATTATGTATATTAATTTGATAAAAGTTTAAAATGAAACATTTAAAAGTAAATGACGTAAAGTAAATTAATTAACTAATTATAGGGGTATAAAGTGTAAGTTTAAAATTATAATTTTAAAAAAATCGGTTTGTGAGAGGTTGAGTGTATGTGAGGAGAGAAGGGGGTGAAAAAGTGATACAAAGGGTATCTTGGTCATTTAATATTTTAAGACTTTAAGACTTTTGTTAAATTTGCTTTATAAGATAGTATAGATTTACCCGATAAACGTTTACCAGCAAAATTAATACTTACCGGGTAAGATTTTAGTCCACGAAAATGGCATCGCATGCATCAATTTACCCGGTAAGCGCTTACCGTGGTAAGAGTCGTCGCCCTCACTTACCGGGTAAGACTCTTGGTCATTCTCTCGCTCTTACCGAGTAAGATTATTGGTCTTTAACGTATTCATCCAGTTAGGTAATATGACTTGGTGAGCGTGTTACCCAGGTAAGTGTTTGGTAAACGACTCTTAATCATTTTTTCCTTCATATTTACCTAAATATCACTATCTTCATAAGTTTTAGGTGCGTCACTTGCAGACCTAGCTAAAACACAATTTTTTTTTTTCAAATAATGGACCTGATCGTCACAATTGTGGACCTCAAGAGAGGCAGATATGAAGGAAGAGAGCCAAAAATTTGAAATAAATCTGGGGAACATGAATATCTGCCTTGAAGCTCTGAAACGTCATCTTTCAATCGGGTTTACTCAATCTTCGAAATATAATCAAGCTTGTATAAGTTGAACATTCTGCATAGATAACAAGAGATTTTAAGACTTATGCATAAATACAAAAGTTGATTTTAAGGCTTTGACAAATACGTTTTTATAAGATAGTAGTATAGATTAAACCCCTCTTTTCACATCTTAATGCATTATTTAACCTGATTTTAACGTAAAATGACCGCATAATAAAACCATATTTTTTTGAATATTATAATAACCATCAGGTTTAAAAAACGATTGAAAAACTACACCAAATTATACCAAAAGTATAAAAAAATGCCACTTCGAAACAGGGGTTGTGTTTGTGATCATAAATGTACGTAGACCATACATTCCCATGTGTTAGGATCGTTCCTTAGCATATTAAATATTAGATTTTGAATAAAATTTTTGGGGCCAATTTTATATGTATTTAGGACATTTTATCAACTTATGTAAAGCTATAGCCTATTTGAGTGTTTTTTTTCTTAGCCTGGATATCCAACTTGCTATACGAGCCGACTAATCCTAGGGCGACCACCTGCTTTGTGGGTAGCCCTGAGTCACCACATTTGAACCTCCGTGGCCACAAGAAGATTTTTGTTCCTCCTTGGATTTGAACACAAGACCTCTAGGCAATTTTGACATTTGGAGTCCAAGCTCAAACCAATCAGATACCACCATTGTGGTTGTGTTTCTCTAATTTCATCAATGTGTTTAGGGTCGTTCCCTCTTCAGTCATCTTATGTTCTCGGGCGATCGAACTCAAGTAGCATAGATGGTAGGATTTAGAGTGAAAGCAAACCGGTGAGAGCTATATGCAAATTTTTCAATGATAGAGAAGGCAATGATCATGACCATAGCTTAGGAAGTAGGAACAACGGTGATTTTTGTTTGAATGTGCAGCGGCCTTTAACGACGGCTAGGGTTTTGAGCAGTGGCACCTAGGGTTTTTACTCTCATACCGTATAACACCGAAAGTTATTTTGTATTTGGTATATGAACAATATGAAATACACATGGCCTATATATAATACGCAATAATACCCAATATATATATATATATATATATATATATATTCTAATATATAATGTAAGTAGTTTCTTTTTTGTTGATTCATAATTTTATGTTTTATTTATCATGAACTGTGATTACACGTTGTTGGTTATATTATTATATGTTTTTGAAACTTGAGGTTTATTTATTTGTTTAAAAAACTCGTTTTTTCTTTCATTTAAAATAACTTAATTTATTTTTTTATAAAACGGGTATCCAACGAGTTTGCATACCCGATGGGGATTTTCCCCCCAAACCCATCGGGGAATAGGCTGGACAGGGTCAGGGATGGGGGACATAAAATCAGTCGGGGTCGAGAGGGATGCATTCCCCACCCATTTCCAACCCTAGCTATGAGGTATCAAAATCTTAATGACATTAATAAAAGAACAAATCAATGCGATACTATAAAACCCGACATCACCATGGCTATTACCGATGAAAAAGAACAATCCGTAATTCCCGACGATTAACCAACGACCCCATTTATTTATTTTTCATTTATTTTTAATATTTAGTTGGTAAACCGTCGATTCATCTTTATCAACTATCGATGGTTTTTCCACGGTTCCATCTAATTTTCTAATTTTTATTTATGCTCTTGATTTTATTTTCCTTTATGTTTGTGCATTTTGTTATTTGAGAAATGATATGATGTTTTTTGGTTTGAATCAACAAGATTTGGCTTTAATTGCAAGACAAGGGTGGTTCATTGGTTTAAAAAGTTGATTGCTTTTTTCATTTACCATCATATTTCATGACAACCACTTTATCTTTTTGTTCATCGACCGCCTTAAACAAGGTTATGGATGTATATGACGTAAATCAGAGGATAACTACAAAAAAATTGAGAATCGATGTAAATTTTAATTTGGTTTTGGTCTTATGTTTTTAATTTAAAGTTGTTTTTAATTAAAAGCGGGGTCATAATTGTCATTTTGGTAACAAAGATTCACCAGATGAAACGCATACTCACCATGTTGTTTCACCTCATGAAATAAAACACAGTTTTCATAAATATCTTAATTTACCTCATGAAATCCAAGCATATTGTTCATATATATGTTATTTCACCACATGAAATGAAACACAATTTTCATCTGTAGTTTATTTTCACCCATGGAATCAAACATAGTTTCCGTCTATAAGTTATTTCACCTCATCAAATCAAATGCAATGTTCTTCCATATGTTGTTTCTCCCCATGAAATCAAATACAATCACTACAACGAAATCGAGTTTATAGGACACTCCCAATTTCTAAGCATCATAATAGACCTCTTTATAAGACTTAGTTTATAGGACCAATAAAACAAATTGTCATATCTAAAGGCGTTGTAATAAGTTTATATGACGTTTTTTGATGTCATAATAAGTTTTTTAGGACACTTTTAATATAAAGCGTCTCATTAGCAACTTTATAGGACACTATTTGAAAAACTGTCATATTAAAACAAATGTCCTATATAAAATTGAGTTTATAGGAGACTTTCTCAAAAGTGTCCTATAAAGTTGCTAATGCGACACTTTATATTGAAAATGTCCTAAAAAAACTTGTTAAGACATCCAAAAATGTCATATAAACTTATTACAACACCTTTAGATAGGACACTTTATATTTTGGTCCTATAAATTAAGTTCTATAAAGTGGTTATTGGGACACTTAGAGATTGAGGGTGTCCTATAAACCCAATTTTGTTGTAGTAAATTTAGAGAAACAAAAAACCCCAAATATGTTTTGAAGAATGAACAAACCCTAAAAAAATTAAAATCAACTCAAACATAACTTCTTGTTACTTCATCCTATCAAAAACAATTAAACTAAATCAAAAACATTAGACCAAGCCATTTCTAAAATTCAGATCTAAGAAACCAGAATCTCGACTTAGGGTGAAATCGATGGTTACTCGGAAGAAACGACGTGGTTTGCAAAGTTTGAGAGAGAGAGAGAGAGAGAGAGAAGAGGGAGAAAGAGGATCCAGAGACCAAATCCGTTTGCAAAAAAAGGTTTGCAAATCCATCACATGGCAGCGAGATCCACCAGGTACCGCAGAAAAATCGCCTCCTACCCAAACCCTAATATCTATGTGTCACCACCACAATCAACAACACCCAAAAAGTCACCGTAAAATATCTTCACAATGCTCACAATATGTATCGCATACGGATTTTCGACGTCGAAGTTGGCGAAGATTGTGATCAATACATGCTCTTTCACATTGAACGATTTAGGGTTGAGCGTGAATTCAAACTTTCTCTCCCGAAAGAAAACCTTGTTCATGATGGTCGCCACAATGATATGGCCAAGAAGAACATTGGTGATCTGAGCTGAGATGAAGGTTATCAAAAGAACTGGTTTAAAAAAGAAAGAAAGAAAGAACTGGTTTATAAATCAAGTATCTAAAATAGTCTTTTCATTTTCCTTGCAAATTGACAAAAGTACTCTTATTTTTTGCTTTTTTGTTGGCATCTGTAAGCTCTCTTACATGGTTAGAAGTGGAGTTTGTTATGCAAATTTATATTGTAGTTCAGGTTTCAAGACCTTTTTCGTACTTTATATCTTCTAAAGGCTGTTTTTTTAGACCGTAAAGTTTTGTTGTTTTAATAGTTGTTTTGTTTGCCAACACTTTTTTTATTTGTAGTAATCGTATGTTTCTGGGATCCATGTGTTTTCATGGTCATTTTGTCTGAGTTTTTGTACTTGGTTTTACATTAAACCTTGTTTATAGGTGAAATCGTGTTAAAAGTTATGTTCAAAATATCTCGAACACCATGAAGCTTTGGGGTGTTCATCGGTTAAAATCCATTGAATTTAGGTGGATCTGATTTGACCAGATCATCTATCTGATGTTGGATTTTGTCATTAATCCAATCGAATTGATGAATTGATTGGATCGGTTATTTCCATTGGATATTACTATTTGTTATCCATTATATCGGATTGGAGTCATCCGATCTTCAACCAATTAATCCACCTTTTCAACCCAGTATTCGTTTATTTCACTAATTTCATGAAAACACTATATAAAATATCAAGTAAAAACATAATAAAATAAAGCCAATGTAAAAAAATTAAACCATTAATTTAGGTAAAATCATGGATCTGATTGTTTTGTAATAGTCCATTAATGACACTGAAACCTAGACAAAAAAATAAAATTACAAATATACCCTTAAAATTAATTTCATGGTGAGAGATGAACAATATTATAATGAAGGCTTGTGGTTGGTCTAAATAGTTCGTATAGTTAATACTTTTATCATGGTTAACAAATGATCCTAACTCTCTATATATTTGTATGTGTGTGTTGGATCGATTAACTCTGTTTCTTGGTAT
>NC_037532.1:9854750-9861428 GCF_001531365.2 Cynara cardunculus var. scolymus
TAATTAACCCAAAATTAATAAATCCGCCGGAAATCCGCCGGAAATATAACCGGTTTAACTTTTCCGGTGTAATTCCGGCGGAAGTCAACAAAAGTTGACTTTTTAAAATACCGCCGGAAATCCGCCGGAAAAATTCCGGCGGAATTTGTCCGCCGGAAAATCCGCCGGAAATGCCCAGTTTTCTAGTAGTGTAGTTTTTGAAGTCTTCAACGACTCCAAATCTCCATCTCCATCGAATTCAGACCTGAAAACTCCATCAAAATCAGCGTTGAGAGATTTAGTTTAGTTTTTTTTTTTGCTAACGAAACAAAGGTGTATACAAAAAAAATCCACATTTAGAAACTTGAGTCTATTGTTGTTTCTTGCAGTATCATTCTTCATTGAGAATTGTTTGCATTCAAATTGATCATTCATTTGTAGAAATTTAATCCACATCCAATGTTTCTTGTGTATATAAATATAAATTTTGGTTATCACATTGGTATCACAATGGCTTTCACCATAGGTATCGCAGTGTATCATAGTGCACCTTGTGTGTATTTTAGTATCACATTGTGTCGATGTTTTTAGGTATCACATTATGTATCTTGTATTTACTTGGTGTTTGCTAGAATATGCTCCTCAGAGGCCGAAGATCCTAGGTCAGAGAGAGGAGTTTCTTAAAATACCTGAAATGCCCCTTAAATAAATTTTTAATTCAAATTGTCCGAATTATTAATTTCCTAAATTACAATTAATTTGTGGTTGAGATTAGATCTCATAGTTATCACAAACAATCGAGTTCTTCCTTGAATAGCTCCCTATATATATATATATATATATGTGTGTGTGTGTGTGTGTGTGTGTGTGGGGAAGGGTGGGTTGGATTCTGGTAAGAAGGAGAGTTAAGGTGAGATGCGTAAGAAAGGATATCTACCTTGGATGCATTTTAGGATGAGATGAATCAGATCAGTGCACGTATCAAACATGATTCACCTTAACTCTCATTCTCTCCGGAACCCAACCCTATATATATATATATATATATATATATATGGAAATGTTCAAATGAGAAGTCCTAAAATTTTGAGAAGGTGAGAAGATATCTCAATCATTAGATAAATTTTTAATAGCCAAGATCATAAGGGGAAAATATGTAAATACAGAAAAATTTTGTGACTAATTTAAAGAACTCAAAAAAGTTGAGGGGGCATTTTGAAAAAATATATATATATATATATATATACACACACACACACACACTTGGTATCATGTGAGACCAGCTTGTTTTCATGAGACCCGTGAGAAAACCTTTTTACACTTGAAACTTCACAGTAAAACACTATGAAGGTAACTTTCACAGTGTTTTTTGCCGTGAAGGTTCAGATTTTTTTTTACCTTCACAATATTTTGCTGTGAAGTTTGCAGTGTAAAAATGACGTCTCATGAAACAGGTCGGTCTCACGTGAACCCAACCTTATATATATATATATATATATATATATATATATAGGGTTGGGTGCCGATGAGAATGAGAGTTACGGTGCGAAGCGTAAAAAGGGATCTCCAGTCTTGGATGCATATTAGGATGAAATGCACCGAGATGCACCAGATCAATTTTCGTATCAAGCTCGATTCATGGGAAGGTTTGAGATTAAACATGATGAATGGTCCAGATTCATTCTTACGCTTCTCATTTTAACTCTCATTCATAGATGGCCATTCACCTATATGCATATATACTTAGAAAGGAATTGATTCGGTGCATCTTGGTGCACCACATTAGTGTTGACATTCAATAAGGATTAATCCAAGAGTGGAGATCTCTTCTTACGTTTTCTCACCATAACCTCCCTTCTCACCGGAATCCAACCCCTGTATATATATGTGTGTGTGTGTGTGTGTGTGAAGGATCGTGTCAAAAGGAGAGTTAATGTGATAAATGTAAGAAGGGACCTGGACCCTTCATCACCTTTAATCTCAAACTCACCTATGAACCGCCCTTGATACGGGGATTGATCGGGTGCATCTCTTGCATCTCATCTCGGTACATCTCATCCTAATGTGCATCCAAGAGTGAAGCACAACCGCTCCTCGCCGATAAACCCCAAAGATCTTGTCATATTTCCTATTTAAAAAATTAATATTATTTTAATTTTTTATGTATTTATTTATTGTATGGAATAAAATACAAGGCGAAGGATTGTGTTAGAAAGAGAGTTCAAATGAAAAGTGTAAGAACGGATTTGGACCCTTGATTACCTTTAATCTCAAACCCACCAATAAATCGAACTCGATACGAGCATTGATTCGGTGCATCTCAGTGCATCTCATCCTAAAGTCATCCAAGGATGGAGATCCCTTCTTACACTTCTCACATTAACTCTCCTTCTCACCGGAACCTGACCCTATAATACAAACCCCCTATCTTATGTTAAACTCCCCTATGCAATTGTGAATCACAATCGCTCACCATCGATAAAGATATTTGTTATTCACAACCACCCCTTCCCACTCTCGTCTTTCCTCTCCGGCCACACCTTCCATCCCTCTTCCCATGCGATAGTGAAAAACCCTCCACCTTCCCTCACGACGGTCTCTTTCCATCCCAGCTCCCCTCCATCTCTGGTGTTACCCTCTCTGGTCAACCCCTTCATTGAACACGAATTAAAAACAGAATCAGAAGACATCGATCTCCGTCTTCTCCATACTCCATTGCATCCGCCCTACATCGATCCTCCAACAGATGCTACTTCTTGAAATCCATAATAGGTTTTTTCCCCCTGAAATCTAGTTTGAAGTATCATCAAGAATCAATATTGTGGATCTAAACCTAAAGCTCTCTTCCTTCTTTTGTGTTTATGGATCCCTACTTTTTGTGTTATTGGAATATGAAGAATCCAGTTTTTTTGTTGAAGTAATTCTTTGTTAAAGGGTCATCAAAGAGTAAATATATGCTAAAAAATGGAAAACTTCTTATAATTTGTGTTTGATTTGAGGGTGGTGATGATGGTGACAGAACCGGGTTGATTTGGAATGGAAATATGTTTTGGTGTCTTTAGTCGAAGAAGGGTAAGTGGCTGAAGAAGACGATTGAAGAAGGAATGTGACCAGAGAAAATGACCATCAAAGTGGCCGGATATGATAAAAAGACCAAAATACCCATGACTTGACGGAGCAATGTTTAGTAGAGTTAGGACAAAAGGGACCCCTTCTGTAACAAAGTGAAACCATGGTAACCATATATGTAACTATTTCGTTCCGGGTTCCAATCCAAAGTTTTCAAATAACCATAGAGATGAAATTTGAAGGAATGTTATAGATTAAATTGAAGTCCTCTTATAAACAAATTTTAGGAAAATGTGTATGCCAACTACTCATTAACATTAATCTTTTTGTAAGAGAAGTTGACAACAATCTTAAAACCGTATGCTAATTTAAGTTCTCTAACAATGCTTGAGAACGGTGTTGCAATGTACTCTACAAATGTTTGACTAACTTTAGTAGTTTGTTTAACTTGAAATCGCAGTTTTAATTGAAATTTCATTTAAGGTGACAAAGTCACGATTTTAATTTTTATAACAAATTTAATTGAAATCTCATTTGAAGTTATGAAAAAAAATTCTATAATATTAGTGAAATTTTGAGCGGTGCATAAGCTGTAGCAACAGTAGTGGAAACTCAAGATGATGCATGAAGAACAACATCATCAAACTAAGATAATGGATGTTCCTCCATAAAACAATAAAATTAACATCAAGTGGAGTCGATGACCCACATATCAAATATTAAACTGATAAAAACATATACTACACTTTACTGTAACATTCTATAATATTTAAATTGTAAATTAGAGAGGTGCGTCAAACATGGATAATACACCAAGACAATGGATAAATAACTACATCACCAAGTAGTATAATGGACATTCTCATATAAAAAATAAAACACAAAGTAAGCTGAAGAATCATATATTAGATATCAAACTAAGAGCATATAATATACTTGATCTACAGAAAAACCTAAGATTCATGACAAATATATAAACTAAAAACATATACTATATTTGATCTTAAGCAAAAGGTCGAGATCCGAGAAAAATATGTTTGTTCCATTTTCAGTCATTTTTTTTTTGTAGCAATCTCTCTCTTGCCACTTTCATTACATCATTCAATGTGGGATGCAAGCAATATTGAGAAAAAAGATGACCCTTTTCTTTTTGTTTATACCTCCCACATGCCTCTTTCATTCTATATATTGTGGGATGCAAACAATAATATGAGAAAAAAATGATTTATAATTTTTAGAAGTTGTCATCCATGGTTATTTCTTTTATATGGATAAAATAAAGATATAAAAATATAGATTATAGATATATAAATATTGTTTTTACAACTATAACTTCTACCAATTTTATGGTGTTGATTTATTGTCAACTTTATGTTATTTTTTATATTAGTTTTTCGTATATATATATATATATATATATATATATATTTATTTATTTATTTATTTATTTATTTATAAAAGATGGTTGTCCAAAAAAACAGGTCAACCTAAAAGTTGCACAAACTCTATTAGTTTTGAAAGATATCTAACTCCTTTAAATATTCACTCATTTTGTATTATTTGGTTGTTTTGATTTCAACCATGGTTATATATTTTGTATCATTTGTTTGGTTCCTCCTTTAATATATTATATTGATATTGACATTGATTCATGATTGATCTCAAATTCATTTTTTCTTTCTTTCAAATATTTACCTCCGTCTTCGAATATATCACATTCTCAAGGACTTGCAGCAATACCTTAACATGTTGTTTCCTTATATATAAGCTTATTTTATTTTACTTATAATTATATAATCAAGTTTAGTTATAATAAATATAATTGTAGATTCAGTTTCAATTATAACAAACTAAAACAATCAATAAATTGTTTGTTATATTATTTTAAAGTTTTAAATTCAACTTTATCTATACTATATTATAAAACATTTGAGAAAAACTCTTAAAAACCATTTTTTATGCATGAAGTACTGTTTATTAATGCATATTACTTAAAATTTAAGATTACAAGTAAATTGTGCGTAAGTATTATTATCCTTATAAAAAATCATATTATTAAATAAAAAATAAACTATTTTGTTATTAATCTAGACTACATTATAATAATAAAAAATCGAATTAAAGAAATTACACAAAATCAATAACTTTTAAATAGTTAATTTGATACTAATATTGATATATTTATTTTCGAAATTTTATGATATTTTCAAATTTATATTTTATTCAAAAATAAAAACATTATCCTCTTCTTAAAACCACATAAAAACCGTATTATAACATCTTCAGATAAATAATATATCTCGCTGCATTGAACGAGTACTCTTCTAGTAATATAAAATATATATAGTAAATTCATATCATTACCTTTCGTTATTATTTAAAAGTCAACTGACATAAAAGAATTTTTAATATGAATAGAATTTTTGCAAAAATAGAGGAAAGTTAAAATGAACCAACTCTATTACTTAATACAAAAATATTTTGTAAATTATGTATATAAACATTTTTGTTCGCAAAGAGGGTGGGCAAAATTGCGTCAACCTCATGATTTGGCACAAAAGTACCCTCTCTTCTTTCATATATTGAGTCACTACTTCCAAATTTGCATCTACTCACCAATATGGGATGATGAAAATCAATCACCTTTAATATTTAAAAATACTCGACCCTCATTTTTTTACATCATTTATCGTTGGTTTCTCTTTTAATATACATATATTGATATTGATGATTGATTTATTTATGACACAATACCATTGACACTGCTTTATTATTATGATGTGTGTATGTAGAAATTATGTTTCTAATTTAACTTATAAATGTATTTTAAAACATAATTTTATTAAAACAGTTAAAATATGCAATTAAGTGGGCACAAAATAAGTGTACTATAAATTTTGATTTTTATAGTAAGAGGGACGATAAAAACAACCAATCCATGAGCCACATTTCAAGATTTGATGAATACTCAAAGCTCATTAAGCCACCTCATTATCCTTTGGTTGTTTCAATTGTGGTTAAGTTTGAGATATCTCACCTTGATGAGAGATTGTATATATATATATATATATACATACATACATACACACACACACACACATATATATATATATATATATATATATATATATATATAGATTCAGTGGAGACAGATTGGGCCTGTAGAAAAATCATCATGTCTGGTTCCTTCGCTTTTTTGGCAGGTTTATTGAAACAAAAATTGAAGATTTAGTTACAATTATAAATTATAAATCTACTTTTCTATCTTCATCCAAGGATTCTTTATTCATACCCATTCAATTTGAAGTATTGATCCAATTCTAAAATTTTGCTTCGAAATTTCGATCCAATTTGCATTTCATCCGGGAAAAGTCATCTTTTTCTCAACAATGCCTTTGTCATTTGATTCATAGATATGATTGTGGTTTACAATTATAACTTCCATACCTGTTTGGTCTTAAGGCGGGTTGACAAACAACCTCTGTGGATAAGTCACAAAGACCTGAGCATGTTTTAGAAAGAATAGCAGCTTGATGATTTGCATTATGATCAAAATGGGATGGACTCCAGACTTAATGTGAATGATATATATATATATATATATATATATATATATATATATATATATAG
>NC_037532.1:9861465-9868408 GCF_001531365.2 Cynara cardunculus var. scolymus
CGTGAGACCCGTGAGACCACGTTTTTACACGTAAACTTCACAACAAAAACACTGTTAAGGTTTTAAAAAGTCGAACCTTCACAGCAAAAACACTGTGAAGGTTTTAAAAAGTCACCTTCACAGCATTTTTGCTGTGAAGTTTCAAGTGTAAAATGCTGGTCTCACGGGTCTCACGAAAACAGGCTGGTCTCACATGATCCCAAGTCTATATATATATATATATTGATTCAATCTCTTATCAAAGTGGGATATCTCAATTTCAACCACAATTCACCAACATGAAATAATAAAGAATTCATAAAAATCTCATGAACAATTAGATGTATCTTTTAAGATTTGTAACTCCCAATTAATTATTGGGGGTTACAAAAAGGTTGAATTACCAAATTACCTTTATCATTAATTTATAATTTAGATTTGAACCTAAAGTGAAGAAAGAATGTGATTGGTCAAGATCGGTTTCCATAGTTTGTACCATATGGTTGGTTTCTATTTGAACCAACATCTCTCTCTCTCTCTCTCTCTCTATATATATATATATATATATATTAATAAGATTTGTTTTGTAAAAATAAGGTCATCTAAGTAAGATAACCTTATGAGTTAAGCCTCAATAGTTGACACAATTAATATTATTCTTCTTTCTTATACACACCTCCCTATTCCAATATTTCAATCTCTCACCAATGTGGGATATCTCAAACTCAACCTCATGAGTTGACACAATTAGTCTCATCCTTCTTTCTTATACACACCTCCTTATTCCAATTTTTCAATCTCTCACCAATATCGGATATCCCAAACTCAACCACAATTCACCAACACCTCAATACTCAATTATCATGATGTATGTTTGGTCTTAAGGCAGGTTGACAAACAACACGTGTGGATAAGTCAAAAAGACTTGTGCATGTGTTAGAAAGAATAGCAGCTTGATGATCTGCATTAGGATGAAAATGGGATGAGCTCCCAGACTCAATGTGAACGATATATATATATATATATATATATATATATATATATATATATATATATATAGGGCCAAGATCAAATGCTAACCATCATTTTTGTGTTAACCTTATTAACTGATTTTGGCCATCCAAATCTATAATCAACGGTTAAGATTAATCAATAAAAAAAATTAATTTTAAAGTTTGAATTTTAATGAGGCTTAGTGAACAATGATGAAAGGGGCATTTTGGGAAGAAAAAATACACTTATCAAGTGTATTCTAGTAAATTGAATTCATTTGTAACCCCCAAACAATTAATGGAGAGTTACAAACAATCAAATCCCAAAAAATATGCATTCATATTATTTTTATTATTATTTTATTATTGATATTCCATGTTCATTCTTGTATGAATTCCTAAATCGCATAAGAAACACGGTAGTAATAATTTTCGGTATTGATCAATTTGAACACAAATGAACCGTGAACACAATTTGAACAAAAATGAACAACCGTGAACATAATGTGTACACAAATGAACCGTGAACACGATATGAACACAAATGAACACGACATGTGCAATTTTTGGCCCATATATTCACATACATAGACATCCCACAAAATTAAGGTAACATCTGTTAATTTGTTCAAATTGTGTTCACGGTTCATTTGTGTTCAAATTGTGTTCACGGTTGTTCATTTGTGTTCAAATTGTGTTTACGGTTCATTTGTTTTCAAATTGATCAATATCGAAAATCGTTACTACCGTGTTTCTTATGCGATTTAGGAATTCATACAAGAATGAACATGAAAGATCAATAGTAAAATAAAAATTAATAATATGAATGCATATTTTTTGGGATTTGATTGTTTGTAACTCCYCATTAATTRTKTDGGRGTTACAAATGAATTCAATTTACTAGAATACCCTTGTAAGGGTAAAATGAACAAGACATAAACCTATAAGAATAACGGAATTTGATTGGTTGAAAGGGTTTTCAAAGTTAACACAAAAATGATGGTTAACATTTGATCTTCCCTCTCTCTCTCTCTCTCTCTCTATATATATATATATATATATATATTGATTCAATTTCTCATGAAAGTGGAATATCTCAAATTCATCCACAATTCATCGACACTTCAATACTCAAATCTCATGATACACCTAATTACTTCTTGGTTCTTATTATATATATATATATATATATATATAATGTTGATGATTGTAAACATACTTCAATTTTATTTTTATATAAGAAGATTTATTTTGTAAAAATAGGGTCATCCAAGTAAGATAACCTTATGAGTCAAGGCTTATGAGTTGACATAATTAATCTCATCCTTCTTTATGATACACATTTTCTTATTCCAATATTTCAATCTCTCACCAATGTAGGATATCTCAAACTCAACCTCATGAGTTGAGACAATTAATCTCATCATTCTTTCTTATACACTACTTATTCCAATTTTTCAATCTATCACCAATGTGGGATATCTCAAACTCAACCACAATTCACCAACACCTCAATACTCAATTCTCGTGATGCCACCTCAATACTCTTGGTTCTTCCTTTAATATATATATATATATATGTATATATATATATGTGTGTGTGTGTGTGTGTGTAGATTAAGTTGGTCTGAAGACTTTCTCTATCTACAAAACAACGTTTATTATATGAAACAAATCTTATTAAAAGAACAACCAAGTATTCTAAGGTGGCATTACAAGACTTGAGTATTCTCAAAATTTGAGATGTGGTGTGTTTTGATTATTCCATGTTGGTAGGAAAATGGTAGATTGAAAATGAAACATGTCTTTGAAATCTATAGTCGTGGATTGGAATCCAAACCAATTCCAACCAAACGATAAAAAACACAGTTATGAAAAATCATGGTTGACATCTATGAAAGTCAATCAAATAGTAAAACTTATAGTTATGAATTTTTTTTCTACATGTATACAAAAGTATGAAAGATGTCTTTCAAATGTATAGCCATGGCTGAAATCAAAATCATTTCCATCCAAACAATGAAAATTATAGTAATGAAAAATCATGGTTGAAATCAAAGCCAACCAGATGACAAAACCAATTAGTAACTCTTATCTTTATATCTTTATATATCTTAAAGTAAAACTTGCAAGGATCCTTAAGCAGTGAGTATTCTTCATTTCTTGAATTATGGTTGAGTTATGTATATCTCACATTGATGAAGATATGAAAGATTTACAATGAATGGTAGGTATATGAAGGGAGGTTGAAATGTCTTTGTGGCAACTCATGGTGGGGTTGGCTCCTCTTGTCCGATCCTTTAAACTCACGTTGTTGGCTCATTTTCGCCAACCCTCCGAGCTCATGAGTTGACTCATTTTGGCCAACCCTCTTTTAGCAAAGAAATTGTGATAACCGGATCCTGGTTATCACCCAAGGTTTTTAATGTGTGATTATCTGATTAAATGATTTCATGACAGCATGATAAATTGATACGTTTGATCATGCTAGTATGTGAATTTGTGCATTAATTGGATATATATATATACACACATATATATATATATATATAAATGCATGATATATGTGTATATATGCATAAGTATATATGTATGTGTGCATGGTTTGTGGGTATGCATGCACATGGATTAGCCGCCTTCTTGTTATAGAAGGGTATAAAAGAAGGTTGAAGCCTCCATATTTCTCTTCTTGCTATTTTTGATAAAAGTAGGCGATTTAAAAGAGAGAGAAATTGGCCGGATTTCAAGTATCTGATTTCAAGAAGGTTGTTTTCAAAAGGCTTGTTAAGGTGAGTGATTTCTAAACCTTTTTACATAAAAATTGTTACTGGTTTTATTTGAATGTTGTTTACTATTGGAAAGAAATCAGTTATTTGCTTAAAGATTTTATCCGAGTAAAGGTTGAACAGATTAAGTTTAAATCGGACAAAGCTTGTCCGGATTAATTGTAAATCGATCAAGGGTTGGGCGATTAAGTCTTAAATCGCTCAGGTGTTGAACGATTTAGTCTTAAACCGATTAAATGTCAAGCGAGTTATAATTGGTAAGAATGGTTAACATTTTGAACTGAGAAGTAGGAATACGATCATGTGGTGACCGGATTATTTTAAATCGGTTAAGCTTTGAACGATGTATTGTCCGGACTTGTTATCCAGACAAAGTTGTTGGAATTTTTCCAAATGTTAAATCGGACAAACCTTGGGCGATAAGTTGTCCGGATGATTTGGTAAACCGGCCAAGACTTGACCGGAGATGAAGTCCGACCAAGTTTATGTTGACCGAAATTGTATTGTGCCTTGTGCTTGTTTGATACAATTGTTATTTTATCATAAAAATGGAGATTTGATATAAATGATTTTTAGATTGATAATAATTTCAGTGGTTGCGGTCTATTTGAAATTATTTTTGTGAAATGTATTGATAAGGAAATAAGGGTGACATATCAAGGAGAGGTGTACCATGGGATAAGAGTGGCATATCAAGGAGATGTGTACCATGGGATAAGGGTGACATATCAAGGAGAGGTGTACAATGGGATATAAGGGTGGCATATGTGTATGTGTGTTGTATGATATAACTCTTTCTATTATATCCCTTAAGACTACCGTGGTCTGGAATCTTTATTTCTTTGTGATTTAAGAATTTAGGATCAAGGTTCTTATTGGAAATCATAGTTTGAATGTTATTGAGAAGAAAAAACATCAGGTTTGATCTGAAACTTTCTATAAACCTTGTTTGATAAGAAAAAGGTTTAAAAGTGGCATTATATGAAACCTGACTGATTCAAAGGTATGATATTTGTATAGCTTAATGCTTAGCCTGAAAAGTGGAAAGGATTTGGTATTCTGTCCCTATTCGTTCATATATTTTTTATATATATGAATAGTTGTTTTTCATAAAGGATTTGGTGATTTTCACCCTGCAATATCATAATAGGGTATCTCACTAGACCATTCGGTCTAACCCTCGTTTTGTGATTTTAACTATGTATTGCAGGAGGTTCGGACTTTAAGGGAAAAGGGAAAATTTGATATTTTCCTATATGCATTTCTACATGAAGATCTGTCTTGATGTACAAGTTTTGATTGATTAGTACAAGAAATGTATTTGAAGTTTTGGACCTTGTATTTGGTTATAATAGATTCTTGTACTAAGGGACCTGAATGAGATAATATCATGTATTTCTTTTGTATGAAATATGTGTTACATGAAATTTGTGGTTTGGGGCGTTACATAAAAGTGGTATCAGAGTCTGAGTTTAAGGGATTTAAGTATTTAACAGCATGATACCTAGACTTAAACTGTTTTATTGCATGTTAACGGTCCCGGACGTAGTTAGCTCCATTGGAAATAAATATGATGGGTTGAAAGAACAGTGTGTAAGGTAAATTTTAATTACATCTGGCCAATGTAATTATGAATTTACAGGTACACATCTGAACTTAAATATTTCATTATATTTGGGAATGTGAATACGTGATTATTAATACTAAAATCTGCAGATGTCTAGCCGAACTAGAAGATCTGAAAGAACGGCTCGTCCAGAGTCTGAAGAAAGGGAAGAGTCACCTGTTAATATTCCAACTAGCACGTCCGGAAATAGAGGAAGGGGAAGAGCAAGGGGACGAGGCAGAGGTAGAAGTCAGTCTCAAGGAAGGGGTCGGACTGAAGTACATCCTGAAAATGAAGAATCCCACTCTGGGTATGTACAGGAAAGATTAGTGCCACACCCTGAATATGTAACCAGGGACATGTTGGCTGAAGAAATGGGGAAGTTGCGGGAAACTTTGACTTCTATTATGGGAATTCCAGCCAGGGTAGAGACAGAAAGAATAGAAGTTCATCCCTCGATGCCAGTTACTCACAACAAGGAGGGGGATATTAAAATGCTTTTGGCATGCAAGCCACCAACATTTTCTGGAGAAAGAGATCCGGTGAAAGCTATGTGCTGGATCAAGGAGATGGAATATGTGTTCAACACCATTCGATGTCCGGAAACAGATGAAGTTCGATTTGTTGTTTCTGTATTAAAGTCAAATGCTTTGTTCTTGTGGGAAGTTGAATCGTCTACCAGAACAGATGTTTTACAGACTTTATCTTGGGTAGATTTCGTGGACCGATTCAAGAATCAATTTTGCCCTAAAACAGCAGTGAGACAAATGGAGGAAGATTTCCTGAAGTTAGAACAAGGAAATGGAACAGTTCGGGAGTATACCGAAAGATTCATTGAATACTCTCGCTTTGCTGAACATTATGTTTCGACCGAACCCAGAAAGATAGAGAGGTATATTTGGGGTTTGAAACCCTCAATTAGAGAGTTTGTTATTGCTATGAACCCCAATACCTTTTCATTAACGGTAGACGCAGCCGAAGTGACCGAACGAAATAAGAACAGGCAAACAGAAGGAAAGGTGGTAGAGAAAAGAAAATGGGAGGGGCCTTCATCTTTTCGAGGGCCGAAAACTGTAAGATATGATAACAGATCTGAGCAGAAGATAGGTGAGAAAGTCTGTTCACAATGCCAACAGGTTCATCAGGGTGAGTGTAAGATGGACCCAAGAAAATGTTATAAGTGTGGTGAAGCAGACCATCTGTCTAGAAATTGTCCAGCTAACAGAAGGTGTTTTAATTACAATTCTCTGGATCATATTCGACCGAATTGTCCCTTGTTAAGAACTCCGCAATTAACAATGGGGAGTAACGCGTCGGGTGCACGGGGAAGGCCTACTGTGAACAGAGGAGGGCAAGGAGGGGCGTGGGGACGGTCCTTCCAGATGACTAAGAACGAGGCAGAGGCATCACCGGATGTAGTAACATGTACATTCCTTTTGAATTCAATACGTGCTAAGGTGTTATTTGACTCTGGTGCAAACTTTTCGTTTGTGTCACCATTCTTTGCTCAAACTGCATGTCTGAATTATGTGCTACTTGATGATGAGTTAGTAATTGATACTGCTAATAGTTAGGAAACT
>NC_037532.1:9870588-9871970 GCF_001531365.2 Cynara cardunculus var. scolymus
AATAAGATGTATAGAGATTTGAAACCTTTTTATTGGTGGCCAGGGTTGAAAAGAGATATAGCTCAATATGTGGAACAATGTCTGACATGTTTACAGGTTAAGATTGAACATCAAAAGCCATATGGAAGTCTTCAATCCTTAGAGATACCTGTATGGAAATGGGATCACATTACCATGGATTTTGTTATGAAGTTACCTCGAACTCCAAAGGGGTATGACGCGATTTGGGTAATTGTTGATCGTCTGTCTAAATCTGCGCATTTTCTGCCAATAAGAGAGAAGTACTCTTTAGAAAGGCTAGCACAGATTTACATCAAAGAAATTGTTACCAGACACGATGTTCCATTGTCTATTATCTCTGATAGAGATACTCGGTTTACTTCGAAGTTTTGGGAAGCGTTACAAAAGCTTTGGGGTCTGAAATTCGACTAAGTACAGCTTATCATCCGTAAACTGATGGGCAAAGTGAAAGAACTATCCATACTCTCGAAGATATGTTGAGAAGTTGTATTATTGACTTCGGGGGATCGTGGGAAGATCATTTGCCATTGATAGAGTTTGCATATAACGACAGTTACCATTCCAGCATCCAAGCGGCACCGTATGAAGTGTTGTATGGACGTAAATGCCGAACGTCGTTGTGTTGGAATGAGATTGGTGAAAAACAGCTGACGGGTCCTGAAATAGTCCAAGAAACTTCTGAAAAGATCGAACAAATCCGCAAAAGAATCAAAACAGCATAAGATCGCCAGAAAAGTTATGCAGATAATCGTCGAAAGCCAATTGAGTTTGGTATATGTGATTTTGTGATGTTAAAAGTTTCACCATGGAAGGGTGTTATCAGATTTGGAAAGAAAGGAGAACTCAGTCCAAGGTATGTGGGGCCGTTCAGAATATGTAAGCGAATTGGGCCGGTAGCATATCAGTTAGAGCTGCCAGAAGAGCTGAGTCTGATTCACAACACTTTTCATGTGTCGAATTTGCGGAAATGTTTAGCTGATCTGAGTCTAGCTATAACGTTGTCAGAGATTCAATTAGACAGTAAGCTGAATTTTGTGGAAACACCGGAAGCCGTAATCAACCGAAAGATCAGGGTGTTGAGAAACAAAGAAATAAGTCTGGTTAAAATTCAGTGGAAGTTTCACAAAGGACCAGAATCAACATGGGAATTGGAATCAAAGATGAGATCAGAGTACTCATGGCTTTTTGATTTAAGGAATTCCGGGACGAAATTCTTTTGAGGGGTGGATAATGTGATAACCGGATCCTGGTTATCACCCAAGGTAATTAATGTGTGATTATCTGATTAAATGATTTCATGACAGCATGATAAATTGATACGTTTGATCATGCTAGTATGTGAATTTGTGCATTAATTGGAT
>NC_037532.1:9873035-9880836 GCF_001531365.2 Cynara cardunculus var. scolymus
TGATTTAAGGATTTAGGATCAAAGTTCTTATTGGAAATCATAGTTTGAATGTTATTGAGGAGAAAACATCAGGTTTGGCCTGAAACTTTTTATAAACCTTGTTTGATAAGAAAAAGGTTTAAAAGTGGCATTATATGAAACCTGACTGATTCAAAGGTATGATATTTGTATAGCTTAATGTTTAGCCTGAAAAGTGAAAAGGATTTGGTATTATGTCCCTATTCGTTCATATATTTGTTATATATATGAATAGTTGTTTTTCATAAAGGTTTTGGTGATTTTCACCCTGCAATATCATAATAGGGTATCTCAATAGACCATTCGGTCTAACCCTCGTTTTGTGATTTTAACTATGTATTGCAGGAGGTTCGGACTGTAAGGGAAAAGGGAAAAATTTGATATTTTCCTATATGCAAATACATGAAGATCTGTCTTGATGTACAAGTTTTGATTGATTAGTACAAGAAATGTATTTGAATTTTTGGACCTTGTATTTGGTTATAATAGATTCTTGTACTAAGGGACCTGAATGAGATAATATCATGTATTTCTTTTGTATGAAATATGTGTTACATGAAATTTGTGGTTTGGGGGCGTTACAGAAATGTTAACCATACATAATAAAAATAAAAAATAAAAATCGTTATTAGATTTAAGTATTTTAAAATCTTGACGTATGGTGTGATTTTGGTTATCTTTCGGCAACTTCCTTGTAGAATTTCTTTTTGTTAAATCAACATATGAAATGATATTATGAGATTTAAGTTTTTTTTTTTGAATTATGGTATGATTTATGTTATCTTACAATTATGAGAAGATTATTGAATGCACAATGTATATGATATATTAAAAGAGTATGCATTTCTTTGAAAAAATTAGTTGACTAGAATATATTTTTTGACCGATCCTCCTTTTGCAAAAAGAACATATATATATATACACCCAAATATACTTATTTAAATATTGACAAATATCAATAGTGAAACTATAGTTTATAACGTATTTTTTGGAGGGATCCTTCTATGTAAAGATCTATATCTATATATGTATACATATACAATGAAGATTGTAGGGCATGAAGTAGTATTATGAGATTTAAGTATTAAAAATATTCAATTGTGATATTGTTTTCATTATTCATATTGATGGGGGAAATGATAGATTGAATGTCATTATATATATAAAAGAAAATAATAGATGTATGAAATATATTATGATATTTGAATTGTGGTATTATTTATGTTACCTCACGTTATGGATCACCTAAGATATTAGAGAATGATTACGAATATATGAAATGAGAAGATTCGCATTCGCATTTGAAAATTAAAATGGTTACTTGGTAAAATATGCTTTCGATTCATATCTTGCGAAAAATTCAATATAATAATAAATTTTAATTGAATATATATGAATAAAAGGAAAGATGGTAGATATTGAATTGTATAATAAGATTTGAATAGTTAAATTTTTTGAATTATAATGTTATTTTAGTTATCTAATTTTGTCCATTTATTTAAAATATTCATCAAAACCAAATGTTACATTGTTTTTACATAAATTTATATCATCATGCAACACACAATATCGAACACTAGTATCAATTGGAAGACAACGTTATTAATGTGATCAACATTATATATGCAAATATCAATAATAAAGTGATCAACATTGTGATTTTATAATGGTTTCAAATAATGTGT
Source organism: Cynara cardunculus var. scolymus (assembly GCF_001531365.2). Classification (NCBI taxonomy): domain Eukaryota; kingdom Viridiplantae; phylum Streptophyta; class Magnoliopsida; order Asterales; family Asteraceae; genus Cynara; species Cynara cardunculus. The sequence continues at coordinate 9,874,739 of NC_037532.1, forward strand.
GCTACTTTCTCTTTTCAACAATTACAAATAATTTTTTATGGGTAAGCAATTCAAGTAATTATAGCAGTTTCAACATCGATGACTTTTAAACCCTCCAGAAGAGAGCACATGGGGGATCATGTTCAATGGGAAAGCTTGAAAGAAAGCAATAGTGGCCGGGTCGGTAAGGATATTGCCCGCCTGTTGACCGGACGAATCTAAATTCTCTTTCGGTCAACTGTCCACCCAGTCAAGTGCAGAAGTTTTTAAACTTCAAATCCTTGAAGAATTATAAATAATTTAAGTAAAACTATAAATGCAAAAGAAATACAATTAAGTTCGTTATTATTTGTATGTTGTATAAGGATTTTTTTTAATAATTAGTCACTACAAAAAATTGGTTTTGTAAGACAAGTGAAATATAGAACCATTCTAAAAAGTATTTTAAGAAGCTTTTAAGAGAGAATGTGGTATTAACTATTTTATACGACATTATTTTAAAAAGTTTTCTATAAATAAAAGTGTCCTGTAAAAAGATGGGTTTATAGGACACTTCTCAAAAGTGTCATATAAAATAGTTAATATGACACTTTATTTTAAAACGTCTTAAAAAACTTGTTTAGCGTTTTATAAACCTATTGTACCACTTTTAAACTAGACGCTTAGTTTATCTTATAAACCTACGTTTTATAAAGTATTCTATTTTGACGTTTAGACAATCTAGACGTCTTATATATCTTGTTTTGTTGTAGGGAGTGCAACAAACATGCGAGAGGATAATCCTTTGATCATTTTCATCAACAATCACCTCTATAAAAATACCATACAGAAGACTTGATATCTTACAAATAAGGAAACCAAATAATACAATAATTATTTTCTTAAAAAACAACGATCGAGTACCTACCAAAATATACATGATATATTCCTTATTCTAACACACCCCCATTACCCATAGTCGAACAGGGAGGGTGACGGATGCTGAGTTTGTCTCATAAATCTTCAAAGAGTACTATACCAAAGGTAAACCCTTGATAAGAATATTAGCGATTTGATATCGGGAAGGCATATGTTAAACTCGAACTTGACCTGGAGCTACATTTTCACGCACAAAATGGATATCTATCTCTATATATTTTAGCTCATGTTGAATAGGATTCCCGGATAAGTAAACGGCACTACATTATCAGAGACCCAAAAAATAACTCAAACAACCCAAATCATTCATTGCAAATTCGGAGCTAAGACAAAAAATGATACACTACGAAGATCCTCTGATGATGTAGTCAATATTATCTCATCAACATACAATAAGAGATATGACATTTCTTTACCATTCTGGTATATAAACAGAGAATGATCTGAGACACTGTGGATGAAGCCAATGCTAGCAGCAAAATCTGCAAAGCACTTGTACCAAGCTTTGGGGGCTTGCTTGAGCCCGTATAAAGACTTGTTAAGTAAGCACACATGGTTTGGTCATGCTAGATCTGGATACCCCATGGGTTGATGCATATACACTATTTCCTTGAGCTCACGTTACAAGAAGCATTCTTTACGTCTAACTGGTGAATAGACCATGTTTTAGATAAAGCTAAACTGAGAACTATGCGAATAGTTGCAGGCTTGACCACATGACTGAATGTCTCGCCATAATCGACCCCATCACCTACAAGTCGTGACTTATGCCTTTCTATTAAACGTTTAAAACGCTCTTTATGAGAAAAAATCTACATAGACCGAATGACATTTACATTAGGAGGATGGGATACCAATTCCTACATTTTATTTTTAATAAAGACCATCGAACTCGTCATCCATAGTCATTTTCCAATTCACATCACGTAAGGCGTACACATGATTAGTCGAAATAGGTTTGAGAATGTCATGTTCGCCACGAGTGACAGGGCGATGATTAGAGATGACTGGATGGTCGAATAGAGGAGTGACATGATTGATTGTAAGGGGCAGTTGGGGAGGATCGATAGTAGAAGATTTGACCAGATGTAAAGGAACCGAGGGGCTGGGACTGGGCCTGGTCGGATGGCTTAACCATAGGTAAAGAAACAAGGGAAGCTGACATTGACACTCTTTGAGGTTATGGTTGGCCATTAACAATGGGGGGAAAGTGGTGAAGCACATGATACACCTTCATCCAATAAACAGTAAGAGTAAGATTGTGGGTTATGAAGTTTAGAAAATGGGAACTATGATTCATCGAACATGACATGACGACTAATTATGATTTTCCGAGCAAATACGTCATAGAATTTGTAGCCTCGTTGAGTTGTTGGATGTCCTAAGAACACAGAAGGGGTGGAGCGTGCTTGGAGTTTGGTTATTGTAAAATACGAAAAGAGGGTAAAACACAAACATCCAAAACCCTTGGTTGCCATTTGAATTCATGTAAACAAAAGGTAATTTAATATTTTTCCCACATTGACAAGAAGAACAAACAAAAAGACTAAGAATAACATTATATTCAATAGATATAATTTTTTCTAAGCCAATCAAAAACAAATGTCCCTGAATGACTTAAACAAAGTGATAGCGGTGGTAATTGGATAAAGATCTCTTGTTAGAAAACATGATTCATAAACTCAGTAGCAATAACCATATTCCTCCAAGAATCCATACAAAACATAGTAGGATGGGTGTTTCAAAATTTTACTAGTACGAGCAACTATCCTTTGATGTCGTATATGAATCTAAGCAACAAACTTAGCTCGTTATCTCCACGGTATCCACACAAATGCACTAAATCTAGATGATGTCCAATGCCAAGAGATGGGATTCTTTTCCTTCCCAAATTCTAGGTAGGTTCTCCAACTCCTTGGAGGAAAGGAAGAGCTGCTTGTAGAATATAGAGAGTGAAAGGATCATTTGAAAAAGTTCTAGCGACCCTTGTTGGCTTTTCTCTATTGCATATCATGTACTATTGTCTCACAATGTCTTTATATATAAGTGTAATGATGGGACCTATATCTATAGGTACTACTTTAGGAAAGTTAGCTTTTAGAAGATCTCATATATTCTAAAGGCTTGCTAATAATTAAATATTTTAATTATTTATTCTCCTTATTCAGATATACATTTTATGTGTGTGATCCGTCGAGACTTTATCACGTTGGCAATAATTATAAATCTTATTTATAATTATAAACAAAGAACAACATCTAGCAATACATTATCGTTACTCCAAATGATAAAGTTTGGTGATTCAGCCAATCAACAAACTGTGTGATAATTATCAGTGTACACATTCATATCTCTTTGTTCAGATAATCAGATCGAACACGAGGCATGGATGTGTCATCCTTGCGATGTCCGATCTTTAGTTTCTCGGTTCTAGAATATACTGATAAGACATATATCAATATTTTCTACTAACTATTGAGCATGTATGCACTTCCTCAGACTATTTAATCGAGGACCTAGGGATATTATTCTTGTCATCCAAGAGAAACAAATCCTATCTTGATCCATGTTTGTACTAAAAATTGAAGAACATGTAAAACATTGCTTAGAGTGAATGGAGGGTTAGGAGGAGATAAGGAAGAGTGACCGTAACTGTAGAGTGACCATTACCGAAAATGATACCATGTTTGATGCTCAAATTAAAGTAGCCAAGAGATTACTTGGGACGAAGTCATGTGAGATGTCGTTCCGGTACACCAATTGGTACCCGAAGGATTAAGACCCAACGTGTACATTATTGTATCAATGCCAGTTGGAGATTGAGATGGTGACTATTGTAGAACCGAGGACGGGCCAGCCTATATGGGCCTACTGTTGGGGTCGAGACCTAAGAATTCCCAGTTGCTGGGTTGGGGCGTATGTGCTAGAATTGGGCCCCTAGTCACCATGGTGCTGTTGGAAACGGACAAGGAGGCATTACCCCAGAGCCTCATGGCCAAAAACATTATTGACGACCTCCATTATGTGGATCGCCGCTGCCACAGTTGCTGTCGTTTGCTCCACGTCCTTGACCACCCTCTCGACCTCTAGTCTGATTTCTACCGTTACTGCTGACATTTCCCTACTGTGGCAGCCAACAATTGCTTAGCCTCCATTGTACCGATGAGAGGGTTAGTTATCAGAGATTTGTAGGATGTCATCAGATTCAGGGTATAAAATAGGCATGACCGTTGGAGTGATTCGTGCAACCTTTTTGGTCAACCCACTTCTTCTAGAGTAAGCATTGACCGAGTCTGGTAAAACCGAGGAAAAAGATTGGTTTGGTGAAGAAGAGTACCGAATCCATTTTATGCGTCAGAAACTCCAGTCACCACTTGGAGAATATATCTTCCTAAAATACAAATATTATCTACATAATATATTCCTTTATTCTAACAAAAAGTTCAATATGTTTTTATTTAATATCAATTATGACCGTTAACTGATAGATCTTGTAACTATGAATGATTTAGGTTTCAAGTTGTCAAATTATATCGGCATTCTTGATTACGTTAAAAAAGGTCATATAGATTTCAAGTTTTCAACTTTATCCATATAAAACTTAATGGAAAATCAACGGAACAACCCCTTAATTACCTTTGACAAGTAAAATTATTGGCCATCAAATTGGCTTATTGGGCAATAATCTTACCTGGTAAACGAGTAAGAGTAATCACCTTTACTTACCGGATAAAATTTCGGTTCTTACCATGCTTTTTCAAAAGTTAAATTCATGTGTCTTTGTGATACTTACCTGATAAACTAAGTAAACCAGGGTTGGGTTCACGTGATACCAAAGGTTTTTCGTGAGACCCGTAAGATCAATTTATGTTCATTGATCAACTTTATAAGTTAATAATCTAATGGTCTAAAGTTGCACGGTGGCAATTTTGTGATTATTGAGAAGTCTCGTGACAATTTTGTGATTATGAATGTTCAGATTGTAGATCTAATCCAAAGGTTAAGAATTGGATTTATGTAGAACTCAGAGAACTTTAGAAATGGTTTTTCATTAGGGTCGATGCAGATGGATCAAAGCTAAGTAAGTTAGACTGTTTCCATGTTTCAGAAGACTAAAGTCATGAAGTAGAAACAAGATTGAGAAGTTGGATAAAGATATCGATAGATTCAAAGAAGGAATTGAGATATTTAAATGAAGATGAACTGTCAAAGTGGAAAGATGCTAGAAGGCAATGGCTTGAAAAGAATTCTAGAAAAACTAAAATGGCCAAACAAAAATTTCGTTTTAAGTGGGATATCAAAGGGGATGAGAATACATTGTTCTTCCATACATGAATTCGAGGTCGGCATAACAAAAATAGTATCCGTTGGTTTGATGGTAAATGGGAAATGATGTGAGGATCCAGTGATTTTGAAACGGACTCTCTTTGAATACTTTAAAGACATTTTTGCAGAAAAATCTCCTAACCGGCCTTCATTTGCCAGCAATAGAATTCGAAGCTATCTAGTGAGGATGCAGTTTAAATCAGTGAATCTCAAATCGCCATTATCAAAGACAGATACATTCTTGATGGTGTCTTAATCGCAAATGAAATGGTGGACTTCTTTAGAAGGGGAAAGGAAGAAGCTTCTTGCTTTGAAATTGGATTTCCAAAAGGCATTCGATAGCCTCAATTGGGACTTCTTACTAAATACTATGAAACATATGAGTTTTGGAGAAAAATGGTGTAAATGGATCCAAGTGTGCTTGAGATCTGCATCCATCTTTATGCTTGTCAATGGCTCTCCAACTGAGGAATTCCAAATGTCGAGGGGAGTTCGACAAGCATTTCTTTTTATAATTGCAGCGGAAGGTCTAAGTGTGGCTATGAAAGTAGCAACAAGTAGAAGGACATTTGAAGGGGTGAAGGTTGATAAAGATCAAATTGAAGTATCTCATCTACAGTATGTCGACGACATTGTTTTCTTTGGGGAATGGTCGAGAACCAACGATAGAAACTTACTTGGTATCCTCAACTGTTTCCAATAGCCATCGTGTATAAAAGTGAATCTTAAAACCAATTAAAACCAATTTATTTTATTTTTCAGTTTTAATCCTTTGATATTTTTAATTTTCACTTTTTAAATATTTTTCTATTATATATCCTTTACCTTTTTAACTTTTAATCTATACTATAATTATATAAATTAATTAACTCTAT
>NC_037532.1:9881749-9887851 GCF_001531365.2 Cynara cardunculus var. scolymus
AATTAAAACTTTTAAATAGTTGATTTGATATTAACATTTATATTTTTTTCAAATTTTTATGATATCTTCAAATTTACATCTTATTTAGCAACTGTATATTTATATTATTTATACTATGTTAAAAAACATTTGACAAAAACTCTTAAAAACCACTTTTTATGCGTAAAATACTGTTTATTAATGCATATTGTTTAAAACTCAAGATTACAAGTAGATTGTGCGTAAGTACAACTTATTAAAGTTCTATATCTGAATTCGTCTAACTAACTGCAGATAAACATAATCAAATACATGATAAACATCTCATTTTAAATATAAAAAATCTAAAATATAATTAGGATAATAATTGAGTTCTAACATAATACTGAATTATTATTTTTATAAAATATTATATTATTAAACCAAAAATAAATTATTTCATTATTAAACTTAAATTAAATTACAATAAAAAAAATAAATTAAAGAAATTACATAAAAAATTAAAACTTTTAAATAGTTGATTTGATATTAACATTTATATTTTTTTTTTCAAATTTATATCTTATTCATAAATAAAATCATTATTGTTTTTTTAAAAACACATAAAATCGTATTATAACATCGACAAAGATAAATAATAAAATAGAACATTAAAATCGAGATGTCTCTCGTTGCTTTGCGCGAGTACTCTTCTAGTATATAATTATATATGTTAATTTGATAAAGGTGTACAATGAAAAACGAAAAAGTAAGATATATAAAACAAATTAAATAAATAACTATAAGGGTATAAAATGTAAGTATTAAAAATAATTCGTATGATTAAATAAAAAAATGTTCAATAATGGGCTCATTATGAATATATTGACGAGACGATTATAATCTTGTAACTTGTTAAATAAAAAAATATGTTTTTACGTATTTTAGTTAATATATGATTATGTATGTTAATATGATAATGGTGTAAAACAGAAAATGAAAAAAAAACAAAGAGACATGCCATAAATTACATAATTAACTACAAGAGTATAAAGTGTAAGTATTAAAAATATTTTTTTCGTAGCATATCAGTGACGGATCCAAGAAATTATTAACGTGGGGGCATGTTGGATGGGATTTGGGGGAGGGAAGCATATGGTCATATGGAACTAAGGGGAAACCATGTAAGATGAGAATGAAAATATAAAATTTAAGCTAGTCAACAAAAGTTTTTGATTTTTGACTGGGGCCTTTCCTCCCAGTGCTTAAAGGCTGGATCCGCCCTTGTTGTTATATTACATAAAAATATAATTAAATCAAAAAATATTTTATATTGGGTTCGTTTCGAATGTATTAACGAGAAGATTATAATAATGTAATTTGTTAAAATTAGAACGTATTTATTTTATATATTTTAGTTAATATATAATTATGTATGCTAATGTGATAACCCGAAAAATGAAAAAAGAAGTACCGTACAACTAACAGGGGTGACAATAGCAGCCCCTTTAGATATGCGGACCAAATTAATTCGCAGCCTTTACGGACTGGACGAGCGTCTTGGTTCGGGGTGGATAGCTATCACCAGGTCATCCTTCATTCCTTCATCGGGCCTTTTCTGTGTTTTGCCCACTCGTGCATTGAAGCTTTTCTTTTTCACGAAGCGGAAAGAAGGGTAAGTTGATTCAAGTACAAAGTCGGCCTATATATATATATATATATATATATATATATATATATATATATATATATATATATATATATATATATATATATATATATATATATATATATATATATATATATATCTTCATCATCATTGAAGCTCATTTATTCCCTTTTTTTAATATCTCGCTACTGCATTTAAGAGTGCTTTTTGTTCACCTATGGAGGTGAGTTCCGTGCGTTATTTTAAAACTGGTATACATGCTAAATCGTATTTTATGTGCTCGTAGAATTATATAATCATGAGATGGGTCATAATAAGTTTATATTTAGATGCATCATGCATATATGTAACAGCATAAACATATTAGGGATGCTGTAAACAGCCACCATTCTATGCCCTCCAAATGTTTGACAAAATGCCTCTAAGAACAGTCTACTGCATGAAAATGAAAAGCCAACATATTTCAACCTGGTAAGAGAGGCGAGTTCCGTATATGATTTTGAAACCAGGCTCATCGAGGGTCTTGGATCATATCAACAACCTGACTCATGGAGGGTCTTGCATCCCTGTCTTCCTCGGTACAATGCAGTGCAATCCTAACCAGATTTTCTATTATGGTCCGATCATATTCGCCTCTTATTGAAGGATCTATGATATCCTCGACCCATGATTCCCCGTTCGCGTCTTGAATCCTCTCTCTCACCCACTCAATTAGCGAAGACTCAGCCTTGCCATCTTCGTTGCTTGTATGTTGCTTGCCTGTTGGACTCCTTCCTGTTATCATCTCCAATATCACCACCCCGTAGCTAAATACATCAACTTTTGAGGTAATCGGAAGATTGAACACCCATTCGGGAGCCATGTAGCCTCGAGTCCCTCGAACCATGGAGAAATTTGACTGGTTGATACCACTTCTATCAAACAATCTGGAAAGACCAAAATCTGCCACTTTGGGATTATAATTAGCATCCAACAATATGTTATGGGGTTTCACATCACAATGTAGAACCCACTCCAAACACTCCTCGTGTAAATAAGCAAGTCCTTTGGCAGTACCCGTTGCGATATCAAGCCTTGTCGCCCAATCAAGTTTACCGGTCCCCAAGTTTTCAGCCAACGATCCATTCTCCATATACTCGTAAACCACAAGTCTATGGTTTCCTTCAGCACAATAACCCCATGTTTCTATCAAGTTCATGTGATTCACCTTCCCAATCGTGCTTATCTCAGCTTGAAATTCAACTTCCCCTTGTTGATATGTATTCTTGAGCCTCTTGATTGCAGCAATCCTGTTGTCATTTAATCTGCCTCTATATACAACAGAAGCACCACCGCTCCCTATGTCTTCTCGAAAATTGCGTGTTGCCTTCTTCAGCTCACGGTACGTGAACTTCCGGAACGCTGTTGGTGCTGGAAAATAACTTTCCTCTGCTGCAGATGAATGTTGATGGCTAAAATACCAGAAAACCACTATGCAGATGATCTCAATGATCCCAATCGTGCATCCCAACACTAGCATGTATCCTAGTGGCTTGCTGATATCGTGTTTTTTGTCGTACGATCTTATTAACGGCGTCAATACAGGCCGTGATGGACAGATCAGGGTTGAGAGGCTGATGGTTTTTTGATCGAAAGATGATACTAATCTCTTTGGTAGTTTGATATACATCACCCCAGCAACCCCATTTTGGTACCCATTATGCAAAGAAGTCTTCATGAAACAGTACGAGTATCCCATATTTCCTTTCCATCCCAAATTGAACCCACTACAATTTCTATCCAGTAAACAATCCTTCTTGCAAGCATCAAGAGTGTAGTTTAGTCCCATCCGAATATCGTATCCGTAGAATTCGGCTTCACGAAGCTCAATGAAATCACATTCATCTCGGATGCATGGTTTGAATTCAGGTTCACACCCATAACTCCAATCTTTGGAGTTCACCATCTTGAACCCATGTAAACAACTGCATTTTCTACCTGAATCTTGAGAATAAGTACATAGACTGTTTGCTCCACAAATACCATCAACCCTGCAAGTACGATCAATGGCTTGCCATTGAGTTTCCCATTTGGTTCCTCTTTCGTGCTCAACGAGACTATAAACTCTTAGGATCCCGTCTGTGTCCATCCTCATGATTCGTTGCCTTGCCATCCCAAAATCGGCAGATAAGAATGTGAAACCATCAGATGAGTGGAATTCACCCTTGGAATCAAGGCTTGCTCTTCGAGTATTTATATACTGAAATCTTCCAACTTTCCATGTTAGTAACCTGGGATCAGGCCAGTATAGAGAAGTTGTTTCAGGACTATCATAAAGAAGTCGAAGAATGCTATCGTTATCGAAAACAAGCTTATAAAAACCCGAAGAGCAATTTGTAGAACTTCTTGAAGAAACAAGTTGTGTGCTTTTAGTAAAGGGTTGATTTGGAAGAAGGGTATCTGTCGGATAATCGAAGCTTTGCCAAAGTATCGATTGATCTCCGTCACTAAGCACAAGGTTACCGGAGCTTCGGAGTTGTAAGGAAGAAGACGTTGCCTTTGTCTGGGTTGACCAAATAACGTAATGACCAGCATCTACCAAAACAAGATTACCATCTTTCCCTAAGGATAGTTTTGATTGTTTTCCGTTAACCGGTGCATCTCGGTTAGCCATCCAAACCACGGTTCGAACCCCCGACGTGGTTTGGTCCGAGAACCACACTGCAAACGCGTAAGCATTGTCTCCGACTTGATGAAATCCGGCTGTGAAAAGGTTGTTGGGGGAAACTAAAAGGTGTTGTTGGTTCTCGACAGATAGAGATGAGCCGCCAGTTAAGCCATGGCTTGAGAAAGAAGAAGAAATGGATGTTATCTGGGTTAGTATTACTAGGGTAAGAAGAAATGGTGCACCCATGGTTTCACAGATTAATAATGGCCCTGCATCTGAGTTTGTTGAAGAGAGATGTATATATATATATATAGATATAAATAAATAGGAATAAAAGGAGATTTATAATATACGTTACGTTTTCTCGTTGACCATTGAATCACAAGTCTGTCCTTTTTGTCTATTTTGCAGAGTTTTTCAATTTTATTTTAAGTTAACACATAAAATAAATAATATTTCCTTAAACTTTTTGAGATCCAACAAAATAAAGAATTTAAATTTTTTGAGATCGAAGAAACCCTAACGAAGCTCTCAGACTTTGAAATGATCAGGTTTTCATTCAATTTTTTAAACCAAGTTTTTGCATTTATAGGCTGTTTAGTTTGTAGGATTGTTTTTAAATGGTTTGAATTTTATGAAAGGATTTTGATTGAAATAGATTTGAAATCTTTGGTGTGGTTGGTTTGTAGGATTTGAATTTCATTATTTATAGAAAAACTATAAATAATTGAATTACATTTTTATTAATCGATTAATATAAAACAAATGTTTTTAACATTTTTAAAACCTTGATGCATATAATCCCACGAAATCCTAAACGTTCTTTAAGGATTTCAAATTCGAACAATCCAACAAACCAAACATGAAATTGGAATAGATTTGAAATAGAAGTTCCAAAATTTATTTTATTTCTTAAACCAAACGAGACATTTAAAAAAAAAAAGAAACATACACCTCTCAATTAACATATCATTAGATCATTTATGAAGTTCAATATAACAAATAAAAAGAAATGATTTTTATTATCTATTATTTATTTTTTAAATTTAAATAAGAATTATAAGAGGTGATAATCATATGGTCATGGCGAACACCTCTAATAATCATTAATAAAAATGGTGTATTTTTTCGTTTTATTAGTTCGTTGTACCGTCCTACTTATTTGTAAAATATGGATAGAGACATGATATATTATATTTCTTTTGTTTTGTAAGTCTAATGATATATGTTTTTAAAAAATTATTTATTAACTTAATCGTTCAAAATATAAAATTTTGTTAATTTTTGTTATCATTTTAATAAATTTAAAGATTTATTTGTTTGATTCTAGAAAGATTGAGGATTTATTTGTTGAAATATAGAATAAGAGTCATTCATGCTTATCAGTTTTTTTTGGAACCTTTCTCTTAATATATTATCAATTTTTAAGATTTTATTTTTAAATTTCATAAAATTAATTGATAAATATATTTTAATATAAAACTAGAAGTGTATACGCGTAATGCAGTGAGATACATCGTGATTTTAATATTTCATTTTATTATTTATCTCAGTCGATGTTATAATATGACTTTATGTGATTTTAAAAAAGCGATAATGTTTTTATTTTTTAATAGAATATATGTTTGAAGATATTATAAAAATTTGACAAAAATATATCGATATTAGTATCAAATTAACTATTTGAAATTCTTCATTTTTTTGTATTTTTTTAATTCAATTTTGTTATAATTTAATTTATGTACAATAACGAAGTAATTTATATTTGGTTTAATAATATAATTTTTTTAAAGATAATAATTATTTATTTTGTTGGAACTCGATAATT
>NC_037532.1:9889609-9890692 GCF_001531365.2 Cynara cardunculus var. scolymus
AGTATTCTATTAGAATTTAATGATTATACTAATTAGATTTTAGATTTTTTATATTTAGAATGAGATGTTTATCATGTATTTGATTGTGTTTATCTGCAGAATTAAGTATTCTGTTATAATTTAATGATGTTAATGCACTTTTGGTATATTGATTTTATAAATCATTCGAAAAATACATACGATGGAGTTGTTGGGCACATTTTTGAGTGTCATCACTTGTTAAGAAATGTTTTATTGAAGCCGTGGTGTATTTTGGGATTTTACCCAACCTTTGAGTATTTGTATTTCATTGGCTATATTAACTTTTATTGGCTATTGGCTTGGTTTGGATTCATGAGTTTTTGGGAATATTTGTCCGATTTAAATTGCTCAATGTTGAGTTTTGGACATGATTTTCATTTATTGCATATTTATTTGGAAATTACATGTTTTCAATATATTAGTTACTCAATTTGGAATCATCTAATTTAGACTGTAATGCAATGGATCTATTGACATAGGTTTCGATTTGCTATGTTAGTCTCAACCATTTGATATAATAAAAATACAAATACATCTGATTTAACACTCCTAAAGATTTGTTAATATCACCCTTGAATACATTCAGATTTTTTTATCCAAAGTGATGATAAGTGTACTTCAAATTTATCTTCGGATCCAAGTTTATGTTCAAATTTGATATAAAAAACACATATATTAATAATTATCTCATTTTATTATCATGTTTAGATTACTTTTCATATACTATTAAATTATATTTATAAGTTTAAATCAAAATTAAAATTAAAATTTATGTTAATAAGTTTGTATTAATACGTCTAAATTAAAATTAATACAGAAAAAAAACTAATAAATTATATTTGATTTTTTTTCATAATTTATTATATATATACTAGAAACGTACTCGCGCAATGCAGCGAGATACATCGTGTTTTTTTTATTTCATTTTATTATTTATCTCAGTCGATGTTATAATATGGCTTTATTTGATTTTGAGAAAGCGATGATGTTTTTATTTTTGAATAAAATATATGTTTGACGATATCATAAAAATTTGACAAAAATATATCGATATTAGTATCA
>NC_037532.1:9892422-9899993 GCF_001531365.2 Cynara cardunculus var. scolymus
GTTTAGCGATGAACGGGTTTAAGAGTTTTAAGAGTTTAAGAGTTTTTAAGAGTTTTAGCCAAATGCTTTATAATATAGTATAGATATATATATATATTAAATTTAATGCTAATTTATAAATAAAATTAAGTTTTATAAATTAAAAAAAAAAAGAAAAGTGAATTTTTTTATAATAATCTTAATTGTGGAGTTCATTACGGTTCTTATTTTATTGAGATGACGATAATGTAACAGAAAAAAAAATATGACAAACGAGATTTTTAAAGATTACATAAACAGCGATGCTCTAAGAAGTATAATATCAAACGGTTAAAAAATAAGTCTATTTTGGTCGGAAAAAAAGTTTTCTTGTTATAAACTTAATTTATTTGGAGTAAACTACAAATTTGGTCCGTAAAAAATAGCAATTTACAGTTTCAAAATTATAAAATGACCATCGTGGTTTTAAAAAACGTTCAGATTTGGTTTCTTTCTCTAACAGTTGTTAAGAAGTTCTTTTAAATGAGAGACATTTTTATTCTTTTATCAATCTTTTTGACTTTTTTACCAATCAAAATCGATATTATGATTTGATCTCTGTGGTTTTTGATTGGGTAAATGACAAAAAAAATCTACAAAAAACATGACAATACCCCTCATTCAACGGAATTTTTTAATGGTCGTTAGAGGAGGAACTAACTTCAAAGTTTTTTACAAACCATGATAGTCATCTTGTAATTTTCAAATTGTACAGACAAAAAATGGCTTACAAATTATAAGTTACATTATTTTTTATTTTTTAAGAAAATTAAATATCTTAAACATTTAATTGATGATTAAATATTTTTTTTAAATAAAAAATGTATCGTATTTTATAAGTTATCTTGGGCCATTTTCGGAATGAAAATGATTGTTTTGTCTTCGAAGGTCAAGAAAACCCACTCGCCGTTGACGTTTGAAAATAACGTCCCTCCCTAGTCTTCACAAAGGATAAGGATAGAATTGACGAATATATCCTTTAAGAAATAGAAATTATGGTTTTAGTCGGGGATTATAACGAGTGAGGTTGGATTGGATTTGGGTTCAACCAATGTATTAAACAGGTTAAAAATCTCAATTTAACCCAATTCATTTAATCAAATGAGTTGAAAATTTTCAACTCAACCTAACCTGTTACCTAAATGAGTTGACAGAGAGTTGATCTATTTATGATTTTTTTAACCCAACCTATTAAATAGATGGGTTGAACCTGTGTTGACCCATTCAATTTTAGAATTTTAAATAAAAAAAAGGACTAGATTATTTAATTTTTTTGAACAAAACAAACACAACCACAAAAACATATTAATAATATTACTTATCGATGCATAAGCAGTGAATGTTAAAACAAAAAAACAGAAAACTTCTTATTGAGATTTGAATGTGTGTTCGACGAGAGACTAGAGACTGGAGACAGATGTTTGATGGAGACTCGGAGAGCCTGTTGAGTCACTAATGGTGGACGCCTGGACGGAGAGAAAACCAAGAGGGAGAAAATTAGACAGATGTTGGACGGAGAGAGAGAGAGCCAAGAGGAAGAAAAACGCTGCATGGAAAGAGAGCCGAAATCGAGAGGGCGAGAGGCGGACAACAGATTGAAGAGTTGGATTGGACTTTGGAGGCGATAATTGAGTAATGGGCTAAAACGGTTTCATGATGATTAAAAGTAATGGAGGCGATTGGAATTTGGATTTTCATCTCACGATGGTAGGATTTTTAACTAAAAACAAAATTAAAAATTAAAATATTATATATAATATTAAGAATAAAATAAAATTATATAATATTTTAAATGAGATGGAAACAAGTTAAAAACAGGTTGTAAACGGGTCAAAAATAAGTTGAAAATTTCAACCCAACCTATTCATTTAAATGGATTAGACGGGTTGACCTATTTATTGAAATGAATTGAAAATCTCAACTCAACCTGTCGATTCTAAGTTGGATTGAGACAGGTTGAATTGAGATTAGGGTAACAGGTTGGGTCCTTTTGCTACCCCTAGTTTCAACCACCACCATCCACACACCCATTTTTTGAATTTTAAATCATTTCTTGTACGACTTTTGGTTTCGAATTTTTCCAAAACCTTACATGTTATTGTTCTCCTCTTTTATATATTTTCAACAATGTATGATTTGACTCGATTTTGATTTATATAATGGTATAAATAACATGTCTGCTTCCCCAAATACTTAACAATACGATATTTATATGATAAAAGAAATCGAAACATATAATTTACTAAAACTTTTGATTCAGCATCATAACATTTGATCTATTAGAGCATTTTCGATAGATTCTTTAAAATTAAAAAAAAAAAGTCATCTCTCACTGTTTCTTTATTTTGGAAATCGTAAGAATAATTTATAATTATTATTTATTTAATATTTTACGGATTGTCATTGATAGAAATAATAGAAAATCAATTTCTCTTTGCTAAATTCTTCATTTTGGAGAGAATATATTAGAGCATATAATCCTTCAAATTCGGGATTTGTTGGAGATGTTCTTAACATTTTCAATTATTTAGAATTTTAGATTTATAAAAATCAATAATATACATTTTAAGAATGTTCTAAAATAAGTTGTTAAAGATAAAATTATATGATTAAAAAACTTAATTTTATTATTTTGATGACATTTTATAATTATCTTTTTTATAAATATTTTATAAAAGTAAATTACAAATTTCGTCTGTGCAGTTTCATGCTGGTTATGAAGTCACGAAACCCTTATAACTACAACAAAAGACATTTATTAGAACGTTTATTAGCGTCCTAGAAAATTATTTAATGAGACCCTTCGTTTTATAAGACCAAAAACATGGACGTCCTAACTAAAAGTGTTATAAAAAGCTTTTAAGACAAAATTAAGTGACTTAAAAAGTCATATGATTTTGAAACAAATTAAAGCATCCTATAACATGTTTTAAGTAATGCTAAAAGCGTTCTAATAAAGTTAAAAATAGGATACTTAAGTGGTTTTATGGGACGAAATTCAATATCGCAAAAAGACGTATATTAGTACCAAAATATTTGTCGTAACAAGTTATATAATCATAAAACAAATTCAAGGGTCCTATAATAAGACATTTTATGTGGTGTTGAAATATGTTTTCCTACCATTATATTAACACACATATAGAATATGTGTCATAACAAGCTCTATGAATGTGAAACAAATTCAAGGGTCTTATAAATGTATTATGTAACACTAAAAGCGTCCTAATAGAGTATTAAATAGGACACTTTATGTTGTCCTAAAATATGTTTTCCTACYATTACATTAAGAAACAAATATCACTACAAAAACAACAGGCTTTTTTTTGATGGCCGAATCTGTCGGAAAACTCAATTTTTGGCGAATTTTCAGAGAGATTGGCATGCCGGAAAATGCCCCGCCGCAAAACACTTTTCCGGCAACTTTTCTGGCGTATTAACATTTTTCTTATCCCCAATGAAATCCGTCGAAAATATTTAAGATCTTCCAAATTTCTTGAGTTAATTAGGCGGATTAACAACTTTATATAAATAATGTTTCTGGCGGATACGGGAGGAAATTCCGCCGGTAATTTTATTAAAAAAATGATTTTTTTAAAATTTTTTTAAAAATAAACACATTACCGATGGATATTCTTCTGGAAATCTGTGCCTAGATACCTGAAGACCGGTTTTCCCGAAAAAGTAGAAACGATATGACTTATGATACTGGATCCAAACTAATGAAGACTACATCCGGACTCGCCCTTACCAGCACATTCCACAGCTCAATAGCTACTCCTTTGGTCGATCCTTTCCTTCCGGTTTATTCCAAGGACTAATTTGAATGCCCAACCATCCAAAGGCACAACCCATACTAACTCCTWACTTTTTGTTATATTCCAATATTTCTCAGATTAGTTTCCAATTCCTATGGGAATCTATACTACCTTATAAAACAAATTTAACAAAAGTCTTAAAAACAACATATAATGCATAAGGTACTACATTTTAGTACACAAATTCTTAAAGTCTTAAAAATAAATTCTAATGCATAGGGTACTACAAAAATATGCGTGAAGTCTTAAAATGTTGAATCTATACTCCCAGCTCCCAAAGACGTCAATTCTCTTTATCCCAGGCAACGATTCTTCTCCCAAGACAGCGATTCACATTCTTGATCACTTTATCAAGGTTATTTCTCCATTCGTTATGTCAATCTCTACTTCTCCACTCTCAATCAATCACCCACTTACTTAAATAAAACCACACTAATCAATTTTTTGGTTTGATAATAGTAAC
The DNA here is from genome assembly GCF_001531365.2 of Cynara cardunculus var. scolymus. Taxonomy (NCBI): domain Eukaryota; kingdom Viridiplantae; phylum Streptophyta; class Magnoliopsida; order Asterales; family Asteraceae; genus Cynara; species Cynara cardunculus. The sequence continues at coordinate 9,896,722 of NC_037532.1, forward strand.
TCCTAATTTCTAGTTAGATTGCATATCTGCTTGCTTCTGGTGCAATTTGTGCATTCGCATAAATAAACTCTTCATTGGTATCCTGTAGCCACTTGGACAACTAATTAAAACCACTGTATTATTGTATCAGGTTTGAAATCTCTACTTCTATGGCTTTTGTTAGTTGGTTATCAATTTATGTTAGCAAAATTTTTATAGGATTGCTTTGCTATTTTGAGCTATTATTTTTTCTTTTATGGATCACAAAATCTTTATGTATATTTATTATTTTAGGATGGGGTCTGCTTTAGATGTTCCTACATGATCATGTTCTGGTTTCAACAGTTGCTGCTCTGTATCAGCCTTCTGTTTTGATCAGAGTAAGGTGGTTGGATTTGAGTAACTTCAGAACCAGATGAACATGCTTATTTTAATTTAAACCATCGTACTCTCTCTGGTTCGTAGTCATATATGAGTTTTCCTACTTATTTTCATTTTCTTTGTTTCAAGAAATAAGGATCTCTGAGTTTATGACATGGTGAAGAGCTTTATCAAGAAGCTTGAGGCTCGAGTTTGTTTGTTGATTTATTATTCTTTGTTGACCTACAATCACACAATTGAATATGGGTGTTCTTTCCATGTAGGTGATAATATCATTTGTGGGATCAAGGTAATTTAATTTTTTTCTTAAAGTAACTTAGGGGCCGTTTACCAAACACTTACCCGGTAAGTGCTTACATGTAAAATTTTACACTATTATTTACTTACCGGGTAAGATTTTAGTCCATCAAAATGACATTGTATGCAACAATTCACCCGGTAAGCGCTTACCGTGGTAAGAGTCGTGACCCTCACTTGTCGGGTAAGACTCATGGTCCTTGTCTCGCTCTCACCGGGGAAGATTCTTAGTCCTTACCATATTCATCTGGCGAGGTAATGTGACTTGGTAAGGCTCCATAGATAAGTTCACCCTTATGTTTGTGTTTGCCAGAGATAATTAGAAGGTATTGGGTAATATAAAGGGGAAAAAAATGGAAGAATGCTTATCAACAATGTTGATATTTGGTTCCGGTTGCGGCGCATACACAACACTTTTACAAAGTCATAACTATAGATCACGAGGCATCGCATTGGAATTGCAAGTATTGGTAGCTATTGTGCTTCAATGGTAGTGGTCGTGTCCCGTCGCATCACATTGGAATAAAACTAGAAGTTAATAAATCAAACAAAACAATTAATACTTCGTATGGGAATTAAGATTGAATGACAAAACAAAGTATTTAATAATCAAATTAAAAAATCGACATAAGTTGACTAACCAATGAACCAATTCATATGTTATTCAATGAAAGTTGAGTTTAAAATTATGCTTTAGTACACTTTGCAAAGGAATTATATGTGTACACTTATCCCAGTATTTGTTTCCAACCCATAAACATTAATTGACGATCTCATATTGGTGGTCGGTGTTTTAAAGTTTGGATAACTAATTGACTTGAGACGAGTTTTGTTGGTTAACATGCCGGCTATAAAAGGTTTTTTTGCAAAACAATATATATATTTATACTCGTTCAAAATAACATATTCATATTCAAATTGAAAGAAAAAGCGCTTTCCATTTGGCTTGGTCTTGCTATGACAATCATGTGTTATTTGTTGTAATAGTCGATCGTTATTCTCCTTTACAATTATATAAAACTTATATCCCGTCGTATTGCGCGGGTACACAACTAGTTCTAAATAATGAAATTGACTCCCGGTCTTTGATAAGTGCAAAATATATACATTTTTTATGTCTAAATTACCTTGCAATTAATGATAAGTAGATGCCTAAAATGTCCATTTTAATGTAAGTTGATACCTAATGTTATAAGGCCATTAAAGTTGAGAAATATATTGATTGTGTTTGTTTTTCTTTGGCCCATAACAACAGCCCAAGTCTAAGCCCATGTAAAAAGAAAAAAAAGAAAAAAAAAGAAGAAACAGCAGCAGCCCAAGGCTGCTGCCCAAGTCGTGTAGAACAGAGCGAGAGAGAGAACAGCGAGAGCAAGAGATCGTGGGCAGCAGCAGATCRTGGATAATGGGCGAGGCAGAGTCTGTCGAGAAGAGGGCTGTCGGTACAGAAACAGTCGAGAAGGACAGCAGCAGGCACTACCATAACCTGTCGATCGGTGGATTGAAGAAAAGGGGCGAGCAGCAAAAACAGAAAGAGGAAGGCAGAAATCAGGAGGGTTCGGTTCGATTGGGGAGAGCATCGATAGAGGTTATCGAGGRGCGGTTCATAGGGAGGCAGCGAGAGAAAAATCAAGGGGGAAATCGAGAGGGGCTGTCGATCGAGAGAGCCGAGAAGGAGACAGCAGCGAGCTGTCGATAGCAGACCCGGTCGAGAAGAATCGAGAGAGTGCAGTCGGTCGAAAGGGACAGCATACGAGGCTGTCGATTGAAAGAGAAGGGGGCTGTCGATTGGGAGTCGAGCGGGACARCAGGAGGCTGTCATCGAGAGGAAGCAGCACCCATCGCTTGAAGCTGTCGATTTAGGGGAGAAACAGGTACCAATTTTCAGATTCTAAGAGTGTTGTCTGAGACGATTTTTATAGGTTTATCGTAAATTTCTTCGTTCAAACAACAGGTTAGTTTACATTTGTTTGTGTTAGACATGAGTAGCTAATCCTTTAATTTCTAGCAATGAGTAGCTAATTGAGAATGATTGTGAATGTGTTGAGACTGGATTTGGTTCATGAWTATTGGATTTTATTTATGCAATCCTTGTGCCTTTTTGTTTCCTCCTATTCAAGTTTGATTATGTAAGATGGATCCCTTGCTTAGTTTAATTTGGATTTGTATTGCTAGGGTGATTTATGAATCCGTAATTGTTTGTAAATCTCTCTCGGTAGCAAACGATACACGGTTGACAAGTGTGTTAATTGTATGTATTGTAGGATGGCATAACCCAACTTACATAAACGGCGTCCGTTTATTGGTTGGTTTCGGAATTTGTATGAACTTAATGCAATTGACAATTGAATTCCACRTCCGTGACTGGATTTAATTAGTTGATTAGAGGCTAATTATAGGGGCATCTCGTATTAGTCATGTTTTATGTCAAATAGAATGTCAATGCGTATTGGTATTCAATCMRATTTGAGATCCTTTGMGAATGGTTTGGTTGGGTCAGTGATACACAATTCACATGATTATTCAATCTATACTCATTGCTAGATTATTTCGTATATCGCCTAAAAGTCTTTATTTAATTGCCAATTTTTTTACTTGTTTATAAATTATCCAACCCC
>NC_037532.1:9900093-9904249 GCF_001531365.2 Cynara cardunculus var. scolymus
GTTTAGATAGGTTGTTATTACCTTATCTTTCCACAAACAATCTTGTAAAATCTGTATTGATCTTCTCTATCAATATATATTTTAAATTTGAAAATATTGTGTTTGTATTCATCCCCCCCTTCTACAAACTGTTTTTCTTCTTCTAGACCCTTACGGGACCAACACAGTCTCTATGTTGAAATCAAATGCATTATTTTGGTGGGAAGTAGAATCCTTAGCCAGAACAGATATTTTGCAAACTATGACATGGCTAGAGTTTGTCAACAGATTCAAGGAGTAGTTTTGCCCAAAACCTACCATTAGACAAATGGAAGAAGACTTTCTAAAATTGGAACAAGGAAACATAACTGTGAGGGAATATACAGAGAAATTCATCGAATATTCAAGATTTGCATAACACTATATTTCCTCGGAATCTAGAAAAGTGGAAAGATACATTTGGGGATTGAAACCATCAATCCGAGAATTTGTCATAGCCATGAATCCGGCTACATTTTCATTAACCGTTGATGCAACGGAAGTAACAGAAAGAAACAAAAACAGACAAGAAGAAAGAAAAACAATAGAAAAGAGGAAATGGGAAGGTCCATCAACCGGATACAGATACAGAGAGCCAAAAGTTGTAAAGCATGGAAACAGGCCCATACAAAGATTCAATGGAAAGACTTGTTCCCGATGTCATCAAGTTCATCAGGGAGAATGCAAGATTGAGCTAAGGAAATGTTATAAATGTGGTGAAACAGGTCATTTGTCAAATGTTTGCCCAACAGTAAAAAGGTGTTTTAATTGTAATTCTCCAGATCACCTCAGACCAAATTGTCCATAAATGAAAGCCCCACAGTTAACCATGGGGAGCAATACATCAACAGGCCGAGGAAGACCAAATATGGGCAGAGGAGCAACAGGTGGGGCGCGGGGTCGATCTTTTCAAATGACCAAATATGAAGCAGAAACTACACCCGATGTAGTAACAGGTACATTTTTCGTGAACTCCTTACATGCAAAAGTATTATTTTACTCGGGTGCAAACTTCCCATTTGTATCCCCATCATTTGTCTTTTGTGCTCGTACGAATTCTGTGCCACTTGACGATAAGTTAGTAGTTGATACTGCTAACGGTCAAGTATCTGTGAGTTATATGTTTAACAACTGCACTATCATGATTTAGGATTGTGAGCTACCCATCCGATTGTTTCCCATGCCTATGAAGGAATTTGATGTGGTAGTAGGAATGGATTGGTTGGCAGAAAATAAGGCCACCATCTTTTGCAATGAAAAGATGATTAAAATTATGTTACCTAACAGAGAGACACTTGTAATTTATGGTGATCATCAGGATCATCGTACCAGTTTGCTATCTGTGATGAAAGCCAGAAAATGTATCCAAAAGAAATGCCAAGGATTTTTAGCTTACATAATTGATGCCAAGAAAGAAAATAGTAAGCAATAATTAATTTCGGTTGTCGGTAAATATCCTGAAGTCTTTCTAGAAGACTTGTCAGGGCTACCTCCAGATAGAGTTATTGAATTTGGGATTGATTTGATACCTGGAGCAGCACCTGTAGCAAAAGCACCATACAGGTTAGCTCCATCAGAATTAAAAGAACTGGTTACACAATTAAAGGATTTGTCAGACAAGGGATTTATCAGGCCAAGTACTTCATCATGGGGAGCTCCAGTTCTGTTTGTGAAAAAGAAAGATGGTACTATGCGTATGTGTATTAATTATCGAGTGTTAAACAAACTGACCATAAAGAACAAATATCCATTGCCCAGGATCGATGATTTGTTTGATCAACTAGTAGGAGCCAGTTATGTCTCAAAAATTGATTTGCGATCAGGATACCATCAGTTGAAAGTTAAAGAAGATGATATAGCAAAAACAGCATTCCGAACCAGGTACGAGAAACCATGAATTCTTGGTTATGCCATTCGGTTTAACTAACGCACCTGCAACTTTCATGGATCTAATGAATCGAATATGTAGAGAATACCTCGACAAATTTGTCATTGTATTTATCGATGATATTCTTATATACTCCAAAACCCAAGAAGAACATGCAGAACATCTTCGATTGATCCTTGAACTTTTGAAAAGAGAAAAGTTGTATGCTAAACTATTAAAGTGTGAATTTTGGCAAAGAGAAGTCCAGTTTCTGAGGCATGTTATATCTGAGGATGGAGTAAAGGTAGATCCAGCAAAGATTGAAGCCGTTGCAAAATGGGAGGCACCGAAAACACCATCTGAAGTTCGAAGTTTCTAGGGATTGGCAGGCTATTATCACAAGTTTATTCAAGATTTCTCTAAAATAGCTGTGCCTTTGACAAAATTAACTCGAAAGAACGTTAAATATCAGTGGGAAGAAGAACAGCAGAAAGCCTTTCAGTTATTAAAAGATCATCTTTCCAGTCCTCCACTACTATCATTATCCGATGGAACTAAAGACTTTGTGGTATATAGTGATGCATCGAAGTTGGGTTTAGGCTGTGTCTTGATGCAAAAAGGGAAAGTCATATCATATGCATTTTGACAATTAAAAGATTATGAAAAGCACTATCCAACTCACGACATGGAATTGGCGGCCGTGGTTTTTGCTTTAAAATTTTGGAGGCATTACCTATTGGGAACGAAGTGTAAAATTTATACAGATCACAAAAGCCTACAACACTTGTTCAACCAGAAGGATCTGAATATGAGACAACAACGATGGATTGAATTAGTTAATGACTATGACTGTGAAATTTTGTCTCACCCAGGAAAGGCTAATGTTGTAGCTGATGCTCTGAGCCGTAAAGAGAGAAGTGGAACTATCAAGGCAGTGGCGATGAAAATAAGTTTAAACCCAGATTTGCATAAGAAAATACAGAGATGCCAAACAGAGGCCGTCAAGAAAAGAAAACAAGAAATCAGAAAAAGAGGGTAAGATAATTTCCATCATAAAGCCGAATAGGGAAGGAGTATTATGTTTTCAAAATCGGATATGGGTACCAAATTATGGGAATACACGAGAAACCATCCTAAATGAAAGGCACAAGTCCCGTTATTCCGTCCATCCAGGTACCAGCAAAATGTATAAAGATATGAAGGCATTTTATTGGTGGCCAGGTCTCAAGAAAGACATCGCAAGATATGTAAAATGATGCTTAACTTGTTTGCAGATTAAAATAGAGCATCAGAGGCCCTATGGGAATCTACAATCATTGGAAATACCGATCTGAAAATGGGATCATATTACGATGGACTTTATCATGAAATTACCCCGAACTCCAAAAGYTTATGATGCAATATGGGTAATAGTGGACCGTCTATCAAAGTCTGCRCATTTYHTAYCRATRAAARAGACTTATTCATTGGAAAGATTGGCTCAAATCTATATCAAAGAAATTGTGACTAGACATGGAGTTCCATTGACCATTATATCTGATAGAGATAGTCACTTTACTTCAAAGTTCTGGGAAAGTCTGCAAATAGCGTTGGGATCACAAATCATATTGAGTACGGCTTATCACCCACAAACAGATGGACAAAGTGAAAGAACCATCCAAACTCTCGAAGACATGTTGAGATCTTGTGTCATCGACTTCGGGGGATCATGGGAAGAACATTTGTCGTTGATAAAATTTTCCTACAATAATAGTTATCACTCCAGCATCCAAGCGGCACCTTATGAAGTCCTATATGGAAGAAAATGTCGAACGCCGTTGTGTTGGAATGAGGTAGGTGAAAAACAGTTGACAGGTCCCGAGATTGTGCAAGTAACGTCTGAAAAGATTGACCAGATTCGAGCAAAAATCAAAACTGCCCAAGATCGACAGAAAAGTTATGCCGACAAACGAAGAAAACCAATTGAATTTAATGTAGGTGACTTTGTAATGTTAAAGGTATCTCCATGGAAAGGTGTTATGAGATTCGGGAAGAAAGGTAAGCTTAGTCCCAAGGTATATTGGACCATTCAGAATCTGCAAAAGAATTGGACCGATAGCTTATCAGTTGGAATTACCAGAAGAACTCCGCTTAATTCACACCACCTTTCATGTATCAAATCTACGCAAATGTTTGGCAGACTCAAGTTTAGCAATACCACTTCCTGAGATTAAACTTGACAATAAGCTGAGTTTTATCGAGACACCAGAGGCAGTAACTGACAGAAAGACC
>NC_037532.1:9904485-9910723 GCF_001531365.2 Cynara cardunculus var. scolymus
CATGCATATATGTGAAAAGATGGCATGATATGTATGTAATTTATACATATATGCATGTGGTGTGAAGCATACATGAGGTGGTGCATATTTGTGATAAGATATTCTGGTGGAAACATTATTATATTATTTAAAAACTTATACCTTCATAGTTAAAAAATCATGAATTTTATGATAAATAAATAAACCCACCACCCAAGGTTATTTCTATTGGATAAAGGATTCACCGCCTATGAGTTTTATAATAATTAATATAATCTCCACCGCCATGGTGAGAGTATTTAAAGAAATAAAAAGATAAGATTGTATCTTATCATTTCATTTGAAGAAAAATCTGTTGAAAGAGAAATAGAGTATTGTGGCGGTGAGAAGTGTTCTTGAACAAATCTTTTGTTCAAAGCTGTTTGAAGAGCTTGTGATTTGTTGTGTGTTTAAAACTGCAGAAACTGTGATTGTTAAGGTGAGTTTCAAAAATACTGTTGACTATACACTATGAGTTTTTTATGACTAAAACCTTTATATATTTTGTTATATAAACTGCTGGGTTTTGATATTGGTTTTGAAGAAAAGATGGTAAAACTATTTTGATAGTTTAAAGGTGTTATTGTTATATATTTGAGTATTAAAAACTGTTTTGGGAAAGATAAAGAAGGAATTGCTTCTTTAAAATAGTTTTGGAAATGATATCCTGTTTTGAGGATTTAAAAAAGGGATATGATGTTTTTCGAAACCATTGAAAGAATAGATTGTTCTTGAGTTTGAAAGGTTTTAATGATAAAATTGTTGGTTGAAAACTATAGAGAATATTCTTTTGAGACGATTATGATTTTTGATCTGTCTTCATTTGAAATTAATCTATAGATTTTATGGATAATACTATGAATGAGGATTCGATAAGATGGTTGTGACTACGGTCCTTCATCCGAACTAGTTCATAGATTTTGAAGAAGAAATAAGGGTGGCATGTCAAGGAGAGGTGTCTTTTGGAATTTTGGGTTGCATATTTTACATTATAGACTCTTGTATCAAGAACCTATGTGGGGGAAAACATGTATTCTATATATGAAATATGTGTTATATGCAATGTATGGATTTAGGGGTGTTACACACAATATGACATCCGATCAAAGACTAAACGTGTTTTAGGATTATAATTTATGCCAAGTATCTGAAATTTACAAAGAGGAAATGTTGGAGCATCCAAGTGTCCAAGATCCGAAAATAGAGAAGGATCCGATTTTGGTGTATTCGGAATACACCTTGTAATTTGGATACCCAATCATCCTTCTAAATAATACTTCTATTGTAATATCACTAAGTCATATTTTGTAATCTGGTTTAGTCCCAGCACAATGTTTTCAGCAAAATCAAAAAGTAAGTGAAGAGAAGTTAGATCGACACCAAAAGTGGACGGTAAGTCCTCCCAACCATAATGAAGGCCAAATGTTGATAGTCAGAAAGTTCGACAAATACTATTTGGCCAGACGGTATGCAATGAAGTCTTATTGACCAAGTTTCACTCATCAATTTTTACCAACTCTAGTTCTAGTGTGGGAACATATTGAGCATGAAAGGATGGATTGGAACAACAAATGTCTACATCATATTAAATGACTGATATGAAAAGTACAAAGGTATATGAATCAACAAATCAAAAGAATACACGCGTTAAAGTTGCAATGTTGCATTAAAGGCATCAACTGTTATAAAAAGGCAGTCTTTGGATCATCTGCAACTAATCTGTTAGAAGAATTTCTATGTGCAAATTCTTGTAAACCGGTTCCTTAATCCTCAGAAGTATTATCTTAGATCTCCAGTTTCTTTAATGTTGGGATGTTCCTTGTGAGTGTTTCTTTGCGAACAATTTTGTCATTAGTGTAATTATTTAGGATAGGGCTTTCCATCATTGTTTCCACAAAATTGTGTAGTTCTTTGTTCTTATAACACATACTAAATCAAAATTGAAAATTTGAGGCGGTTGTATCCAACCTCCTTATACAAACACTTGTAGTATAACCCTTTCGGGACCAATAAGTGGTATTAGAGTAGTTTGTTTAATATTATATATAAGATCTGCAATGAACTCAACTTCCCAACATGATGGATATTTTGCTAAACTTCTTGGTTTTCAAACAGACAACCTTTTCCTATGAAAAGGTCGTATGACTTTTTTTTCCTCAAAGATTTAAACAACCACTTTCCTAACATTCTCAAAAGCGATCATCTTATGCCCATTGTGTGTATGCCTAGTGATTGTGATGAAAATGACCAAGTTGTTGGTACTGAAAGACACATTATCAAAGAACCAGACCATTTGACTAAGGATGACAAGAAACATGTTGCCTTAGACAACAAGGCAAAAACCATCATTATCAAGTTTCTTCCAAACAATATTTACCACTCTATCATAAGCATGTCTACTACCAAAGATATGTGGAACACTCTTACATTTCTGTATGAAGGCACCTCAAAAGTTAAGTAGAAAAAGGTATGATGGTTGAAGAACATGTTTGGGTGGATACTCATACCCTATCCTCTAGTGATTAAGAAGGTGAAAAATCACTTTCGTGCATGACTCAACTTATTGGTTAAGCCAATCTTGTGAAGTCTTCTGATCTTACTGTTGTCTCTGGTTGTAAACCTCCATCTTCTTCTAATCCTTCTGATCAACGTAGTAAGGTACACACCAATTTCTTTCATATTACTAAATCCTATGACGATAAATCTAGTGACTATCACTATATGGTTCTCTGTAATGATTTTGAAGCCAAAAATCTAGCTAGTCATAGAATCAACACTCTCCCTATTGAACTTCATGGTTGCTTTGAAATTCAGAGACGTCGATAAATTTAAAATTGAACTTGATGATCTTAAACTTGTTTGTAAAGTCTTGACCTAAAAGTGAGGGAAAGTTACCTATGATTTATCAAAAGAGAAAGATAGTCAAAAGATGGAATCATTCTTTGATGCCAGTTCAATAGTTAATTTTCAAATGATAAATAATCACAAATCTTGTTTAGGATATTCTCACTCTTCTTGAAAATACAAAAGCTCGTTAGGGATGTCAAATGGTACTACTCACTCGAGTCAACATTCTTTTTCCCAACATCCTTCCTTGACGTCCCGTTCCGTTACAAACTTAACCTCTAAATGCATCTAATCCTCAATGAAAAGTTAGCTATTTTAGGTAAGTTTCCTATGATGTGATCTCAAAAAAAAGAAAGTGCGCGAATTCGGTTGAAAATTTATCCACTGCTAATAGATTTTCTCTCGGACAAGTCAAATTTCTTGAGATTTGAACCAACCTAGAATTTTTTTATTCATGATCCTCAATTTTTTGTAATATTCTGACCATATCCTATCCTTTTTATAAACCCAAAAAGTTTGTTTGGAAACCATTTCGGTCATGTGAAAACATAATCCTTGTTCATAAGCATGTGTCTCTATTAAGGATCACATAAGTTACTCATCATACACACATTTCTTATCATCTTGTGTTAACTATTGTAAATGTTCTAACTCTGGTGAAATTTATCAGTTAATCAAAGATTGCCCTATTTAGTAATAAAATAATAAAAAACTTATAATCCTGTAAGACCTATTTCAAGGTAGGTACCTACTAGCTAATTTCATTGATATTCTTTATTACATATGACTGGATTCAAATCTCAGCTGAAACATTATGTCCCCGGAATAGGTCTTATTGTGATCTTCAGTGATAACTCCAAAGGTGTAATAAAAGGTTATGGTGTTTTGATAAATGGACCAGTCACCTTCCATTGAGTAGCCTATGCAGATGGAATGAAGTACTATCTTTTGAGCACTAGTTAACTACGAGACAAAGTCTTCAAAGTGCACTTCTTTGAAGAAAAATGCACCATTATCTCCAAAAATGATGAAGTTGTCCTTTTCTTGTATTTAAAAGGCGAATCTCTATGTGATTTACATGAACTCGGCTCTCTTCAAATTTGATGTCAATATTTTCTTTTATTCAAAAGATTCTAGGGATCAAAAACTTTTATGGCAGATAATATTATCTCACTTTAACATCAAGACCATGAACAATTTGTATGTGAAGGATTTGGTGAATGGTCTTCCTTAACTATCATTTGCCAATGAAAAGTTATGTCAACGAGTGAGAAAGAAAAACATAACAAAACAAGCTTCAAATCCAAAATGCGTTCTTCAAACAACACACCTTTGTATGTGCTTCATATGGATCATTGTGGCCCAGTCAAAATTCAGAGTCTTGGTGGTAAGCGGCACACACTAGTGATTTTTGATGAATACTCAAGATTCATTTGTTATTTTTCCTTCATTCTAAAAGTGATGTTACTAAATAAATTATCAACTTTGTGACATGGATTGAAGTTCTTAAAGGTCAACTCATTCGATCAATAGAAAGTGAAATTAAATGGCTTCAGATTCAGAAGCATTGCCATAATAAATTTTTAAATGACAAAGGAACATCCCAGAACTTTCAGCAGATTGGACCCCATAACAAAGTAGTGTTATGGAATAAATCGGTGTTAATCCTGAAGGTTAAACAATATGGCAATAACACCAATATGGGTGGTGAATACAACATTTTTGAAGTTTAATAATTTTATTAAAAATTATGATGATTTTCAATACAGAAGGTTGCTGTGGAAAATAAATTAAAGTTTTCAATATCTCTCAATCTTGACAGATGTATCCCCTCTAGATTAATCACACAATGTATTCAACCAACTTTAAACAAATATTTAATTAAGAAACTGATGTTGTAACTGAGACAGTAAGTAATTAGTGGATAAACTTAGGTTAACATGAAAACAACAAGGTATTCTCTTTGAGCTCGTTTTTCTGTGTGTTAATCTTCAACGTCATCATTGTTATTTATATATAACATCTTCCACTGTGTGAAGGATCCACATGATGGAAAAGGATAGAGAGGATGTCCTTTTTAATGTTTACTTTGCCATGTTCATCCTATTATGTACTACATGTATCCTCCATTGTAATAACCAGACCCATAATACATTTAGTATTAAGTATATTGCATTTAATGCATACTGCACCGTGTTAAATGCTAAGAATACTTATTGTCCTTACTGAGTTGACCGTTGAGAAGAAAAACACTTTTGTTGTAGGTATGTTGGTGTACGTTCATCCATGTTGTCTGTGAGAGAGACACGTGTTAGCTCTCATATTTCATTTAATGTAAAAGTATGAAAAAGTATTACTGCAAGTGTTGACAGAAGGGTTCTTTCCATAAAAGACCACAGAGGACCAACAACAGAAGATGTTCATTCGTACAAGTCAAGATTGACAGAACCTCTGTTGTCTCTCACAGAGGTTCTGGAAAATAGTCCTCTGTTATCAAGAGCTTACAAGTCATATCCAGCAGAGCCTCTGGGATGGCTCACAGAGGGTCTGCATTCTATCTTCTGTGAAGAACCACTTCTTACTGTTTTACTTAGGTTAGTTAGTTGCATGTGCTTCTCATGTGACTATGTTTGTAATCTGCTTTATTTGAACGGCTTAGATCATTTCACTTGTCTAGGTCATGTCAGAAAAGCCGTTAGGAACTAGTATAAATAGCAGCTTAGGCCTTTGTAATTCGTGGCGCTTCGGTATTGTAATTGTCAATATTTTCAATCAATTGAAAATCATTTGAAGCTATTCTCTCGTGTTCTTCATTCATCATCTGTGTGTTCTTGATTGATTTCTTACTCTGTTTGTTCATATATTGCTTATGCTGCACTGTTACTGTCTAAAAGATCATCCAGAGTATTTGATTAATATCATAAGCTAAATCTAAAGGTCCTAACAATTGGTATCAGAGCAGGAATCAAATTCTAATTTGATTTATTATGTTCTTGGTATTAATCTGCATTTGCTCAAGAACACCAGTCTTCTTCTTCAGGTTACCCTGTTTTACTCTATTCTATCAGTTCCATCTTATTCCTATTTTTCTTCTTCTTTCAATGGCGAATCTGGCCAATAYATCTTTCATGAGCACTGGTTCTCAATCTAAACCTCCCACGCTTATACGTGAGGAGTACCCCCAATGGAAGGTGCGTATGGTTAATTTTCTGGAAGGAATTCACCTAAGGATATGTGAATTTCTTTATAATCCTCCTTATGTCCCCATGAACTTAATTCCTAGAGTTCCAGCCACTGGAACAACTCCAGAAATTCCCGAGCATTATGAACCACGTCCTGTTGCAAACTGGAGTGATGAGGACAAAATTATGGT
>NC_037532.1:9913787-9926186 GCF_001531365.2 Cynara cardunculus var. scolymus
GTGAAGAACGAAGAAGCTTGGCTCTGGCATACCAGGTTCTGTCATCTAAACTTTCATACTCTTGACAAACTGGTTAAGCTGAGTTTAGTCAAGGGACTACCCAACATAAAATTTGAAAAGGACCATCTTTGCTCAGCTTGTGAAATGGGTAAACTCAAAAGGTCCTAACAACACGTTTCATGAATTGTTACATTCTCAGATGTTGATCCTTTACTTGTTGGATATTTAGGAGTTGACATCATCAGCTGATTGTTTAGCCCATCGGCCCGGGGATTCATCATCCTATCAGAATCATCTCCTGTTGTGAATGAGCTTATAGGGATGGTAAAAAAAATCGATGGTGAAACTTCTGGGTCGGGTTCGGGGACATTTTATCCGAGACGGGGAGGGGATCGGGGACATATTTGGGATTTTAACAGGGACGGGAACGGGGGTAAGGATGGTGATCACCGGCTCGGCCCAGCCCGATATGTGTATATATATTAATTTTGATTTATGTACACACACACACACACATATATATACTATATAATATCACTAAATGAAAATACTAACATTAAAATTTAAAATACTTTTATCCACTTTACCTCAACACCCCAAATAAGGCTCACGAAAAAACCTAATTTATTTGTTTAATCATGAGCGTGATGTTAGTTGTATGATGTTTGAATTTTTGTTTACTTTTATATTGTAATATAAGACATTGGTTGTAATTGGTTTGATCATGTTTGAGATATTTAGACTTACATCTTTAGAAAAATTATAATTTTACTCTTAGTTGTGAAGATTAACATATTGCAATTTTTTTTAGATCGGTTCGAGTTTCAGGTTCGTGTATAACCAACGATGAACGGGGAACCAACGAAAAAAAGGGGTTTTTTTACTCTTAACAGGTTCCCAATGGGAATCAGGGAAACCGCAGGGACCCAACAACGATCCCTGGTTACCCGACAGGGATCTGGCGATTATGGGGACAGTTTTAGTCATTGATTTCGGGGACAGGGATATCAATAACCGGCCTGAACCCAGCCCGTTGCCATTCCTATGAGCTTAGGTTGATTAGGTGTTAGGCTTCCATCTTGTAATTCTTCAAATTTTTTCAGCATTTATATGTCGATCTGGTATATTTGGTAGGCTTCATTAGATTATTTGCTAGTAGAGTTGTTCTTTTAGCTTTGTTAGTAGCAAATGTTCTATTAACTGATGCATGCTTATTAACTAATCTCTATCATCTGAAATGCCTTTAAATGGCATATTCTTTAGTTAACCCAATTGGATAAGTGTTTATTACATTGTTTTCCAACCATTAAGAATTATAATTTGATAGGGGCACAACAATTAGATTGTGTGTGAAGCTACAAGATCCATTGTAAGTGCATGTCTTCGAACATAATTTTGGGCATAAGTTTTCAATACTACATGTTTTACCAAAAATCAGTATATCATTGTGATGAAACACAAAAATATAAGGTATGAACTTTTCCATGGAAGGAAACTTAATGTAAGATTCTTCCACATGTTTTGACGTTTGTGCTATATCCTAAATAATAAATTTCATCTAACAAAATTTTGATGCGATATTCGAGGATAATATTTTTTTATCGGATATTATTTGGTCTCAAAGGGTTATCATGTTTATAATCTTCATCATCAATGTATATGATGAAATAATTCATGTACGATTTGATGAAAGCATCTCCACTTCATCCACCTTTAATTCAATGAATATGAATTGAATGGATGGATGTTCTTAAATTCTTCTTAACACAATGGATCTATCGAAGTTCAACCTCAACCTTAACCTCAACCCTTAGATGCTCAGGTTCCTGAAAATGAAGATTTTGATGAAGTTTAGATCAATCTAAGTACATGTTCTAGTACTCAAATTGTTTCAATTCATGTTGTACTTAGTCAACTTTGCAGAATCCTTGACAAGTTTCGTTTCCATTCAATCCAAAAGTCAAATAAAATCATCTACCATAGTAGAATATGAAATTCCCAGTCTGACTAACATTGGTGGTCCATCATCATTTTATCTATCTCTTCTTCTTGCTAATAAGTGGACGAAAATCATCTGACTGATCAAGTTGGGTAAATATGTTTCTATATGTCAACTTCTTGTCTCTTTCTGAACCTATGAAAATTGAATAAGAGATTGAAGATCCAAGTTGGGTCAGTGCCATGCAAGATAGAAGTGTTTCAGTAGTTTGAACGCAACAAATTTTGGAAGCTAATTCATTGGCCTCTAAAAAACAAGTATTGGCACTAAATGGATCTTTTGATACAAAATGGATGAAGATGAAACAATGATCCATAAAAATCGAACTCATTGCCAATGATATATGCAAGAAAGAGGTACTAATTATTGTAGACCGATTAACGAAAAGTGCTCACTTTCTTATTGTTCGTGAGTCTTATTCGATGGACTGATGGGCACAGTTGTACATTGATGAGATTATTGTGCGACATAGTGTACCAGTGAAATTAATCTCTAATCATGATTCTCGGTTCACTTCCAAGTTTTAGACGAGTATGCAACGAGAGTTGGGAACACGGGTTGCCCTTAGTACCCGTATCATCCCCAAATTGATGGCCAGTCAAAGTGTACCATTCAAATATTAGAAGACATGTTGAGGGCATATATACTCGAGTTTGGTGGAAGTTGGGATATTCACTTGCCATTAGTGGAGTTTTTTATAATAATAGTTATCATCCATCGATTAGAATGACCCCATTTGAGGCTTTGTACGGATGTAAGTGTTGTACGCCTCTTTGTTGGCGAGAAACAAGTGAAAAGATTTTGGCGGGTCTTGAGTTGATCAGAATTACTCATGACAAGATCCTAGTTATATGAGAAAAAATGAAAGCGGCACAAGATCGACAAAAGTCATATGTGGATAAACGGAGGCGACCAATTGAGTTCTCCGTGGGAGATATGGTCATGTTGAAAGTATCGCCTTGGAAAGGAGTTTTGAGATTTGGTAAGCAACATAAACTAAGTCCTCATTTTTTTGGACCCTTCAAGATACTTGAGCGAGTGGGAAAGCAAGCTTATTGTTTGGAGCTACCGGAAGAACTTATCGGAGATCATGATGTCTTTCATGTGGGTTATCTACAGAAGTGCCTTGGTAAACATAATGAGACGGTTCCATTGTCGGAGGTACAACTTGATAAACGGTTGAGATACACTGAGGAAGCGGAAGCTATCTTGAATGGAATAACGGTGAACCTTTGAAACAAGATTGTAGACTTGGTGTTGGTCAAATGGAAGCATCACCGAGGTCCAAACTAGACTTGGGAGAACAAGTAAGAAATGAAAGCCAAGTATCCAGAAATCTTCGAGTAACAATGATTTCGAGGACGAAATCTTCAAAAGGATGAGGTTATTGTAACATACACACTTTATATATCAACTTAAATAACCTATAAATGATGTGTTACATGCTTAGCATTGTATAATGGTTGGAATAATGAAGTATGGTTGGAACACCTTAGAATAAGTTAATGTAAGGTGTTAGATTTGGTAGATGTCAAGAAAACAAAGTATAGTTCTCTATGGGCATAGATGTGCAAAGTATAGTGGCTATATAAGAAAGAATTTGCATAAATGTTTTTTCTGAGATGAATTTGGTAAATTTGAGAGTTTAAGGTGAAATTAGACTCAATAAGGAATGCGTAAGCAAAAATCTCATCGAAAACAGAGGTCCGAGCAAAAAGTTATGAATGTTTAAGTGTTTGGTGGTCAAAGTGGATACCCAACCGAGTCAAACCCGACCCAACTCGGGTTTAGCAACCCTAAGTTAAATGAAAACTATTTTGGCCCTATTTTTCTTCCCTCTTTCATTTATAAACTCCTGGTGACTTCAAGGGCATCAATCTTGGGTGTTTTTTCGAGAAATTAGTGAACTTTTGCAAGATTATTTAAGATTTCAAAGGTATACTTCCATTATTAACTATGTGTTCAATTTGAGTTCAATAAACCATGAAATTAGGGTTTTATGATGAGGATTATAAGTTGAAATCTTGATATTATGTAGGATAGATGATAGATCACTTATTATATTGTTGAAATCATGATATAGTTTGAGAAAATTTGACTTTTGATAGTCAATATTGTATCATGATGAAATAGGTGAATGTTTGGTAAAATAATGGTGGACTCATGATGATTTTGTATAAGTTATGGTAATGTAAGACTAATATATGAATTTAGTACAAAATGGTTTGGGATTTAACATGAAATCGTGAAAAAAGAGCTATTTTCCAGTTTGAAAGTCATAATACAGCTCTCTTTTAGAAAAATCCTATAAAATCATAGAAAAATCACAAAATTATAAGGTCAGATGCATTGGAACGCTAGGAAAAAGTGCTACAAATTATGTTTTGAATTCTGAGGTTTTATAAGGTAAAACAGGGCTTGAAAACAGAGTTGTACAGGAGAAATTTAAAGTGTAATTGTCAATTGAATAGAGTTTAGATGGTGTAAATGGTACTGTTTGCTTATGATACTTGGTATGTGTACTCCAGGGATTATATAAATCAGATTGGCATCTTGTGACAAGTGATTGCACTGTGGAAACTCGGAGCTGGATCGAGGCTTTCGGTTTGATCAACCAAATAGATTAAGCAACACTGTGAGTTTATGTGGACATATGGGTGTATTTTATGATTATGGATGCTTATTTGCTTTCTTTTTCATCCATGATTCATGTAAGTTCTTGAGTATCCCTTGGAATTGTCTTATTGTTTATATTGTCTTGTGGTGCGTTTTGGGCGTCGATTGTCGACATCCCATGGATTCCGGTGAGACAATCGGAGAAGATGTCGTGCTCACATCCCAAATGGAGTGGGGGGGTGAGAATAGGACTTTCGCATAATCCAGGAGATGAAGGGCGGATTTGGTGCCAAGTCTTGTGTTTGTGGATAAGTAAATTCGTATTTGACCTTGCATGATCTTGAGTATGATGTTGATTGTATTGATGTCTTTCTATGTTGAAAATTCATATGTGATTCCCACGTTGAAAGTACGTTGTGGTAAGTGACATCATGTGATATAACTAAGTTGTTGTTGTGTCCTTATGCAAACTTCCTTTTAAGTCATTCTTCATTTCCTAGTATGTACGTTCATATAACACATTATAGCTTACCTTTTAGTGGTTTTAATTTCTCAAGGCAAGTTGACAAAAGTAAGAACAAGGTCAGTTGATCGATTAGGGATTGACGTGTGAAGCCTACTTTTGGTATAGGTATATACGTCATACTTTTGGGTTTATATAGTTTGTTCCGGGTAGATATGTCCCCGATGATTATGTTATGGTTTGTTATGTAATTATTAAGCTTTAAATTATGTATTTTAGGTTGTAAATCGTTATCCCGTATTTTGAGGTTTTTGAAACTAAATTAATTTAGGTGGTTCGATAAGTGTTTGTTATGTAACTGTGGTGACACATATACTATTTATAATTCTAAAATGCCTCGTAACATAAAAATATGCATTTTTCAAGTGGTTTATAAATCCAAATATATTAGAAGTGTATTTTCATCAAATAATGTTTATTTATATAATAAATACACAAAAGAACATACTTTTACGATTTATTTATCAAAATATCCAAAAACCCCAAATATGGACATTTCACAAGATTTATAAAATCAAAAGTACCAAAAATGCAAATCTCATCAAATGATCAATACATTTGATAAATATCAAGAAAACATTTTAAGACTCCAAAATGAATATGTTTGGCATGTACGTAGTTTTCACAAAACAACTTGAACTCATACTGCATTATTTATGTTAAATCTAGGTTTTAACCCAAATCTTGAGCTTCCTTTATTGAAGACTTGAAGTCCTCAAGCTTGACTTCTAGATTTGTGAATGCAAAGCTATCAAGAACACTCCTAAGCTCTATCAAAGCGCCAAAAGAGAAGAGAAGGTTGATGATGCAAAGTAACCAAACCCTATGTCAATAAATGGTAGTTTAGAAGCTTATCTCCAACCTCCAGGAACTCTAAAATCGCTAACGATGCCTTAAAAAACCCTTCGATGACTCAATATGATAATGTTATAAAATCCTCATAATTTATCGTCTTTAATACCATTCCGTAACGTGACTAATCATAAATAGAAGCACGAAACTGTTGGTGGTACAAGTTTATAAGACGTTTTTTAAATGTCTAGCAACTCCTTTTAGAATATTCCTAAAATAAAGTTCGATGTTAACTATTTTGCAAGATATTATTTGGAAAAAAAAATGTCATATATATACAAGTGTCCTATAAAACGATATTCTTATAAAACATTTCTCAGAAATGTCCTACAAAATAAATAATACGAAACTTTATTTTTAAAAATACCCTAAAAACAAAAATATTTTATAAATTTATTGTAACACTTTTAGATACAACGTAATTGATTTTATAAACTTTTTCAAACTATTCAAACATATTTGAGATAAAAAATAAGATTATCCGCAAAAAGGGGTCACATGCTTGAGAGAGCATTGGGGCTTTCCAAAAATACACAAGAGTCCTTGAATTAAGCCCGACTTCTCTCCTCGTGATTGGGAGCCACCCACCTGGTACTTGATCCGTTCTTAACACTACTACTGAACCTCACCGTCTATACATACACTCATCTATCTCTATACTCTCTACCCACTTCCTCTAACTCCAACTACAATCACACCCAACTCATCACTGTAGTGATTATGGAAGCCATTATGGGTTCATCTTCTCCATATCTGAAACTGGTTTCTTGCAGAGATACAAAAATGGCTAATTCACTGTTGAGATCACCTCTTCATCATTGTCTTTATAACCACAAGAACAAAGATGTCGATTTCAAGCTCTCCATCTCGGTTTCTTCAACACACAGTAGAGGTTTTCGTCCCGTTTCTCTCTCATCGTCTGATACCCAGGTCCCCCCCCCCCCCTCTCTCTCTCTCATCATGTTTCTGATAGATTGTAATGATTCTTTGTTGAATGATATGTGGTTCATCCAAAAAGATAACGTTTGGCGTTTGGAGCTGTAAATTTTCACTTTTTTCCAAAAAGGGAATCTGAAATTAATACAACAAAATTGAGTTTATAGAACATCAAAAGTATCCAATTGTTAGAATATGTAAACGACTTAGATTTATAAGAACAAATATAAAAATGTTGCAATAAGTTTATAAGATAAAACAGTTTATTAGCAGTGTTTTGATAAACCCAATATTGTTATAGCGATCGATGTTAATTGTCGTATATGATTTTGGCATTTCTAATTGTTGAAAAATGCAGGCAGAGGTGAAGAGCCAGGAACTTCACATAGAAGAATCTCTATACGGATATACAAGTATGCAAAAAATTTGCTTAATTTTACGACATAATCGTTTTCATGAATTTGAGCGATTTCATTTCCGTTTAGTTTCAAGATTTCATCTTATGACGGTTTCTGATCGTGATCTAGTTGAAGCGGAAGTGGATGAAGATTCAAAAACCAAAGCAAAAGCAGAAGCAGAAGCACAAACGGTTTGTGTTAGATTCCAGTTACAGAGAGAATGCTCATTCGGTCAGAATTTTCTGATCGTAGGGGATGATCCGATATTCGGTTTATGGGATCCAACCAATGCCATTCCGTTGACGTGGTCCGAAGGACATGTATGGACCGTGGATCTTGTAAGTTCGATCTATTTTCCCCACTGTTTCTCAAAACGTTCCATTTCTAACGTTGTGTTGGCATCCCTCATCTGCTATATTTGAATCATTTCTCGCTACAACAAATTTAGTTTTACATGACCCCAAAAATGTATGTGTTCTAACTGATTGTTTTATAATACTTAAGTTTATAGTACCAAAAACTGGTACGCAATATGTAAAAATGTTGCAATAAGTTTATATGACATTTTTGGGTTTTGACTAGTTTTTTTTAAAATACTTTTGAAATAAAGTGTTCAATGGGGTTTCACATAAAAAGGCTATTCTAAAAAGTAATTCAATGGGGTTTCACATATCCTGACGGTTTTTGTCAAGACTATAATTCTGAAACTGATTCAAAGTTGTGGGTTTTGCTTAACTAGGACATACCGATAGGAAAGTGCATCAAGTTCAAGTTCGTAATGCAAGAACGCAACGGGAAATTCACGTGGCAGCCTGGTCCCGACCGGATTCTAGAATGCTGGGAATCGGAGAAGATTATTACCCTTTGCGAAGATTGGGAAAACCCTAATTCCCGAAGAATAATTGAGGTGGGCCCCACATTGAATCAAGTGGAAGAATTGGCTGCAACCGCAGAAGAAATGCAGATGGTTGCAGCCGACGATGGGACGACAGTAGAACCATCTTTAGGTACTACTGGCACCTCAAAAGTGAAGATATCTAACAATAAAGCTCAAACCGAAGAGCCTGACGCATATGCTATAAATATGAAAGAAGTGTTGGTATCTAACGAAGCAGTGCCGGTTCTAGTACCTGGTCTGAGTCAATTGCCGACAACGGACACCGATCAAGAACCGTCAGCCAACGAAGGTTCGAAAGATGAACCAGAATCGGCCCTTAATGGAACCGCTATGATAGCAACAGGAGTCGATATGGCTATGGACCTCAAATTGCCCGAGGTAAACGCTTAATGTGTTTATTTTTTTCTAGTTTCTTTTTCGGCTAGTTTCATTAGAGTTAAATAAGAACGTAGATCACTAGCTAGCCGATTCTTTTAGGAAAATGGATCGAGTTTTTTTGGTCTTTTTGTTTTGATTTTGGTTCTTGATATCAATAATATCATTCCAGTTTTGTCCATCGATTGTTAGTTCTTATTCAAAATCCTTAGTAGACCAAGAAAACCTTGGGAATTTACTTCTAGAGTCATCGGATTACCATAAGATTAGCTTCAGATTACCGTAAGATTAGTATCCATGATCGGTTTTTGATCAAGAATAGGAACGAAAGGGCGTTTTTGGAAATCTGCCATCGTTAAGCTCGCCAAACCCAAACATACCATTCTTGAACAGCAAACAGCAGCGAAAGCATCATGAAACCGCCTTCTTTTCCATCTTTTTGCCAAATCCCGCGAGACTAATGTAGCTTGACAAGATTGCCCTTGATGAAGAGAAACCAGAGGCGAAGAACATGGCTATGTTAAGTTTCTCTTCACTCAAGGGCAGTATTGTCCGTTTACATTAGTTCAAGTTCGTACTTGCTTGTTTATAACGCAAAAATATGCTGCATTTCGGTTCTTCTTAACAATCCCAGAATCACATTTCGACAAACTACTTATTTCATAATCGTTTTTCAGGATCAAAATCCCTAACTAAACCGTAAAAACTTGTATCATATGTGACGAAAGTTGTACATTATAGGACACAAAAAATGCTTAAATGTCTTAACAGATTGCTTTATAAGAATTAAGTTAATAGAACAAAACAATTATGTATCCTATAAAGCGTTATAAGACGTTGAGATAACAATTTGGAAAGTTCTAACAAGTTTTTTGTAACACTTTTGAAATAAATATTTTTATAAAAATGTCTTATAAAAACAAACAATCTTAAAAAAGACATGTTCAAAGGTGTACTAAAATTCTTTTAGATCGTCTGAAAGCGTCTAATTAACTTATTGTAACACTTTTATATATACGACGGCTTATTGTTTGATGCTATAAGCTTTAAGTCTTATAGATCAGGCTATTAGGACATTTAGACATATTTGGTGTTCTATGAACTCGATTTTGTTGTAGTGTAAGTTGCAGATCATTCGGAATTTGTCTATTAGCAGCTCCAGAAATTCTAGAATCCGGTGATTGTTTAAACTGTGGTATCTTAATATTCTTGTACTGAACAAACCGATTCAATCCATCTCAGTTAGATTCGAAACAACATGAAAATCAAGATTCTTGTGATTCAAACGTACATCAGGAAACCCAACATGTAGCCGAAGAACGAGATCATGAAACGACACAACCAGCAAAAAGTTTGCCGATTCAATGGGGCGATAACTTTAAGCAGAAACTGTTCGGGATTTTCAGTGTTTTTGGCTTCCGATAGCTACCTGCAGTCTGCCGGCTTTGATAACGATCCGAAAACTCAATCTTTTCTGAGTATGTATATTGAAATTTTGGATGCTTGAAACCATCTTGTAGTGTAATGTATATATGGTTGCTTGATTGTTATATGGAGAAACTAGAATTGTATGCTATTAATTATGTGGTAATTCGAATTTCAGACTGTTACTTTATGAGCTTCCAATAGGGACTTAGGGGTTGTTTACTTAAACACTTATTCGGTAAACGTTTACGGGTAAAAATCAATACTATTGCTTACTTACTGGATAAGATTTTATTCACTAAAACGCATCATATGCAACAATTTATCCTGATAAACGTTAACTATGGTAACATTGGTAAGAGTTGTCGCCCTCACTTACCGAGTAAGACTCTCAATTCTTGCTCTCGTTCTTACCGGGTAAGATTCTTAGTCATTGTAATATGCATCAGGTAAAGTAATATGAATTGATAAACGCTTACCCAATTAAACATTCAGTAAATGGCACTTAAGTTAATAGGTTTTATTTATGTAAAATTAATAAAAGTGATTCTGACTTTTTTGACAATTAATTGATTAAATATAAGTGGTCTATTTGAATTATTCATTGAATGTTTGATTATTTATTACCAATAAGTAAACATTAAAAAGGCCATTTCATCCAAAAGAAAAAAAAGGTTGCCACAAGAAAACAACATAAAACACATAGTACAAGTGAACGAAGCGTTAAACACAAGCACGCTACAACAAAATCGAGTTTATGAAACTTCAAAAACGTCATGTTTCTTAATAGACGTTTTTATAGAACTCATGTTTATAACATCAAACAATTGTACATCCGATGTAAACCCGTTCGGATTAGGTTTATAAGACGTTTTTTAGAGTCTCAACAACTTTTTCAGGACCCATTTGATACAAACCGTTGTATTAACTTTGTATATGACATTATTTGGAGAACATGTTTAAAAAAAAGTGTCCTATAAAAAGATAAATTCATAGAACAATGTCTTGTAAAACAACTAATATAACACTTTAATTTAGAAATGTTCTAAGAGAACTTGTTAAAACCTTCAAAAATGTGTTATAAACTCATTGCAACCCTCTTACATAAGGCACACAACTGTATGTTTTTATAAAACAGTCTATTATGTCACTTACACATTTTTGCGTCCTATAAACCCGATTTGTCATAGCGACGATAGGGTTATAATTGTAATTGCATGTCAGTCAGCACTTAGTAAAGAATGCTTGGTAGCAAGTCATTTTCCAGTAAGCAATTATTCTGGACAAAGTCTTTTATTTTGTTAAATACATACACACGAATGTGGCACTGCAAGTATACATCGACTCTTGTGTCTGACTTCAAGTAATATAATGATATACTACCAAGATCTTATCCACAGGAACTGGTCTTATTAAGAATCTGAGGTTTTTCACGAACTTCCGGTGCAAAGTTATTATAAAATTGATATTTTTCAGAGTGATTCAATGATTTAAAATAGGAAGTAATAAAAAGCGGGTATGTGTGCAAACCTTTCCCAATAGTATGATAGTAACAAAAAAGGTTGGCAAAACCGATCACCAAAAGAACCCTACATGATTTCTTTCTCTCGAAACTACGTCGTGTTGGAATGTGGCCACATTCTCTCCATAAAGTGGCCACAACTACTAACTTTCGGTTTCCTATAATGGTGTACCAGCTCAATTTCCTAAATTTTAGCTATTTCTCAACTTTAGAAACAACTCAGATGAAAGAAGTAGTGAAAGGCTCAAAAGGGTATTAAATAGGTGAAAATGGGTTTTAAAAGATAGACAAATAACTCTAAAACTTGGAGGCCATCACCCTTCAGTGTTTACGGAAAATATATTTGCAAAAGATGTCAATGTAAATATATTTGTATCTTTGACTTTCGTTCATGTTGATATAAAACCATACCAACATGTACAAACAAAAAAAAGTTGGTACAAAATATAATTGATTAATACACAGTATAAACATACCAATTATAATTGGTTGGTGTACCATATATGAAAAAAAAAAGTTAGTACCGTACTATATTTACTCCTACATATATGTATTAATACATCATACAATAAAAATATAAAAATTATCGAATTCGAATCAATAAATATAATCAATTGCAAATTTCAGCTTATAAATAAGTATCGAACTTGAACCCTGCTTTAAAAAAGTTATTCGTGCTTAAATCAAGAGTTTGATATAATTTTTTTTGGGGGGTGCTAATGGCACCCCTTATAGGGGGGTGTTGAATGTATTGGAAATTGAAATGAGTTTGAAATTCATAAACATCAAATCAATTTTAAAAATATATTATATTTAATTATTATTAGTATTTAATATATATATATATATATATAT
>NC_037532.1:9929281-9944394 GCF_001531365.2 Cynara cardunculus var. scolymus
TTTCTCAAAATCACATAAAGCCAAATTATAACATCGACTGAGATAAAAAATAAAATGAATAAATAATACAACAAAATATAATATATAATATAATAGTTATATAATATAACTTAAAATTATAAATGAATAAATATATATGTATATATATATATGTGTGTGTGTGTCTATGTATATATTTAATAATAAAACATAATAATTATTATTTGACATTGACTTATATCAATTACAATTTCCGATGCATTCAACACCCCCTATTGGGGGTGCCATTAGCACTCCCCTTTTTTAAATCAACCTTAAATAACCTATTTAAACTCCACATTTTTCGATGCATGGTATCAATAAGAAGAAGAATAGAGACGGCGTACGCCGTCAAATGCTGCAACCGTCGGTACTTGTTATTCATGTAAAGAGACTGGGTTGCTTCCTGCTGTTGACACGTGGAGATTGTTTGATTGGATGTCTATATATTTAATTCTTTTATTTAATTAATTATTATATGGCTAAAAAAAAATCCTAAATTAACATATTTTATTTTTTTTATAAATATTAATTTGATATATTTATTTCTATAATTACTGACTTAACAACAGACTTTTTTATTTATAGATTTTATAAAAATGAAAATGCAAAGAAAAATGATTGAAATTTATACCTCTGAATTCAAGCATCCAATTATTTTCCTACATCCAACTATTTTTTTTAATAAGAGAGGTCACAACTTTGATCCTCTTTTGCATAGATGAATCATCATGTGATAATAAGAGTTATGATGAGAAACGTAATAAGACATCTGAATTCTTAATCACTTTTTATCCCACTCCATCCTATGAATTGCGTTTTTCATAGGAATTAATTCGATGCATCTTGGTGCATCTCATTAGTGTTGATCTTTAATTATTATTGATCTAATAGTGAAAATATATTCTTACCATTTTCATGATAACTTCCATTCTCATTGGAACACAACACTTCTTGTATATTTCATTGATATAAAGAAATTACAATTTACAAGGATAACTAGACAAAAGATATACATTCCTTTTGTTTACATAATTCTATTACTCCTCTATGGTCGAAACGGATGGACCACAAATGTCGAGACTTGATAAAAAATGTTCGAAAAGGACTCATGGGAGCCTCTTTTGTGAAAATTAGGCATGAGAATGAGACACGCCCCCATTGGGGAACCCTGTGTACTCATCCCGGCGGGGCCAGGGATTCCCCACAAAACCGGGTACCAAGATCCTCAAAAGTTAAAAAATTGGAGATGGAGATGAGGTCGGGATCCCAAAAGTTAATTATTATATATCTATACTATATTATAAAACATTTGATAAAAACTCTTAAAAACCACTTTTTATGCGTAAAGTACTGTTTATTAATGCATATTACTTAAAACTCAAGATTGCAACTAAAGTGTGCGTAAGTATAACTTATTAAAACTTCATATCTGAATTCGTGTAACTAACTACAGATAAACATAATCAAATACAAGATAAACACTCATTTTAAATATAAAAAATCTAAAATATAATTAGGATAATCATTGAGTTCTAACAGAATACTTAATTATTATCTTTATAATATTTTTTTTAAAGAAATTACATAAAAAATGAACTTTTAAATAGTTGATTTGATATTAACATTGATATTTTCTTTTTCAAATATTTTGATATTTTTCAAATTTAAAAATCATTGTTGTTTTCTTAAAACCACATAAAATCGTATTATAGCATCGACAAAGACAAATAATAAAATAAAACATTAAAATCGACATGTGTCTCGCTGTATTGCGCGAATACTATTCTAGTTTATTATTATATATAGAGTAAGTTATGTTTTGTGTCCTTGTGATTTGTAAAAAATTGTGAATTGTGGACTGAATAATCTAATTGGTTCGTGAAAAACTCACTATCCAAATACATAATTCGTCCCTTATAGCATTAGGTATCATGAATTTCGTATTGTGATAATCCAAGAGAAACTCTTTATCTTAAAGGTTGTGAGATCGAGTTCTTATATTACCTAGACTCGTTTACATATTTATACGATAGATCGACAGTTCCGGGCTGTTAAGAGGGTTATAACCGTTAACGGATAAGATTGGAGAACAGTTACAGCTCTATCCGAACTCTGATTATACATTGTCTATGTCTAGTTGCACAGACTATAAGTCTAATTGCACATAATATAAGTCTGATTTCACGGACCTTTAAGTCTGATTGTATATATATACATATATATATATATACACATACATACATGTATATATATACACACATACATACATACATAAATATAGGCACACAAACATAGTTAAACAACGGGGGGAGGAGATGGAACTTGAGAGCAGGGGCGGACTTACCATGTAATAGGTGGGGGAAGGCCCGCATTAAATAATAAAAAAAAAAAAAAAAAATTTCCTAAGGTTAAAAGTTGTCTTTTTACTTTCTACCATGGTTCTCTTCAGTGATTTTTTGTTAGGGCCCCCACCAACTAAAGAAACTATTTTGAACTCAACCAAAAAACTGAAAAGTTCTTCGAAATCGATAAAAAATCCTTCCAAATAATCCAAAAAAACTTCAAAAATCTCTTGGAATGGTGGAATTAGACTAAAAACACATCGGATGACTTTGTGAGCGTTTAAGCTACCTTAAAGGTGCCCTCACTAGACCAAGATCCTGGATCCGCCACTGCTTGAGAGTGCGAGGATGGTGGTGAAGGTTCTCCGATATGGTGGGCATGGGTTCACCGGCCGGAGTAGGATCTGCAATGGTGGCCGGAGTGAAGAAAATCGGGGGTTCATGAGGATAGGAGCACGAGAGATGAAGATGAGGGGGGTTTAATAAAAAAAATAGAATAAATTATATTCTTGATCCCTGTTGTTTACTTGTTTTAATAGAAAATAAAAATAATTAAAATACCCTGAGTTAACACAATCATTTTTAACATTGTTAGCAGAAAATATAAACCACACTGAATAATTATTTTAATTGAACTAGAAGGTACTCGTGCAATACATTGAGATATATCTCGATTTTGATATCTTATTTTATTTTTTATTTATGTCAATATAATACGATTTTATGTGGTTTTGAGAAAGAGATAATGTTTTTATTTTTGAATAAAATATCATAAAAATTTGATAAAACTATATCGATATTAGTATCAAATTAACTATTTAAAAGTTTTTGTTTTGTGTAACTTCTTTAATTTAAATTTTTTATTATAATTTAATTTAACGTAACGAAGTTATTTAATTTATGTTTAATAATATAATTTTTTTAAGATAATAATTAAATATTCTGTTAAAACTTAATGATTACCTTAATTATATTTTAGATTTCCTATATTTAAAATAGATATTTATCATGTATTTGATTATGTTTATATGCAATTAGTTACACGAATTTAAAAATGTAGCTTTAATAAGTTGTACTTACACAAAATTACTTGTAATATTGAATTTTAAGTTATATGCATCAATAAACAGTACTCTATGAATAAAAAATTATTTTTAAGAGTTGTTGTCAAATGCTTTATAATATAGTATAGATAAAAGTTATTGTTTTGTGTAATTTCTTTAATTTAAATTTTTATTATAGTTTAACGTAACGAAGTAATTTAATTTATGTTTAATAATATAATTTTTTTAAAGATAATAATTAAATATTTTGTCAAAACTCAATGATTATATTAATTATATTTTAGATTTTTTATATTTAAAATAGATATTTATCATGTATTTGATTATGTTTATCTGCAATTAGTTGCACGAATTTAAAAATGTAGCTTTAATAAGTTGTACTTACGCAAAATTACTTGTAATATTGAATTTTAAGTAATATGCATCAATAAACAGTACTTTATTCATAAAAAATGGTTTTTAAGAGTTGTTGTCCATGCTTTATAATATGGTATAGATAAAAGTTCTTGTTTTGTGTAATTTTTTTAATTCAAAATTCTTATTATAATTTAATTTAACGTAACGAATTAACTTAATTTATGTTTAACAATGTAATTCTTTTTAAAGATAATAATTATTTTAATTATATTTTAGATTTTCTATATTTAAAATGAATGTTTATAATGTATTTGATCATGTTGATCTGTAGTTAGTTAGACAAATTTAAAAATAGAGCTTTAATAAGTTGTAATTACTCAAAATTACTTGTTGATATTAATGTCAAACTAACTATTTAAAATATCATAAAGAATTGAAAAAAATAATATTGATATTAATGCCAAACTAACTATTTAATTTTGTTTTATGTATTTGTTTAATTCATTTTTTATTTTTTGTTTAATAATATATTTTTTATAAATATAATAATTAAATATTTTGTTACAATTCAATAATTATCCTAATTATATTTTAAACTTTTTATATTTAAAATGAGATGTTTATCCTTTCGATTATGTTTATCTGCAGTTAGTTATACGGATTCAAACATGAAGTTTTAATAAGTTGTACTTACACACAATTTACTTGTAATCTTGAATTTTAAGTAATATGCATCAATAAACAATACTTCATGCGTAAAAAATGGTTTTTAAGAGTTTTTTTTTCTGATGCTTTATAATCTATATCTATATTATATTATAAAACATTTGACAAAAACTCTTAAAAATGATTTTTATGCATGAAGTATTGTTTATTGATGCATAATACTTAAAATTTAAGATTACAAGTAAATTGTGCATAAATACAACTTATTAAAGCTCCATACTTGAATTTGTCTAACTAATTGCAGATAAACATAATCAAATATTGGATAAACATCTCATTTTAAATATAAAAAACTAAAATATAATTAGGTTAATCATTGATAACTAACATAATACTTAGTTATTATCTTTATAAAAAATTATATTATTAAACCTAAATTAAATTTATTTGTTACTAAACCTAAATTATCTATACTATATTATAAATTATTTAACAAAAACTCTTAAAAATAATTTTTTATGCACGAAGTACTGTTTATTGATGCATATTACTTAAATTTTAAGATTACAAGTAATTATGCATAATTACAATTTATTAAAGCTCCATACTTGAATTCGTCTAACTAACTGCAGATACACATAATCAAATATTGGATAAACATCTCATTTTAAATATAAAAAATCTAAAATATAATTAGGATAATCATTGATAATTAACAGAATACTTAATTATTATCTTTATAAAAAATTATATTATTAAACCTAAATTAAATTTTATTGTTACTAAACCTAAATTAAATTATAATTAAAAAATTTTAATTAAAGAAATTACACCAAAACACAAGAACTTTTAAAAAGAATTTAATACTGATCTCGATATTTTTTTTCAAAATTTTAAGATATTTTTAAATTTATATTTTATTCAAAAATAAAAACATTAACAATTTCTCAAAACCACATAAAACCAATGTTTACTTAAAATTTAAGATTACAAGTAAATTATGTAAAAGTGCAACTTGTTAAAACTCGATATTTGAATTCGTATAACTAATTGCGGATAAACACAATCAAATATATGATAAACATCTTATTTTAAAATATAAAAAATCTAAAATATAATTAGGATAATTATCGAGTTCTAACAAAATAATTAATTATTATCTTTATAACAAAATTATATTATTAAACCAAATATAAATTACTTTGTTATTGTATCTAAATTAAATTATAATAAAAATTGAATTAAAAAATTACACAAAAAATGAGGAATTTTGAATAGTTAATTTGATACGAGTATCGATATATTTTTGTTATACATAAAGTACGGTATATTGATGCATATTACTTAAAATTCAAGATTACAAGTAAATTATGCATAAGTATAACTTATTAAAGCTCGATGTTTGAATTCGTATAACCAACTGCGGATAAATATGATCAAATATAGGATAAACATCTCATTTTAAAATATAAAAAATCTAAAATATAATTAGAATAATTATCGAGTTCTAACAAAATAAATAATTATTATCTTTATAAGAAAATTATATTATTAAACCAAATATAAATTACTTCATTATTGTACCTAAACTAAATTATAATAAAAAATTGAATTAAAAAATTACACAAAATAATGAGGAATTTTGAATAGTTAATTTGATACAAATATCGATATATTTTTATCAAATTTTTATGATATCTTCAAACTTATATTTTATTAAAAAAAATGTAATCGTTTTCTCAAAATCACATATGACCATATTATAACATCGACTGAGATAAAGAATAAAATGAAATATTAAAATCAAGATGTATCTCGCTGCATTGTGCGAGTACCCTTCTAGTTATATTATAAAGCATTTGACAAAAACTCTTAAAAATCACTTTTTATGCGTAAAATACTGTTTAATAATATATATTATTTAAAACTCAATATTGCAAGTAGATTGTACGTAAGTACAGCTTATTAAAGTTCCATATCTGAATTCGTGTAATTAACTGCAGATAAGCATAATCAAATACATGATAAACATCTCATTTTAAATATAAAAAATCTAAAAATATAATTAGGATAATCATTGAGTTCTAACAGAATACTTAATTATTATCTTTATAAAATGTTAGTATTATTAAACCAAAAATAAATTATTTTGTTATTAAACTTAAATTAAATTATAATAAAAAAATAAAAGAAATTACATAAAAATAAGAATTTTTAAATAGTTGATTTGATATTAACATTGATATGTTTTTTTTCAAATTTATATTTTATTTAAAAATAATAATATTATTGTTTTTCTTAAAAACACATAAAATCGTACTATAACATCGACAGAAAAAAATAATAAAATAGTACATTAAAATCTAGATATGTTTCTCTATATTGTGTAAGTACTATTCTAGCATAGTATAGATATAGATAACACACAATATAATTTTATACCCACCAAATTTCTAATTTTCTCTCCTTTTTGTTATTTAAAGATTTTAACTTTTTTATTTAATTTCTTTTAGTTTGTAGCGTCTGACGAAGGAAACCAAGGAAAGGAAAGTACAACGATAATTGGTAGGTGCAAATTTGAGGTTCCAATTCGACCATCAACACCAAACAGTTACCCTCCCCTCCAGGTGAGACCTCCATAGTCTTCATCCATCATCACCCTTTCCAATTTCAACAACCCACCATCTCA
The DNA here is from genome assembly GCF_001531365.2 of Cynara cardunculus var. scolymus. Classification (NCBI taxonomy): domain Eukaryota; kingdom Viridiplantae; phylum Streptophyta; class Magnoliopsida; order Asterales; family Asteraceae; genus Cynara; species Cynara cardunculus. The sequence goes on from NC_037532.1 coordinate 9,936,421, forward strand.
TCTAACCAACATCTTCTCTGGGTTTTGTGTAAATCTCCCCGCTCTTCATCTTACAAAGTCAACCTTACTATTGGATTTCTCAGAAACCCTAATAAGATTTTAAGAATCGTGGAGTTTTCTTTCTCCAAGTTAGGTTTTTTTTTGCTGTTTTCGATCTAAGTCCTCCTCATCCGTATTCCTAGAAAACCTAACAAGATTTCGAGAAATCTGGGGGTCTTCTTTCTCCAAATTAGGGTTTTTACTGTTTTCTGATCTGGGTTTTTGATCCAAGTCAACCTAACAAGATTTCAAGAATCTTTATTGGAGGTTTTATCCTGTTCTGATACGATTTTCTATCTGGATTTTTGATCTACTTTGTCAAAGATGGTGAATTTCAGGAGCATGGAGGAATTCTGGCTTTTCTACATGAATCAACACTCAAAACCAGCAACAAGAAGATGGCATTTTGCTGGCACACTGTCTAGTCTTTTATGCTTGATATATGCACTTGTGTTTAACTGGTGGTTCTTGTTCTGTGTACCTTTATTTGGTTATGGTATGGCTTGGTATAGCCATTTCTATGTGGAAGGAAACATACCTGCAACTTTCGGTCATCCAATATGGTCTCTGTTGTGTGATTGGAGGATGTTTGGTCTTATGCTCACTGGTCAGATGGATAGAGAAATCAAAAGGCTAGGTAAAAGACCCATCTTGCAACCCTATTGATTCCTCTTTTTTCGATTTCGATTTCGATTTCGATTTCAATTTGGTTTAGATACATGTAATAAGGACATATTTGGTTTGCTCCTCTATTTGAATACTCTGCTGTCTTGAGATACAAGTTTGCTTTTTATTGTGTATATATATCAAAGAATCTAGTGTTTGAAGTGAAATTCAGGTCATTTTTTCTCACTGTAAATTGGGCTATTGGCTGTTCGATCATGAATTCGAAGATTTTTCTTCACAAATCCACTTCCCCTGATCTGAAACTTCGAACCGTAGCACTTAACTCCGAATGGTTGGAAACCTTAGTGAACTAGAGGTTAGGTCTGTGTACATCCACCACCCCCGAGCCCCCCTACGGGTGGGAATGGGATATACCGGGCTTGTTTGGCAATACATTTCCTAACCTATGCTAGCCAAGAAGCCTTGGTGTACTGGTTTTGGTCTTCACACTCACAGTATCAAACCTTGAACCTGTAATACTTCACTCCCAACACTTGGAAGCCAAAGATCCTGAGTGCACTAGAGTTGCATTTGATGATATTTAACTACATTCCCAGCCCACGCTAGCCATGAAGCGTTGGAATACCAGTCTCGGTTCTAATTGCTCAACTTCAGGGTCCCATGAGTTTAGAACTTCCCTGTAAACCCTTTTGCTAGCCAAGCAGCATTGTTGCATATGCTTGACGGGATTAAACTGCAGATCATATTGGAGTTCGCAGACTGATGAGAGTATACGAAAGGAGTTGACCCTGGAAAAACGTCCAAGACTTTTGAGGTCAAAGTCGGATTGACTAGTTTTGCAACAGATATACAGAACATGTGAACTTGTCTGCAGATTATGATATGTCACGTTCCATTCAGGAGCTTGCTAAAGCGAACTGAACCCAAGTGTGCTCGACTCATGCTAAGCCAAAAGAAACGAGCCCATTATATCTCATCTAAGATGGGTCCAGGGCGGGTAAAATGTAAGCGGAGACTAGACATTTACACAAAAGAGTAAAGCTGATGTTTCCCAGACTGTTAAATGGTCTAATTGGTTGAACATGGTTAAATTGCAATGCATTTGTGAAAGTCAGCAGTGCCTGCGTTGGTGCCAGAGTGTGTTTCAGTTTTGCTGGCTGAGAGGTTCCCAAATATGGCAGAGAAAAGAGGGCTTATGGTAATTGGGAGGGAGGAATGATAAGGACAGTATGGTAAATTAACACTTTGAGAATAATGCAGACTTGATAATAAGATATGATAACACCAAGAAGAATTAAATTAATAACATTATTTTGTTTACTTTTATAAAACAATTACTTCTTTTCTAGAAAAGTTTCTAGAACACAATTTTTTTCCACTTTCCTCCCTTTTCTTTCCCTTATCGGTAAAAATAGGTTTCAAGAACACCATGTTAGACCTTAGATGCTTCTGAATAAGTCAATAAGTTGTTTTTATAAGCAATTCTAAACATCCCCTTGATATCTTTTAAAATTTCATTACCCCTACCAAGCACTACAATTATGCTAGAGACGCCAAAGATACTCGCCTGCTTGAAAAAGCCTGGCCCATACCAGCCTTAAAAGCCCGATCAGGCCCGGCCTGAGAACGTCCAATCAGGCCTATTTTTACACCCAAAGCCTGTCCCGGACCGAAGACCCTCGGCTACTGAAAACAGGCTTGGTAGGCCCGAGCATTGAGACAACACACATGATTCACCATAGGATATAATCAGTGAATAAATACCAACTGAAAAGTTTATGACAACAGGATCCCAGTAATCATCATATAACAAAAAGAAAATCCTTGTAATCTTCATCTCAAACTACCCTTTCTATTGGGTTTTCCCCAAGAACATTTATTAGAATCAAAATTACGAAATCTTTCCCCGATTGTATTCAAGACGACCCTATGCTTTGAACGAACTTCTTAGCCTGTTCCACAAGCGCGAACGAAACCATATTAGTTTTAAATCAACAAAATGCTTCTTGGAGAACAGATACGGAAACCAAAACCACCTAGCTAGTGAAAAGTGCGTGAAACGGAGAAATACAGATATGCTTACATTTGAAAAGCTAGATATGAGTGAATTACGATAAAACTTAAGTGGAATAGTGAAAGATATACCTGTTCGAGGGTTAGAAACATGATGACATTCCAAGAACCTAAGCGCCCGAAGTTTGGGATAAAGCCTTTGTAGAATGCTAGAGGTCCCTGGTAGCATCAAAATTTTACATGATCTTGGATAAGCAAAGAATATATTATAATCGACGTGTGCTGATGAAATACAGCTATTAGAACGTAAACAAGGTTCTGTAACAGTACATCCGAGTGCCCAAAAAGTAGAGAAGCTGTTTGCGTAGAGTGCGTATGGTATGTGAATGGTTTTTACATATTGCACTACGACTATTTGTGTGTGGAAGAGTAAGATAGAGAGAGAGAGCGCTTACGTCGTTCTTCAAAGTCTTAATGAAACAATCAACGGTGCTTGTGTAACTTGAATCTCCCATCATTCTTGATTTGACCTGCAAAAAAAATGTAACCAACTTAATAAACTAGTATTAGAAGCCAGCAATTACTGTAGTGCAATCCCAGATCCTAAACTGTATGGGATTTACTCGTTTGGTTCAATTTGGACTCGCAAACGCGTTGGTTTTGACTATGTTATGACATACAAGTAAGAAAAGGATAATTTGATGATCAAAATACAAAATGCATAAACCAATGCTGTATCAATTTAGAAGCAAAATAGTTTGCCTGAAATCATGAAAATCACTGGTTCGGTGATGAAGAACGTACCACATCAACAGGGGACCCGATGCAAACTGCGAAAAACCCGGCTCCTAACCCAGATAATAGATGGGTGAGAACATTGTCGGTGAACCCAGGGATCTTCAGAATCGTCTGCATTGTAATATTAAACACCAACACCAGTTTAATTGATTACCTCAATGTATGTTAAAGAACAACCTACCTATTTCACTTCAATTCAAAAACCAAACAAAACCAGTATATCTCATTCATACAGCCGGAGTTACAGCGTTTATTATAGCATTTTGCGCAACATTGGGGCTTTTTCTGTAAAACAATACAGGTGAGAAAAGTAGCGAAGGGATTGTGTGAAAAATAAGCAACCTGCTTCACTTGATCATAACTAGCCAATTCAGCGGCATTTATTATAGCATTTCGCGCAACATTGGGCCCAATGCCGGTCCATAGAGCCCGAACCCCTTCCTGAAAATAGATATGTAATGTTTCATATGATCAAAAAAATTAAATTGACGGACAATCTGGCGAATATTTACCTGTTTCACTATTGTGGAATAAGCATTTAATGCACCGGAGTAACGCCTTGGCACGCCAGCAGGCAGTTTTCCTTCCGCTTGTAGGCGAACCTTCACAAGATCGGTCGGATTTGCTACTGCAATTGCAAGAGCACCTATAGAAATGGCAAGAATTCATCAATGAATAATAGGTATTACAGATAGAATTACGATTACCCATCAAAGATCACTATTGCATACTTGAAGAAAGTTAGTTCCTATTTAGCGTAACAAAGAATTTTGTCTCGTTCAACCTAACAAAGTTTCAAAATTTCCTATTTTGGCCGGTGACAATTGATGACGTGGATGTCATGTTTACCGGATTAGCACTTTAATAGTCAAAATGGATACAAAATAGAAAATATTGAAACTTTGTAACATCGATTGAGAAAAGAAATTATTTGGTCCAATATAGAAATCCATTACATATTCTCACCCGTTGTGAGCCCGGCAAGTATTTTAGTGGTCAAAGGAACATCTCCAACGAAGTTATCGCCCACATACAAGTTCTTAATCTGTTAAGCACACAAGAACACACGATTCTTTCAAAAACCGAATAAGAGCAGAAGAAAGCATAATTGAAAGAAACTTACGGGTTCATATAGCCCGATTCTTAAACCTCCATACAAGCATTGCCGATGTAATCCGGGTACAATGCCTTTCCACAAAGAAGCAAGACCTTCTTCCCTTGCAATGGTTGCTACAGTTCCCAACATTCCCCTATACTTAGGTAAACCCATTCCATCTCCTGCAATTCCTTTCTTTTGCAATTGTAACCTCACTTTTGCAGTGTCCAACGGAATCGTGCAAATCTATACAAAACTTATATCAATTTGCCGTGTATAAATATTATATACTTCATGCCTTCCACTTCTCAATTCCCTTCCCCCCCCCCCCCCTTTTCGGCGATGGTCCATCAGAAAAAGGGGAAAATAAAGAGAAAAGAACGATAAAATGAGAAGAAAGAAAACCACCATTACGAACTTGTGATCATGAAGCTCCAATAATCATTTATGGGCAGGGGTTCCTTGCACCCGCTCGGCCAATTTTCCCATATAGAATTTTTTTTGGGGTATGAAAGGTGCACCCTTTAAACTTTAAGCGGTGATATGGGATATTAGAAAATACAAGGACCATCAACCGAAAAAAAGAAAAAGTCCGTCGAAATCAACCAAAAACTTAAAAAATCCCTATTGGACGACTTTGCGGAATTTGATCCACCTTAAAGGTACAACTGCGTGGCAAAAAATTTGGGTCTGCTGTTTACTGGTTATATCCAAATGCAAACAGACAGTTCAATTTTTGAAATCATCTGAAAATTTCATTCAAGAATGAGATTAGGATGGTTATAGAAACCAACAATATTCACTTCAAACTCTAAATAGGAACTGAACCCAAATTCAGAAGATCATTTCCAAACAAGTATCAACATGCGATTAGAGTAGAAATGCCGTGGAAATTAATCAATTGCACAAACATCCTTAAAGCATCACTCGAAAAGCAGTAACATTGATCAAATGACAGTTGTAAGGATTCAGTCACTAAACGGGGGTGTTTGAGATTGCTTATAAAAACAACTTATTGACTTATTCCGGTGTGGTATGATAATAAAATAAGCACTCTTGATTTGGATAAACATCTTATATCGATGCTAAACCGGTAGTAAGGAATTTTTGAAGAAGTTAAACTCTTCCGAATTATAATAAGTTGATAAGTGCTTTTGTATAAAAGCATAAACAAAACTGAGAGGAATTCTAAACAGCTAGCAATCAGAACGAAAAACGATCAAAAACAAAGTTGAAAAAAATTTGAAATGGGCATCACACAAATCAAATCATCAATCTCAAAGTAGCAATCCTGATCAATTGAAATGTATCAAAAATTGAACCACTTTGCAATTCTAAACAACAGATCAGCACGAAATTGATCAGAACAAAGAAAAACTGGATCAAAATAGCAATCTTGATCGATTAACTGTAGTAAGAAAATTCAATCAGTTTGCAAATAGAAGAGGAATATATCCAAGAGCAATTCCGATTACCCAAAAAGCGATGAAAACAAAAAACGAAAAGGGATGAACACATGATAGCTGTAAGACTGAAAGAATTACCTCAGCGAAGCAAGCAGCAAAGGCACTACTAGCAAAAATACCGGCGAAAGAGATGTCGGACTTGGAATTACCAGCCACCATTGTCGAGGATCAAAGGAGATGCAGGAATAAAGTAGGGTTTAAAGGGTAAAGGTTTTTATAAGACTTTGTAGGAAAAGATGGCGTCTTTATTGCACGATTTATACTTGGGAAAAAGGGTCACAAAGAAATCGATGTCTTACATTTGGAAAGAAATAGAAAGAGGCACGACACTCTTCTTCTGATCTTTGGACAACCACCGGAAAAAGCTGTTCACTACTGGTTCGTTTTTATTACAATAAGTGAATTACATTTTTAGTCCTTCTGGTTTATTGAAAACTAATATTCTTATTTATGTGATTTTAAAATTACAATTATCGTACACGGGTTGGGTTCATATGAGATCAAAGATTTTTTATGAGACCTGTAAGATCAGTTTATGTTCATTGCTCAACTTTATAAGCTAATGATCTAATGGTCTAAAATTGTATGGTGGCAATTTTGTGATTATTGAGAAGTCTTGTGGCAATTTTGTGATTATGAATGTTCAGATTGTAGATCTAATCCAATGATTGAGAATTAATCTTACGGGTCTTATGAAAAACCTTTGGTCTCACATGATCCCAAGTCTATCGTACAATATGGGTCAAAAACATAACTTTGAAACCATAACAATAAAATTAGCAATTTACCATGATTAACAAACCACCCTCATAATATTTTTGTTTTAAGACCATAATAAAGATACAATTATATAAGGCTATGTTTGGCAAACTATCTAATAACTTAGCTGATAGTTGATAAATTAACTGATAAATAAATTATGTTTAGTAAAAACTAGTTGATAAACATGTAAAATGATTAAAAATGATATCTTGAAAAATTAGTTAATTATAATATTTTATAATATAATTAAAAGAAATAATTGATATTAAAATTGATTGCTAATTTTCAACTAATATTAATTACTATTAATTAATATTTTTAAATATTAGTAATAATTAATTTTTATTTTTATTAATTATTATTTGTTCGTATTTAATATAAATAAAATTAATTATTAATGAGAGTTAAAATTAGAAAAAGTGAATGAAAATGAGTTGGCTTATGTTTATCCAAACGTGTAGCCAAAAAATAAGCTAGCATATTTTGCCAACAATGCTTAAATGAGTTTAATCTTTTGAAAACTTCATATATTGTGATAATCGTAAAATTTTATTCTAACGTATTGTTTTACATGATTTTTTTCTCATCTAAAGGCTAACACTTAACGTATTGATGGACATATATTTATTTCGCAATATGTTTGCATCATACGTATATGGTTCACAATATGAAACTTTTATATGTAAATTTTGTTTCACGAATATGCTAAAAAAATTCACATTATGAAACAAGTACATGTAAAAACAAACACATTGTGAAACAAATATATGTTAATTGATATTTTAAATTGTAGTTTTTTGATAAAAAAATGATATAAAATAACACATGATGCGTTAATTCTTAAAATTGTCACAATTTCATTAGTTATTAGAAAAAGCCCTGATTATATAAAAATCCTTAAAAAGTATCTCAAATAAATTATTTAATACCAAAATATTTATAAAAAGGGAGGCTAATGGCACCCTATACTTTACTTATAACACCCCTATCCCCTGATATAATCATTTCTTTCTTGTATTTTTTTTTGTGATTTTGTCTTTTTGTTGTCTTTTCTTTTTTATACTAATTTTCTTTTACTTATTTTATTTAATTATAAATATAATACTATTACAAATATTATTTATTATTCTCTAAAAAATTATTATTAAAAAATATTATTTTTATCATAATTTC
>NC_037532.1:9945707-9967847 GCF_001531365.2 Cynara cardunculus var. scolymus
TTGTATTTATCATTTTTATTTGAAACTTTATTATGATATTAAATATATTGAATATATTAATAATATAAGTAATGTTATATTCTCTAAAATGGAGAAGAAGTTAAAGATCAACGTAATTTTTTTGAAAATTTTGGTTTTAGATTCTTAATTTAAAAAAAAATTGAAGAATTTATTGCAGATGCTCTAAATTAACTTATTTTTTAAGTTTATTAAAAAATATTTCGTTGATTTTAATACTTTTAAAGGACTTTTTACCACTTCTTTCAATTATGCTTGTGATTATTAGTAATTAATAATTCTTAGTGTTATTAATTATAAATTAATATTAATTATAAATTATAAATAATATTAATTGTAAATTAGATAGTAATCATCAATATATAATCTTCTGAAGTATAAGTTTGCAACTTATTATTGTATACGTTCAAGTTTTAAAACTGCTTGAACTCCAAGAATTAACCAATAAAATTACAGGATAAATGTCGAACCTACTAATATAACGGAATACTCTACAAATTTTGTGTTTTATGTTCTTAATGAGAATTTGCATAAATTTTTGATTTTGGGTTTACAATAGAAAAAACTTACATATCCCTGCATTAAATGAGTACACAACCCGTTTATATGAATATTTCATTCCACAAAGACGTTCCAATCTCTTGAGTCTTTGTTACATTCATAGTTTTTTTATTACATTGCAAAATGATATAACAGAGATGCATATATGCTAAGCACAAAGAAGAACAAAACCTAAGTAATTATCAAATTTGAACCTAAACCTAAACATTAACAATTTGAACTGAACTGTGATAGCTGCTTACTCGGTTATAAAGCTCAGGGTTGTTTTTGATTGAATGAATTTTTGGGACGAAATTCTTTTGAGGGGAGGATAATGTAATAACCAGTTATTCGGTTATAAAGTTTTGGGATGCTAAGTCTGTCTGTATGAAAATCGGATCCATCTGTTTAGGGGGAGCCTAAGTCTGTGTCTATATTTGAATTTGATTCTGATCTTAATGTTATTAATTGTTAAATTCTAACCACTTGTTTGATATGAGTTGTATTGTTAAGGGGGAGCACATCTCATTGCATATATGATCTGACATCATTCTTAGGTATATTTTTCTATACTTACTCTTCATATGCGCAAAAGAAGAACAACTTCTATGTATATAAAATATTTTTTAAATGTTCAAACCACTTCTTCGAACTCAAAGTCATTTAATATTCTAAGAAGTGTGATTTTTATATGGTTTTCATTTTACTTTCTGTTTGAAACGAATATCATCTCTGATCAGGTATTTCATTGAGTCAATACTTGCGTATTTTCTCTTTTTGCATAACTCCAATACCTGATTCAGATGTTTTTCAAATTATTATTATCACGTCTTTAAAAATGCAGATTTTATTTCGGTGATAATACGCTCGTTTGTATTCCAATTTGTTTTCTATACTTTGAAAAATAGTTCTTTGATTGATAAGTCTTTGTTTGATAAATAATTCACAATTCTTTGGTTAATAATCTGTAAAATTGTTCTTACAGATCTTCGTTCATTTCTCTCTATATTCAAAATCTGATTTGTGAATAACTCTTTGAATATTTTTCATGTGCGTAATTGCAATATATTATTGATCAAAATCATGTGATCAATTGAGCTTAATTGCATAAGTTTCATTGAGCTTAATTGCAAAAAATTTAGGAGGGACTGAATGCTTAACATAAATATCTCTATGGACTATCAGAACCGATAGCCCTACCCAAGAGGTCAACCATATTGAGTGAGCTTAACTGCAAATGGGTTTGTGTGCTCAGCTTAAAAAAAAAGAGGGGCAGTTGAAGTGATATGATAACCGAGTCCGGGTTATTGCTCAATGTATTTATTATGTGACTTAATTGTTTATATGGATACATGCTTACATGGGTTAAAATGCGTAAGTATGTGTATTTTATGAATGTGACATATGCATATATATATATATATATATATATGTGTGTGTGTGTGTGTGTGTTATGTATATATGTATATGTATGCATCAATATGCATGTATGTGTAGGCATATGTGTGTGTATGTATGTATGAAATGATATATATATATATATATATATGTGTGTGTGTGTGTGTGCATGCATGTGGGGGAGGGTATGGTTGGCTGACTTCCCTAAAAAGGGAAGGTATAAATATAAGATTTTGAGTATGAGGTAAGGCTTCTTGCCTCATTTGGAATTTTGGGAACATTTAGAGAGAAGAATTTGTCCGGAGATTCAAGTGGAATCAATTTGGTTTTTCATCTTCTTCAAAACCGAGTTCTTACTTAAAGGTGAGTATTTTCAAGAAATCTCTTTTAAACTTTGGTTGATTGTTTTAGAAAGAACTGTCTATTATCTTTAAAGTCTGTTTGTGCGATTTAGGGTTTTATCCGGATAAAAGGTGACCGGATTGCTTTAAACCGGTCATAGTGTTGTCTAAATTGTTTTTAAATGGATATGTGTTGTCCGATTTAGTTATAAATCACTCAAGAGTCGTGCGATTTAATGAGTTAGCAAGATGTTGAATTTTATAAACCGGATAAAGGTTTTTGAACAGAGAAGTAGGAATACGATCATATGCTAAGCGGTTTAGCCTTAAATCGCCTAAGGGTCGTATGGATTAATTATTAACCGGCCAGGTGTTGTCCGGATTTGTTCATCGGACAAAAGGGCCAAGTGTTGTCCAGATTGTATATCCAGATAACTTGTCCGAGTGACTTACATTTGATTAATTCTCAAGTATTAAAGCATGCTAGACATTTATACAATTTAATAATGTCTATTATTAGGTTTAATTATGTTATTCTAAAAAGGGGTATTTTATATCTTTTTAAATAAAATATATGTTTCTACCAAGCGTGGTGACGTAAGTCTGTTTTGGTATGAAACTACATTTTGGAAAACATTCATATCAAGCGTGGTGACGTAAGTCTGTTTTGGTATGGAATTGGATTTTGTGAACTGTTTCTACCAAGCGTGGTGACATTTGTCTGTTTTGGTATGAAACTTATTTTAAGAAGTAGTTCCCCCAGACGTGGGGACTTTTGTCTGTTCTGACTTGGAACTGAGAATGAGTACTTTCAGACGAGGTGACTTTTGTCTGTTCTGATAAGTAGCCCTGTTTTGATGGATGAATAAGGGTGGCATATCAAGGAGAGGTGTACTTGGAATAAGGAAGACATTGTCATATATGGATAATATTATAACTCTTATTATTGTTACTAATCGGATTTAATAACTTTGAGTCATCATTTCTTTGTGACCTGATGAATTAAAGATATTATTCCTATTAGAAATAATAGTTTAGATGTTATTGAGAAAGGGGAAAATGGTTTGTCATAAAGGGCAAGTATTGCCTTAAATCTTTCCGTTAAAGTTTACAAATGAATGGTTTAATGATTCAAAGAAGCTTCGGTTACAATATTTGTTTCATATTGGGAACGTTGGATCTTTAAGCAGATGTATTTATTAATAGAACTGAGATTCTTGAGTTTATCCTATTATTCATGACATTGAGGACTGCATTATTTGATTGTATTGCAAATATTCCTAAACAAAGATATTTTATTATATTTTGGTGTTTATCACCCTGCATTTGCAAAGAATGGATTCACTCACTAGACCCTTTTGGTCTAACTCTCATTTTATGTCTTTAAATTATGCGGTGCATTAATGGCAGGGTCCAGGGATAATAAGGGGAAAGGGAAAATGTGATTATTTTCCTAATCTGATTTTGAAGATCTGCTTGAGATTGCTTATTTTTGAAGATACATGTTGTATTACATGTGATAGTACAAGATTTTGTTTTGGAATTTTTCATATGTAGATTTTATACATATAAGAATCCTTGTACTAGTGGGACCTTGTGATGTAAACTATATTTCTATGTAACAAAATATATGTTATATGCAAACGTGGTGTTTGGGGGTGTTACAAGTGAGCTTAAAAGAATTGGTGAGAGTTGTGTCCAAAATTAAAAGAATATTAGAATCCTGATCTATCCATTATAATCCGGGCAAACCGCATAACCGTCAATTCATAGAAAGTTAAGCAAATTCAAATATGCTTATTAATCTTTTCAGATTATAAATTTTGGGAAAAAAACCATATTCAACTTATGAACCTTTTATCAATCTTTATAAAAAGATTGGCCTATAAATATAATAGATATATTCAGTACAACAAATGTACTTCATATATGAGACTTTTTGATGATCATCTCACTATGACTTTCATCCAATCATTGATAGCTTGAAAAAGCGTATCTATGAATGTTATGATAGAATAACATACATTCTATAAGATTTGTGCGGTGTAGAAATGATAAAACAACTAATGCTTCAATTTAAGCTCAACAAGATAAACAATATGGACTACACAAATTTATCAGACTCGATTTGTGATAAAAAAGACTTGAAAGGGGGACATATATTCTTCTTTTTCAATGTCAGTTATCTCTAAATAAGAAACCAATAGATAATGAGTTGTGTGCCCCGAGTGTTAATGATAAACTTATCTTTTGAGAGATAAATGAGTAGTTGGTGGGGTTTTAAACAAGAGTTGGCATGAGCTTTGCCTTTTTCAATGTTAATCTCGAAAGAATTGATAACTCTTTCGAAACCATTCATTTCGAAATATGATGTCAATGTTCCTCATTATCATCATAAGGGGGAGATAAAAATGAATGAGGGAGTAGTCATAAAATGAATGAATCTTTCTGTGTCATTGCTGAAGATTGGGAAAGTTGATTCAAATATGTGAAGGAGTTGATAGATAATTGCTGATGATTGTTGACGATGATGATTGCTAAAGATTATTGCTCTGTTATGGTTAAGGGAAGATTGTTGGGTCAAAATGTTGTATTCAAGTCCTAAGCTTAAACTTGTTTTAATTGCATTGTAGTGGTAGGTTTATTTCCTTGTAATAGGTTGCTATAAGTAGGATGTTAGTTGTTAGCTGGTAGTTAGAGTGGTTGACAGATTCATACACAATCATACGTAAACAGTTTGTGAGAGAGAGAATCTGTGATTGTATCAAAAACACCTGTATTCACATTGACATCAATATACATGTCGACAGATTGAAATCTTCTTATGTGTTCTTGATTAATTGTTTGAATTGACTGATAAAGACTTGAATCTGGGATCACAAAAGTAAAACCCACAAAAATGAGATGACATCCTAAGGAATGAATACTTTTTATTTCTTGAATGTGGTTTAGTTTAGTGTATCTCATATTGATAGAGTGATGAAAAATTGACATTGAATGGTTGGTATATGAAGGGAGGTTGAGATGCATTTGTGGCAACTCGTTATGTTAGCTCCTCCTGGTTGATTCTCTAAACTCACAATGTTGTCTCGTTTTGGACGACCCTTCAAGCTCATGGTTTGGTTCATTTTGGCCAACTTTTTTTAGCAAAAATAAAAATGAGTATTACTTTGGAAATAATTTAACAACCTTTATCCTACTTTGATGGGAAATTTTTAGTTTGAAGAACATATGTGAATATATGAATGGATTGAGTATTACTTTGGAAATGTAAAGCTTATATAAAGTCACACTATAAATTTTAAATAATTAAAAATTATCAATTGTGTTGTGATTTTTGTTATCAATATTGATGAGAAGATGATAGATTGCAGAATAGATATGGGTTTATGAAAGGAGGAGAGATTCCTTTGAAAATTAAATGGGTTATGTGGCTCAACATACTATTCCGCGGACCTTTCTGTTACAAAACAAAATTAATTAATCGATATATGTAGTGATATTGTGAGATTTGAAAATGTAAACTTTTTGGATTATGGTGTGATTTTTGTTATCTTACAATAAGAAGATGATAGAATTGACAGTAAATATGAGTATATTGAAAGAGTATGCATTTCTCTTAAAATTTAGTTGGCTAAAATATAACTTTTGTCCAACCCTCCTTTTGCAAAAAGAACACACACACACACACACACATATATAGAGAGAGGTGGGTTCAAATGGAAATCGCTTTTCAGTTATGAACTGGGTGATAAAGGAGAGCGCGACACATGTCTCTGTTGTCCACATTCAATATGAATAACGAAAGGGCATTCAATATGAATAACGAAGATGAAGTTCATGAACTATTCATGATAAATAATACACGATCATGACTCATGTTAAATTGATTCACTATTCATAATGAATAATACATATTCATCATGAATGATACATTATTCATGATGAATTACCCGTGAAGGTAAATCGGTTATATATACGTGGTATTCATCATATATATGCAAATTATTCAATTAAATACAAAAAATAACATAATGTTGACAAATATTAATAGTGAAAACACAATTTATAAGGTACTTTTAAGAGGAAAAAAAATCCATCTATCAAAAAATCTATATATATATATATATATACATGTATATATATAAAATGAAGGTGTTGGTTTCGGTGAGAATAAAAGTTATGGTAAGAAGGTAAGAAGGGATCTCCATTCTTGGATCAATCATAATTGAATATCAACACTGATGAGACGCATCGAATCAATTTCCATGAGAAACCCAATTCACAGGGTGGGGTGAGATTAAAAGTGATCAAGCGTACAGATCCCTTCTTACGCTTCTCACTTAACTCTTATTATCACACGATCCTTCGTCTAAAATGACGATAGTAAGTATAAAGTAATATTATGAAATTTGAGTATTAAAAAAAAATATTGAATTGTGGTGTTGTTTAAGTTATTCATATTGACAGAAGAAATGATAGATTGAATATCTTTATATATAAAAGAAAAATGGTAAATGTATGAAATGTGTTATGATATTTGAATTATGTTATTGTTGCTATTGTTTATATTATCTGGCATTGACAGAGAGATAAGAGACTGGAGAATGATTACACATATATGAAAGGAGGAGGTACAACTTTGAACATTAAACTGGTTAGTTGATTAAAGTATGCATTCGATTTATATCTTGCACAAAAACCGATATAAAAATAAAATTTTATTTAATATTTATATGTAAAAAGGAAGATAATAGTTTGAATGATATAATAAGATTTGAATATTTAATTTTTTTAAATTATGTATTACTTTAATGATCTAATTTTGATGTGGAAATGATTATCCATTTATTTAAAATTTTCAAAAATATTAAATAAAAAATGCCACATTGTTGTTGACATAAATCTGTATCACCATAATCAAATAGTTTCTATTTCTGATAGCTATATGTTCTTGGTTAGAAATTAAAGTTAAGAAGCCCTTTATCTTTATCATTTTGTCAATAAATGTGTTTTCTTAACCTATGTTCTATTTTGTAGAGTCCAGCCCCCCAAAAAAAAAAACCAAAAGCCCAAGTTTTAGACTATCTCTTGTGGACTTCATCAAGCACCAAATAGCAGCCCATATCCTCTCCATATTTCATCGACCAGAAGCAGAGAGAGAGGAGTCGAGAGAGCCACGACCACAGCTGCACCATGTCCCGCACACGTCTGATTTCAGGGGCTGATTCCATGTTCTCACGAAATTGAAGCAGTTTCTTCTCATCTAGAGGGTATAAAAACCTGATTCTAACAGTCAATTAGGGAAAACTGGGGAATCGCATTTTTAATTTCAAGAGGAGAAGAAAGTGACTACTTGTAGAGAAGATTCATCAATTTCATCTTGTTTTAGGTAATTTTCATATTTTTGTTTTCAATTGTAAACTAGGTTTTGCCATAAGTGGCTAGCTTTTTTTCATTCCAACATTGATTTAATTAGGTTTTGATTTGTTATTGCTTGGAAATTTCATTGTAAGCATGTTTGAATAAGTTTATTTGCTTGATTTTTGAACTTAATATTAATCATATTTGGGTTTTCAATTAGTTTAGCTAACTGATTGGAATTCTCTTATGGAATGGTTATTCAAAATTCTTAGATACGTAATCGTCTTAGAATTTTGATAGAGTAACACTAGTATTCATTTGGTTTCGATAAGGTTCCCGGATTGAATATTTGAAATCTCGCGATTTAAGCCTCAATAAGCCGAGCCAATGAGCTTATGGTTTTGAATTGGTACTTTTTCTAGTCCGGTAAAGCTAATCGCACCTATGAGTTTAAGAGCTTATTTAAACTTGTATTTGTGGTTAAGAGTTTATTAGAGAGCTTATTTTAATCAACGATTATCTATGGAAAATTTGGGTCTTTAGAGCTTGTTAACGATTAAAACCAATTCGGGCATTTCCTTTTCGTTTACATTTTTGGAATCGATGATACTAACATCTTAACCGGTATTGAATCAATGTTGGGTCTTTAACCAATTGTTTTAATTTATATTTTATCGCAAGTTTAAAGTAATT
Organism: Cynara cardunculus var. scolymus; assembly: GCF_001531365.2. NCBI lineage: Eukaryota > Viridiplantae > Streptophyta > Magnoliopsida > Asterales > Asteraceae > Cynara > Cynara cardunculus. Next base: position 9,954,062 of record NC_037532.1, read on the forward strand.
AATCAAATCCAACACCCCCCTCGCAATTATTAATTTTTACGTTTTCATCGTGTACTTGATTCGCTAGTCGTACAACGTTAGACCGAGTCTTTGTGGATTCGACCCGACTTACACTACTAATATTTTGGTTGTAACTAGTCGTTAGTTGGAATTTACTATTTGGTGGACTCGGCATCCGTCAAATTTTTGACGCCGCTGCTGGGGACTCGGTATTACTAATGGTTTATGCCTAGATTTTCACGTACAGATTCACCTTTGCCAATAAATCTAGAAATCGAACGAACCGCGAAAGGACTGAGGAGACAAGTCAAGTTTCAGAAAAAGTTTGGCGAGGGACCTTCGTCACCAGGGTTAAATATCTGGCAAAATATTAACCTATCGAACGATTCGGACGAAGAGGAAGAAAAGTACGAAGAGGAAGACGAAAAGAAGGAAGACGTGATGGCTGCCGAACAAGACGAGCGAACTCTACGAGAGTTGGCGACACATGATGTTTCTCAGATTCCTATCTGTATCAGGTATCCGCAAGGTAACGCAAATTTTGTTTTAAAAACTTGTTTGGTCCATCTATTACCCTCCTACCACAGTTTGGAGAATGAGGACCCGGACAAACACCTCAAGGAATTCCATGTGGTGTGTTTAAGCATGAAACCCAACGAGGTTACGGAGGATCTTATAAAGTTAAAGGCATTCTATTTTTCTTTAAAAGATTGGGCTAAAAATTGGCTCTAGTCGTTACCGCCCGGTTCGGTAAAGACTTGGAACCAAATGGCGCGGTTATTTTTTGATAAATTCTTTCCCGCCTCCCGAGCGCTACACTCCGTAGGAAAATTTGCAGCATCAAACAAAGAGATGTGGAAACCCTCCATGAATATTGGGAGAGGTTCAAACATCTCTGCGTTAGTTGCCCGCAACACGAAATTTCCGAGCAACTTCTGTTGCAGTATTTTTATGAGGGCCTTCTTTCTATGGAAAGGAAGATGATCGATGCCACTAGTGGAGGGGCAATTTTTAATAAAACCCCAACTCAAGTGAGGACTCTGTTCACCACTATGGCTGAGAACTCTCAGCATTTTAGTGTGCGAGGTGATTTAAGGAGAGAGCCCCAAAAGATTAACGAGGTTAATACCGGTACCATTGAGAGTAGGCTATTTGATTTGACTAACCTCGTTAAACAATTAGTTGTGGGTAAAGAGCAGGTTAAGGCATGCGGTATATGTAATGAGGCGAACCATCCGACAAACGTGTATCCGCAACTCCAAGAGGATGTTTTGGTTGCATCCGAAGATGTCAACACCATTGGAGGCTTTCCAGGCCAACAACCATAGTAATGGTTTCATAACCAGAGCTTTGGTGCCCAAAGACCTCCGCAACAATTCCAACAACCATTCCAACAGAGAGCGTCGTTTCAGCCGAACAACCAAGCCTCGAGCAGTACAGGTATGTCTTTAGAAGATATTGTTAAATCTCTTGCTACTAACACTCAACAATTTCAGCAAGAGACGAGGACGAATATCCAGAATTTGGTAAACCAGAATCAAAGTTTAGCGGCCCAGCAGAAGAATTTGGAAGCTCAAATCGGGCAAACGGCGATTTTGCTTAATCGCATTGAGAGCCAAGGTAAGTTACCGTCCCAAACTGAAACTAACCCGAAAGCTAATGTTAGTGCCATTACTTTGAGAAATAGGACGGTTCCGGATCCCAAACCCAAAGCAAGAATGAGCGAGAGGAAAGAAGAGAAAGAGGCCGAGATTACGAGTGACGAGTCAAATGAAGATAAGGTTGAAGGTAAAAACATAGAAGACAAAGGAAAGGTGCCTGAATTGGTCATCCGACCACCATTCCCAAAGAGATTCGAGCAAACAAAGAAGCAAGAAGACAAAGAGATTATGGAGACTTTTCGCCGAGTTGAGGTAAACATTCCACTCTTAGATGCTATTAAAAGAGTACCTCGATATGCTAAGTTTTTGAAGGAGTTGTGTACGAAAAAGAAGAAGTTGATCGGGAATGAGAAGGTGAGCATGGGCGAGAACGTATCCGCCGTGCTTCAAGGAGAGAAGATGCCACCTAAGTGCAAAGACCTAGGTATGTTTACTATTCCTTGTAAGTTAGGTACTGTTTCAATAGATAAAGCCATGTTAGACTTAGGCGCATCTATAAATGTCATGCCTTACTCGATTTATTCATCACTGAATGTGGGACCTATTAAGAGGACGAGAGTTGTTATACAACTCGCCGATAGGTCCAATGTGTATCCCAAGGGAGTCCTTGAGGATGTGTTGGTTCAAGTTAACGAGTTGGTCTTCTCGACTGATTTCTATGTCATAGATATGGAGGAGCATAATACCTCCAAATCACCTTTGATATTGTTGGGAAGACCATTTTTGAAAACATCAAAAACAAAAATTGATGTTCATGATGGTACGTTAACTATGGAATTTGATGGTGAGGTCATTAAATTTAATATCTATGATGCCATTAGATATCCCAGTGATGCGTCTTTTGTCAGTTTTGTTGATGTTTTGGATCTTATTACTCATGATTTGAATGACTTGACTAACCGAGATTTGTTGGAGGTTGTGATTACAAGGCACCTAGATGCAAGGACAGTTAATTTGTTGATGAAGGAGTATGATTTAGGGCCCGAGCTTAAAGTAATGGTCTTAGCCATGGAATCTAATCGACACAAGAAGTTTCAGGTATCAAATGTTAATTTACCTTCTTCTTACACTAAGCTATTTCCTTCTATTTTGTAGGCCCTGGTACTTGAATTGAAGGAGTTACCGGACCACCTCAAGTATGCCTACCTAGGCAAGGACAATACTCTACCAGTGATCATCTCTAATGAGTTGTCAAGCGAAGAAGAAAAACGGTTGGTGAATGTGCTTGAAGAGCACAAGGAGGCGATCGGTTGGACTATAGCTGATATCAAGGGATTAAGCCCCTCAATTTGTATGCATAAGATTCTACTCGAGGATGACTACTAGCCTTTCCGTGAAGCTCAACGATGCCTCAACCCGCCTATGATGGAGGTAGTGAAAAGAAGATCCTCAAATTCCTTGGCGCATGTATTATCTATTCAATTTCATATAGCAAATGGGTAAGCCCTGTTCAGGTAGTACCCAAAAAGACGGGTTTGACGGTAGTTAGGAACACCGAAGGTGAGTCGGTGCCTACTCGAGTCCAAAATGGATGGTGAGTATGCATTGACTATAGGAGGTTGAACTCATCCACTAGAAAGGATCACCTTCAACTTCCCTTTATCGACCAAATGTTGGAACGATTAGCGGGAAAGTCTCACTACTGTTGTCTAGATGGATACTCCAGTTTCCATCAAATCCCGATAGCACCGGAGGACCAGGAAAAGACTACTTTTACATGCTCGTTTGGTGCGTTTGCATATAGGCGTATGCCTTTTGGCCTTTGTAACGCACCAACTACTTTTCAACATTGCATGGTAAGTATCTTTTTCGAGTATGTAGAGAGTATCATTGAGGTGTTTATGGATGATTTTACCGTTTATGGTAACTCGTTTTCAGGACTGTTTGAACAATTTGACCAAGATTTTAAAAAGATGCATATAGACTAACCTTGTTTTGAATTATGAAAAATGTCACTCTATGGTTAGTCATGGTCTTATCTTGGGTCATATTGTTTCAAAGAAGGGTATAAAGGTAGACAAATCCAAAATAGATGTCATTACAACTCTACCTTACCCTACTTGTGTTAGGGAAGTCCGTTCTTTACTTGGTCATGCAGGGTTCTATAGAAGATTCATTAAGAATTTTTTGAAGATAACCCGACCACTTTGCTGTCTCTTACAAAAGAACGTGGACTTCCACTTCAATGGTGAATGCAAGAAGGCATTCAATGAATTAAAAGATAAGTTAACTTCTGCACCCATAATTCAACCCCCAAATTGAGATCTCACTTTTGAGATCATGTGTGACGTGAGTAATTACGTGGTCGGGGCTGTTTTGGGACATAAATTTGGTAAGGACCCACACGTGATATACTATGCTTCTCGGACGTTGGATAGTGCCCAAAACAACTATTCAACAATCGAGAAGGAGCTTTTGGCCATAGTATTTGCTTTAGAGAAGTTTCGTCAGTATTTACTTGGTACTAAAGTGATAGTTTTTTCTGATCATGCACTCTTAAATATTTAATGAAGAAGGACGCCAAACCTCGCCTTATCCATTGGATGTTGCTTCTACAAGAGTTCAACCTAGAGATTCGGGATAAGAGCGGATAGGAGAACTTGGTGGCTGATCATTTGAGTCGTTTACTAAATGGTGAAGATCTTTCTACCTTGAAGGATGAATTTTCGGACGAGCATCTTTTGACTGTTCAAGAGACGACACCCTGGTACGCCAACTTAGTGAACTATCTAGTTATCAACACTTTGTCAGGTACGTTGCCTAGAACTGATAAGGATAGGATTAAGAGTGAAGCGAAGTATTATGTTTGGGATGACCCCTACCTTTGGAAGCATTGCTCTGATCAGATTATCAGGCGATGTGTCCCCCAACACAAAGTACAAAGTGTACTTCGGTTTTGTCACGAATATACTTGTGGGGGACATTTTGGTCCAAAACGTACGACACACAAAGTGCTTAATTGTGGATTGTTTTGGCCATCCATTTTTAAAGACGCTTATATGTTTTGCAAGAGTTGTGATAGGTGCCAAAAGACGGGGAATATCGGACCACAAAATCAAATGCCCCAAAACTCGATTTTGGTATGTGAAATATTTGATGTATGGGGCATTGATTTCATGGGACCCTTTCTCGCGTCTTCTGGATTTACCTATATTTTATTGTGTGTCGATTATGTCTCGAAATGGGTGGAAGCTAAAGCCACCAGAACTGACGATGCTTGTACTTTTTTGGCTTTCCTTAGATCTAACATCTTCGCCAGGTTCGACACACCAAGGGCCGTCATAAGCGATCGAGGGACGTACTTTTGCAATAAATAAATCGAGGCGATGTTTAAGAAGTACCATGTCACTCACTGGATTTCAACTGTATACCATCCTCAATCCAACGAGCAAGCCGAGGTCTCTAACAGGGAGATCAAATCCATTCTAGAGAAGACTGTAAATCCTAATCGCAAGGATTGGACCGAACGTTTGGACGATGCTTTGTGGGCCTACCGTACGACCTACAAAACACCTATAGGTATGTCCCCTTTTCGATCAGTTTATGGCAAACCATGTCATCTACCTGTTGAACTAGAGCACGGGGGCTTTTGGGCTGTCAAGAAGTGTAACATGCGGATGGATGGCACAGAAGTTCTGAGGAAACTACAACTTCAAGAGTTAGAGGAAATCAGAACGACGCATACGAGAGCTCCAAGATCTACAAGGAGCGGACCAAGGATTTCCATGACAAGCTCATCTCCCGTAAAGAGTTTGTGGTCGGACAAAAAGTTTTACTCTTTCATTCACGCCTAAAGCTGTTTCCCGGTAAGCTTAGATCACAGTGGATTGGTCCTTTCATAGTTGTTAAGGTTTATGCTCATGGAGCAGTCGATATTGAAATCCCGAAAACGGGTAAGTCGTTTAAGGTGAACGGGCATAGACTTAAACCTTTTTATGAAGGTTTTCAGTCTACGAACATTGATGTTATGGCTCTTGAGCCACCGCCCGTTGTTAGTTAGTTTAGGTAGTGTCTAGCCAAAGACGTTATGGAAAGGCGCTGATTGGGAGGCAACCCAATTTTTATTGCTTTATTTTCGTTCTAGTTTAGTTTCTTTTAGTTTTAGTTGTCTTTCGAGATTGATGAGTTGCTTTCCCAGATTGGCATTCTTGTGAGTATTGACGTTCCAACCCCCCCCCCCGGGGGGGTGCAAAGAGGCTTTTACCACCCGCTTGGACCGTGTATTGGGCACAAGTCTACATATCCAGGGGAGTTTTCTCGTTCCCTTTGCTTTTTAATGTTTTAGACTACGCCGGCCCAGTAGTTCCGCAACTACTACCGTGGTTGTTGCCAATGGGGATCCCCCATTCTCCTGTTCATCAACTCTAACCGCATTCTTCTGCAGTTGATGTTTGCATACATTGAGAACAATATATGGTTCAAGTGTGGGGAGGGAATTAGTGTGGGGATGTACGAGAGTGTGTTAGAAAGGGCTAAAATTTTCGAACTTTTGGCTTGATTTTGGGCATTTGTTAAGTGAATTGCATGAGTGACGATTTTCTTGATTTTCAATTCCATAAACACCATAGCATGAACGATTGTATGACTTACTTGTTAGTCGTGATTAGCACATTTGAGATAACTTTTGTGAAGCTTGCTAATTTTATAGACAAAATGCACCCGTGAGCTTTTGAGCCATGGTCGAACACTATTTTCGATCCCATTTCATTTCTATGTGCATTGCATCTTCCATGTTCATCTCACTCTAGAACTTGCATTAGGTCTCTTCAATATTGCATCTAGGCAATACTAGTGTGTGGAAATGACAAAGGCCATATTTGATGTTTTTCTTTTAACCATTTAACCTAAAAGCCAACCTTTATGCATTTTTCCTTTTTGATCATCTTTTTGAGCCTAACCACCTATTTTCTTGACTTTAACACCACATGTTAACCCTTAAGCCAAACACTTCCCTCACCAGACTTTGGAATGAGACTACATACTCTTAGTTAGAAGTGTTTGTTGTATGATCTTTATACCATCTACACGATCCTCAACACCTATATAATGATCGGTAGAGGTTCGAGAAAAAGAAAATACATATATATATATATATATATATATATATATATATATTCCATATGTGGAAATGAAAAGAAAAAAATGAATAAATGGAGACCGAACAATGGAAGAAACACAATTGTCTCCATAGTGTTTTTAACGAATAAGAGCTAAGAGATTGAGAAATTTTGTGATCGCTTTGACAAGACACGAGAGTCATGTTTGAGTTGTAGTTTCTTTTCCAATGTCCACTTTTAGTCACTTCACCAAACTATTCCCTACCTTGACCCTTAGCCACGTTACAACCCCTACTAAAGACCTTTTTGATCCACACCTAGGTTGACCATTAGCGATGGAGAATCGAGACCTAATTCAAGACTATGGTAGTGTATGTGCATGTGAATTGATGGTTTGAGTGAAAACACCTACACCATTGTGTGAATGAGCGATTGTATTGCATATGTCCTTTGTAAGGTGTTTGTGAAATTAACATGTTCTCATCTTTGGTTTGTCTCGTGTGTTAATTTTCGCTAATACGGTTTAGTCGAACCTTCGTGAAATGTTATGTATTTTTGTCCGTTCTCTAAAAATCAACTCATGATAAATTCGTAGTGTTTGCTTGAGAACGGTCAAAGTTCCAAGTGTGGGGATGTTTTGATAGCTATATGTTCTTGGTTAAAAATTAAAGTTAAGAAGCCCTTTATCTTCATCATTTTGTGAATAAATATGTTTTCTTAACCTATTTATTATTTTGTAGAGTCCAGCCCAAAAAAAACAAAAGCCCAAGTTTTGGCATATCTTTTGTGGACTTCATCAAGCACCAAATAGCAGCCCATATCCTCTCCATATTTCATCGACCAGAAGCCAAGAGAGAGGAGTCAGGAGAGCCATGACCACAGCCACGCCATGTCCCGCGCACGTCTGATTTCAGGGGCTGATTCCACATTCTCACGAAATTGAAGCGGTTTCTTCTCATCTAGGGGTATAAAAACTCGATTCTGACAATCAATTGGGGGTATTACTGGGGAATCGCATTTTTAATTTCAAGAGGAGAAGAAAGTGACGACTTGTAGAGGAGATTCATCAATTTCATATTTGTTTTAAGTAATTTTCATATTTTTGTTTTCAATTGTAAACTAGGTTTTGCCATGAGTGGCTAGCTTTTTTGCATTTCAACATTGATTTAATTAAGTTTTGATTTGTTATTGCTTTGAGATTTCATTGTAAACATGTTTGAACAAGCTTATTTGCTTGATTTCTGAACTTAATGTTAATCATATTTGGGTTTTCAATTAGTTTAAATAACTGATTGAAATTCTCTTATGGAATGGTTATTTAAAATTCTTAGATACGTAATCGTCTTAGAATTTTGATAGAGTAACACTAGTATAACACTAGTATTCATTTGGTTTCGATAAGGTTCCCGGATTGAATATTTGAAATCTCGCGATTTAAGCCTCAATAAGCCGAACCAATGAGCTTATGGCTTTGAATTAGTACTTTTTCTAGTCCGGTAAAGCTAATCGCACCTATGAGTTTAAGAGCTTATTTAAACTTGTATTTGTGGTTAAGAGTTTATTAGAGAGCTTATTTTAATCAACGATTATCTATGAAAAATTTGGGTCGTTAGAGCTTGTTAACGATTAAAACCAATTAGGGCTTGTCCTTTCCGTTTACATTTTTGGAATCGAGATACTAACATCTTAACCGGTATTGAATCAATATTGGGTCTTTAACCAATTGTTTTAATTTATATTTTATCACATGTTTAAAGTAATTAATCAAATCCAACACCCCCCCCCCCCCCCCCCCCCCCGCGCAATTATTAATTTTTACGTTTTCATCGTATACTTGATTCGCTAGTCGTACAACGTTAGACCAAGTCTCTGTGGATTCGACCCGACTTACACTACTAAAATTTTGGTTGTAACTAGTCGTTAGTTGGACTTTACTATTTGGTGGACTCGGCATCCGTCAGTTTCAAATCAGATATTATTTTCTTCATTTCTCACCAAAACCTCTCTTCATACATACAAGAAAACCATTACACATTGAAGAATCAAACCCCAAAAGAATTGGTTAACTCAGTTTATTCTTCTCCAATATCCACTTTCTTACTTTCTTTATACATTCCTCATCATATCTATTATACAACTGCTTCAACTTCATATTTCCCTTCAGTATAACAGAATCAACATGTTCTTCATATCTCTCATACAACGCCGGAACCGTAAGAACCAAGAAAACGCCTGTTGGAATATGAAACCACCAAGGTTAACTCATGCTCGGATCACATACAAACACAAGATACAACTATAGGTGTTCATGCCAGCTTGCGCACACCTCAACTAATCCCACATGGCCTAAACTTAATGAACTGGCAAACCTCCAGGCTGCTGCAGGGCCAGAGGACTTGAATCGGTGACCTATTGGGAGCTAATACAAGGCCTTATCATCTACGGATACAAGATTTCTTTCATAACCGTGGGTGTTCAAGCTGGTTTGCACGCACCTCATGGACCCTAAGGTGAATGACCGGCAAACCTCCAGGCTCCAAGCCAAGGGACTCGAACTAGTGACCTACCCAGGGCCTTACCAGTTGCCAGTTGAACTATCACCTACAGATACGATATTTCTGTTTCATAACCTTGGGTGTTAGGGCCAACTTGCACTCACCTGGATTTATCCCACAGACCCTGACGTAAAAAATTGGACAAGACTCCAAGGGCTCCAGGGCCAATGGGCTCGAACTGGTGATTTATGGGGAGCAAACCTAAGGTCTTACCAGTTAAGCTGCCTAAGGGTTTGCAGATACAAAATTGATAGAACAACTTACTTGTGTAGCACAACGTACGCAAATCAGTTAGGCTTCCAATAACAGATATCAGAACCAAATACACAGCTACTTTCACAAACATTTTTGGGTCTTTACCAAGCGCAATATCGTGGGATATGGTTAGTAGCCTGTTTATTCGATCACGAAACAGAGCTGCAGCTTCGTTTATGGTTTCTTCTGAGAGCTGAAAATGTGGGATTGGTGGCGTAGGCCTGTTGTTTACACAGATTATAACACAAGATACCATTTTATCAGAGATCATGTCCAGAAAGGTAATACTGAATTTCATTTCATATCCACTGATTACCAACTTGCTGATTTGTTTACAGTTCTTTAGAAATTGATACGAATTTTGTATAAATTTTATCCCTTTTAGCATTCGTCATGGAGTTTTAATGGGGGTCTGTAATTATCTTGAAAAATGGAAGAATCATCACTTTCTATAGTTGAAAGTCAAACTGTATGATCTTGAAGATAGGAGGATACAATATAGATTTACCTGTTGAGAATTTGTGCCGATTTAGCCCAAAGGAAAAGGATGATAAGCAGAAGTAAGAGAACATTGGATACGTATGATAGCAACGTGTAATTGGATCTCTCAAACATCACCCAGGAAACCAAAGTTATCATCAGTATCCCCATTGTCACATTTTTATGCCTCCATAGAATCAAATCTGCAACTGATCAAAATGCATATAAGACTTCAAATAGTTCAAAAACAGTTTAGTCAATCGTATTTTGATTGGACGTTTAACAATTTGCGTCAATTTTGAACTTGAATTACGCGATTTTGGAACCAAAAACATACCCAAGATTCTTCAAGATCAAAATGGGGATCAGAGACAAGAAAAGAGGACCATTTCTTGAATTATGATCAAGATGAGATCTTGATCCATGATAACGAAAACCCAAGAAGAAATTCGAATAAGTTTTGTAGATAGGAAACAATTGAGATCATAAGCTAAGCTTATTTTTGCCAAACAATGCCTAAAGTCTCTTCTGTGTTTAAATGGAAACAGGATGTTCTACCATTAGCTAAGAAAGCATAGACAGATGTTTTGACTTTTGAAGTCAATCCAATCACTTACCAAGTACAAATTTGATATACATTTTTCTATATATGATCAGAATCAATCTGGTTATTAAATTTTCAATTCTTGAAGAGTTCATGTGCAAATTGAAGATGGAAGCAAATTGTACACATTGGTTGGAATCAAGAACATTCTTCAAGATCAAAGTGGGATCTTGATTTTGACCCTGAATAACAAAAACCCATGAATCTAAATCTGAAATTGAATAAGAATTCAAAGGAAAACAAGAGTTTGTGAGATTAATCAGAAAGACTTACGCCGTCCCCCTCCAAGAATCTGATGAACACTTGTCTGCCTGTTGAACAACAATCGATCTGATGAACTCATGAAGGAGGATTCTGCAGAAAAATCCAAGATCTCAAATTGAATCCTGAAAGAGTCTGATATGAATCACAGAAAGCAAAAAAGAAAGGAACAGTTGATCTGTAAAGCAGTGGGTTTCACCTTTCTGATGGTATTGTATTGCAATTAGGGTATTGATGGTTGAAATCTGTGGGGTTTTGGAAATAGATTCCAGCCTAAAAGATTAAAGCAAAAAATGGGTCTTCTGGTTTGGCTTTTCTTTAATTGGAAATGATGAGAGAGATGAAAGACATTCTTCCCATGATTCTCTCTCTACATTACCAACTCTTTTTATACCGCTCTTCATCAAAAATACACACTATTACAGAAAGAAAAATTGGAACTTTTTGACTGGGTAATATCTTTCTTTATGGTAAAAGAATATAACATTTACTAAAACTATAAAATTACACCGTGTATAAATACAATTTATTAAATTTTATATTTGAATTTGTGTAACTAACTGTAGATAAATATAATCAAGCATACGATAAAATTCTCATTTTGAATATATCTAAAATATAATAAGGATAATTATTGACTTCTAATAAAATACTTAGTTATTATCTTTATGAAAATTATATTATTAAACCAAAAACAAATTACTTCATCATTAAACTTAAATTAAATTATAATTTGAATTAAAGAAATTAGAAAAAAAAGAGAACTTTTGTATATTTTTTAATTTTTATGATATTTTCAAATTTATATTTAGAAAAAACATTATTGTTTGCTCGTTCAAACCACATAAATTTATATTATAATATCGACAGAGACCAAAAAATAAAATGAAACATTAAAATCGAGATATATCTCGTTGTATTGTGCGAGTACCCTTTTAGTTATATTATAAAACATTGGACAAAAACTCTTAAAAACAATTTTTATACATGAAGTACTGTTTATTGATACATATTACTTAAAGTTCAATATTACAAATAAATTGTGCGTAAGTACAACTTATTAAAGTTTTATTTTTTAATTTGTGTAACTAACTGCAGATAAACATAATCAAATACATAATAAACATCTCATTTTAAATATAAAAAATTAAAATATAATTAGGATAATCATTGATTTTTAACAGAATATTTAATTATCATCTTTACAAAAAATTATATTATTAAAAACAAATAAATTACTTTGTTATTAAATTACAATAAAAAATTGAATTAAAGAAATTAACAGAAAACGAGAACTTTTAAATAGTTAATTTAATACTAATATTGATACAGTTTTTTTTTTCAAATTTATATTTCGTTCAAAAAAAAATATTACCATTTTTTAAAACCACGTAAAACCGTATTATATTGACAAAGAAAATGAATTGAATAAAACATTAAAATCCAGATATATCTCGTTGTATTGCGCGAATACCCTTCTAGTATTCTTTAATATCCTCATTTGAAAATCTTTATTGAAAAAACAACATAAAACAAAAACCATAATTTATTTTTGGGTATATGTCTAGATGAATATAATTTAACTTATTGAAATGTTGGTTGGAGTGGTTTATGAGGAGTTCTTTTTGTCACTTTTTTCAATTATAACCCTCATAAATATTAAGTATTATTTAAGACGGTAATCAAATGAGAACTATAAAAAGATTGAGGACCGTGAGAACTCATCTCAATTATCCAAGGGTTTTAATCAAAGGCGATTAAGAATGGTGACATATTTTGTAATATTAATGGAAGTTGTGTCTAATCTCACATCTACACTGAATTCTCTTCTTCTACACTCGGTCCTAATGGGTTTATGGGAAGTTGTTCTCAATCAGCTCTGAAGGTAATCGATCCCATCTTTCTTATTTATACCCTAAATTCGAGTTGTGCCTGTCAAAAAGGTTGATTTCTTATGAATCATGGATTCACCATATCAGTTGAGAAATCGTTGTCGTTGACGACGGAGTGAATTTCAGCAACTGTTTGAACGAAGCCATGGTTTGACCACCACAATCGCTTCAAAAACCTTAAGATCACCGCTCGTGTTTGAAAAAACTTCGATCTTCAAAAGTATTTCATCCCTTACGATTTTCCGCCCCCACCACTTGATAAACGTCAGATCTCCGTCTTTTTTTACTGTGTCGTTCCGGTGTAGACGGTTGTACTCCTGCACTGAGTAGCAGCTGAGGTCTTGAACCTCTTTATTGATCTTGATGTCGGTTATCTTAGTCCTTCCTCCTAGGATCCCAAAAAAACTCTGCCGACCGATATGGGTATGATGCCAAGATCCTTCTTTCTGGTGGCTGGGGAGTCCCTGTCCATTGGTGATTATGAAATCGGATATGAATCGGTGATTATAGACACAAATTATATTTGATTTCATTAGGTGAAAATAGATGATATTTGTGTTTGATTTCATGTTGTGGTGAATTAACACATACATGAATATCATTGTTTAGATTTCGTTAGGTGAAATACCATATTTATGAAATTTGTGGTTTATTTCATTAGGTGAAATAAGGTAAATATATATATGTTTTATCTACTAAATCTGTGTGTTTCATCTGGTGAATAAATCTGTGTGTTTCATTTGATGAATCTTGTTACCAAAATGATGATTATGTCATTTTTTAATTAAAAACATCTTTCAATTAAAACCATATGATCAAAACCAAATAAAGGCTTAAATCAGCTCTCACGGTTTTCAATTTTTTTATGGTCTTCGTGTGTTTTGACCCTTTATTATTTATTACTATTAATTATAAATAAATATTAATTATTATTAAGTGGAAAAAAATTACTACTAATAGTAATTATTAATAAACTAAAATTATTATTTAATTTTAATTGTATAGTAATATTAACTATTTA
>NC_037532.1:9968202-9987166 GCF_001531365.2 Cynara cardunculus var. scolymus
AAATTTAAAATTCTTTTAATTAACATATTATATTATTTTAATTTTTTGTACTATATTGTTTGTATTAGTATATTATATTATTAACTATTTATTTTAATTATATTATAAAATATTTTAATGTAATTAGCTAATTTGTTCAAGATGCCTTTTTTAGTGATTTTATATGCTTATCAATTAGTTTTTGTCCCACGTTGTTTGTTTATCAGCTACCAGGTGGCTTATCACCTAGTTTGCCAAACATAGCCTAATTATAAATTTGATCTCTATTGTTGTCGTTCTTTCTTTATTATATACTTTTCGTTAGTGTATATGTCTAAAAGTCAATATTGTATGATTTTGTTTGAATATTGTGTCATGATAATTAATGTAATGAATTGTCTAATTATTGTGTGTTATATTTAAACGTAATGATAACCGTATAATATTGTATCGAAATGTCCATAGTCAAATATTAATTCAGCTTTAGGTTGAATTAACATGATACGACTAGTATATGTAGGGATTCATATGGAGATATAGGATCCACAAATGAGTATCAGACATGACTCGTTATGAAAACGTTTCATTGGATGTTATATTAGTGTCATAGACGTTTCTCATAGACTTAAAATCATAGAGTCTGCTCTGTATGGGTGGTGTACTTTGATAACTAATTTCAATTATTCTATAACATGGTGATCGAATGGTTGTTGGATATGTCATGTATCAATGACGTGGATCAAGATAGGATTTGTTCCTTTTGGATACAAGAATGGTATTCATGGGCCTCTCGATTGACTAGTATTGAGGAAAGTGTATGCATTATCAGACAACCAATATAAGATGTTGATATGTCTTATCAGTATATTCCTGAATCGAGAAACTAAAGATCAAACATAACGATGATGACACTTCCATACCTCGTGTTTAATATGGATATCAAGCACAAAGTGACATAAATGTGTATACTGATAATGATCACACAGTTTGCTGATTAGCTGAATCACTAATCATTTTATTTGAGTAATGATGATGTAAAGTCAGATGTCACTCTTTGTTTATAATCATAATTATAGTTTATAATTATTGCCAACATGATATTGTAATCGTAACGACCCAATTGCAAGAGCGGAACTCTTACCAACTGAGCTATAAATGATCCGCTTGCCCCGAAATGACCTGGACCAATAGGGAAATCACAAAGTCCCAATGTGATACATGCATAAAATGTATATCTGAACAAGAAGAATAAATAATTCAAGTGTTTATTTATTATACTTAATCTGATTAAATATAATCAAATAAATGGGAGCTTGTTTGACAAACATGGAATAAAAATTGACAAATGATGACTTGTCAAATATAATATATGTGTAAAGGAGAAGATATGAGATCTTCTAAAAGTATCTACCACCTTTTTAGACGTGGTACTTATAATACTTGTTTATTATAAGGACCATCATTACATTTATATAAATAGAGACCTGCTGTGAGACAATGGATGTTGATTGCAAAGAATTCTTTCATCAGAATCAAATTCTTTATCTATATATATTCCACAAGTTCTTCTTTTGCTCTTCCAAGGAGTTGGAGATCGTATCTAACATTTGGGAGAAAAAAGATATCATATCTTGACTTGAGACGTCAACTCGATTAAGAGCATTTGCACAGATACCTTGGAGGCAACCAGCTGAGTTTGTTGGCTTAGATTATACGATATCAAGAGGTTGTTTTGTTCTGATAAATTTTGGAACACCCTAATTACTCCATTTCGTATCGATTCTTGGAGGAATACAGTTATTTTTCATTAAGTTTATGGCTCTTGTATTCCAACACTTCTCACAAAAAAGTGTAATTCACTATAATATTAATTGTAATTCATTTTTTTTAAAATTTATTTATTAAAAATATTTTATACATCCAATCACAAATTAAATTTCTTAAATTAAAGTACATATTAAATATAAATATTTATATTTATTTAAAAAAACCATCAAATTGATAAATTATTTAGTTGCATGCAAATGAAAAAGCCTATAAAAATCAACAACTTCATGTTCTTCATTCAACACCATAGAAAACAATGAGCCTAAAATGGTTTTTGATAGAAACATTTTACTCCACTTAATGAGAAAGCATATAGCCACAGTAAGCTCTAATCTAGCTTGCCAAAAATAGAAACTTCTGGACTAGTGTTTACAAACCTGGTATATCCCCACTCGATAGGAGATGTACGCAAATATGTCCTCTACTCAAAGACTGGTGTGTTATACAAGGAGATCATAATGATTTCTTCCACTGTACAAAAGCCTCACAGCTTTCTTGGCTTTTCCTTTTCTTGAACCCTTGCCAAAGTCGGCTCCATACTCTGCAATCGGTATGAAACCAGATCCATTGCCACCCTTCGTATGCTGCAACACGACTGATTGATTAAACGAAAACGTACATTTTACGGCTCCACCATCAAATTGATGTATACACCCATTGTGCACAATCCCTACTACTCCCAGGCTAAAAAACATAAGACGGTTTAAATAGGGGTAAGACCAACCAAGCCAATCCAAACGAACCCAGTGAATCCCACCCACACTGAGTAGGGTCTGGAGAGACCTCACCTCCACCCCGAGGGTTCAAGAGGCTGTTTCTACCAAGACCTCGGTTTGGAGGTTTAACCAAGTCAAATCGTTGTATTCTTTTGGCAGGGAAGTAAGACGTGTGGGTAGAAAATGGGTTATACAAAAAATTACAGTACAGATGGTGATGGACTGAAGGATTAACTAGAAAAATTAGTTAAAACGTTTCCAATAAGGATTAATACCTCATGCTCGGGTAGGTAGACAATGATTGGTTGGCGACATAACTTGGACAGTACCTGTGGACGGTATGTAGCCTCATTAACAGATCAGCAGATCAAAACAGAACATATGAATTAATATGACGAATTGTAGTTATATTTGTCCCTAGCGATGTAGAAAAGGCAGTGAAAAAAGAAAAGCAAAGTACCGAATTAAATACACCAAGAACAAGTACATCATCTAACAATTTTCTTGTTCATGTAGGTACTAAAGTTAAAAATGTACCAATTTGCTTTAGCTGGTGACTTAATTGGAATCCGATGTTGACTAAAATTTAAAAGGTGATTCAATGGGCAGCAGATACTATGAATTATAAGACCCGAGTTTTAAAAACATTCTCGTTAGCTTACCCAAATTTACCGTACTTAAACAATGGTCAGTAATTGTTGAAGGGTTAAAACCGCCAAACTCCTACACTCTTAATAATTATATATATAAAAAAAGAAATATATATATATATATATATATATATATATATATATGTTAGAGTAAACTTCAAGATATCGTCCCTGTATATTCTTCTTCATTTCACCGCCATCTCTCTCTCTCTCTAAAATTCTTCTTCTCTGTAAAATATGTTTCACAAGTCTATAATTTATGTTTAGAGTTTATTAGTAGCTCTGAAATATTTATGTCTTTGTATTAAGTCCCGTTAGTGAAACCGTCCATTCTGGACAACAGGGACGGGAATGTTACAAATGGAGATTAAAGATTAAAAGAGGAGCATGAAGCAAGAATTCAAGTAAACGCGTGTGAGGATAGAAGGTGAAATTTTTTGTAAGATCGCAAAAGCTAAAACCAGACCATCATTCCCTCGGGAGGCAGGAGTTTGTGGAGACACAGGACTAGGGTAGCAGATTGTCTGCAAGGATCGTGGTTAACGGGCGTAGGGAAGGGGTGGAGAGGTAGTTGGAGCTTGGAGATGGTTAGAGAGTACAAAGGTAGGTATCGTTGTACTAGGATAGAGAGTCAGCAGCTACTTGTCTTTAATTGGTTTAGTGGTTTAGTACCTTCTCGTATGCTTTTGTTATCTTGCTTGTTTCCTTTTATCGATATCCTTATCTGCTTTTCTTTTTCCTCTATTGCAAACTTCTATCTAGTGTTTAGAACCAAATGCTTCTCGCAAAGTCATGTTTTCAAAAACTTTTTTCAAGATGGGGTCTTAAAGAACACAACCTCTCTACCACTAGGGTAAAGTTAAGATCCACGTACATCCTACCCTCCCTAGACCCTACTCTGTGTGGGACTCACTAGATTTATTTTCTTTAGCATCATTCTCTTGTCCCTCTTTTCGTTCAAAGACGTGAAGAACGTAAGATAAGAAAATAATATATATATATATACACACACACACATTGAGAGAGAGAGAGAGAGAGAGAGAATACATGGGCCTCTGGGATAACATGGAGAACAAGAAAACAATGCCTACACTAATCATCTACAATGTGCTGATAACGGAACCCTAATGGAGACTAATAATAATCCTCTACCATTCGGGGTCTAAATGTTGATCATGCACAACTTGATTCAAATAGTTATCAGACAACTGATATCCATATGGATGTGTATCAGCAGAATAGAGGGAGGAAGCACTGGGATCATAATAATGTGACCTCTGACAAGATGGCAGTCGACCTCGAATACATTTCATGCTCTTTTGGAAAACCTTATTCTTGGCTAAGTGAATAGCTGACTATTACAATAGAGAACCTATATATGTCAGAAGCTCCTATCTCACATGACTCTTTGGCCATCGCTTGGTATTTCGCTGACATATGTGGTCTTTACAAGACCAAATCGATGCTTTAAAGAATCTGGCTACCCCCCCTCCCCATGTCAATGACCCTGGTCAAAATACAGAATACACGATGCCTCATCTTGGAGAAGCTATTTGATACATACCTCAAAATCAAAATACGAAAAACAACATCCATGTGGCGAGTATAAAAAGCTTATAAAAAAATTATATGCAACCAACGTAGGCCTATGCAGATGCTAAGCCTGAAATGTAAGGCTATGGATTTTGATATATGTTGGTGTGGAATTGATACAGTGAATATAATCCCTGATTTCTTGGGATTATTTTTCCTTTTGTAACAGATTTGGTAGATATTTGTATGTTATCAAATCCCTTAAATTATGGGATTCTAGTTAGGTCTCTAAGCTGTATAAATACCCCTTTTGCTTTTCAATGAGAATAACAATAGAATTTCTTTGAAATTACATGGTATAAGAGCTACAAAGGTATTTGTTTTAACAACTTATTTGTTGTTAATAATCAGAACCAATAACCGAGGTTCAACATGCCGGAGTCCGAATCAAACTCCATCGTCACATCTACCGATCGATTAACACAAACTACTCTCAATCACCGATGCAAATCATTGTGCATCATTTGAATGGGAAAAACTATTTGGAATGGTCACAATCTGTAAAACTCGCCATTGATGGTCGAGGTAAGTTGGGCTTCTTGACCGGTGAAACTTCAAAACCGGTCTCATCTGATCCAGGATATCGTAAATGGTGTTCTAAGAATTCTTTAGTAACTGTGTGGCTACTCAATTCAATGGACATGTCCATTGCTAAGCCACATATGTTCATGAAAACCGCCAAGGAAGTGTGGGACTCTGCTCGAGCGACATATTAAGACGTGGAGAATTCTTCCCAAATCTTTGAAATTAAAACACATCTGTGGCAAGCCAAACAAGATAACCGTGATGTTACCTCTTACTATAATGAGATGGTAGCATTATGGAAAGAATTGGATCAATGCCACGATGATGTGTGGGAGAGTTCTGTAGATTGTACTCGGCAGAAGAAGAAAGAGGAGAATGACCGTGTGTTCATGTTCCTAGCTAGTGTTCACCCAAGTCTCGATGAAGTTAAAGGAAGAATTCTTGGCCGAAAGCCTCTTCCATCCATCCGAGAAGTTCTTTCAGAAGTAAGACTTGAAGAAAGCAAAGAAAAGTAATGATGAACGGGATCCAACCTACTGATGTCGGGGACACATCAACCCTACTTGTCCGTGGCATAGAACAAGGGGGTGATACAAAAAAGAAACCTTATTGTGACCATTGTAAGAGGTTTTGGCACACTCGGGACAAGTGTTGGAAGCTTCATGGCAAGCCGATCGACTGGAAGAGTA
The DNA here is from genome assembly GCF_001531365.2 of Cynara cardunculus var. scolymus. Classification (NCBI taxonomy): domain Eukaryota; kingdom Viridiplantae; phylum Streptophyta; class Magnoliopsida; order Asterales; family Asteraceae; genus Cynara; species Cynara cardunculus. The sequence continues at coordinate 9,974,182 of NC_037532.1, forward strand.
AGTCTGAAAGATCCCTACACACCACAGTTGAAACAACTCAAGACACACAAATCCAACCACGACAATCTCAATTCACAAAGGATCAAATGGAGCAGCTCCTAAAATTACTTAAAACCAGACCCATGTCTTCTTCTGTTGACCCATCCTGTGCCTATGTGCAATCTGGTAAAAACACCCCTTCGTCTAACTATTCGTCTTCTCATTGTGCTTACAAAATACATCAGCCTGGATCATTGATTCAAGGGCATCTGATCACATGACTTCTTGTTCGAATCTCTTCAATTCTAATAAGCCTTGTGCAGGAAATAGAAAAGTGTGAATTGTTGATGGCACTTTTTCTACTATAGTAGGAGTTGGTGATATAAAAAGATCATCGGACTTCATTCTTTCTAATGTCCTACATGTTCCAAAACTCTCTTGTAATCTCATCTATGTTCATAAACTCGCTGCTGACCTCAATTGTCATGCTTTGTTCTTTCCTTCCATTTGCCTTTTTCAGACCTGGACTCGTGGAGGATGATTAGACATGTTGATGAATGTGGTGGCCTCTACATACTAGATGAGGGAATCCACTCTAATAAGAAGACTTATTGCTTCTTCACCGCATCTGATTTGAGTAATAATGAGATTTATTTATGGCACTTTAGACTTAGACATCCAAGTTTCTTTTATTTAAAATATTTGTTTCCTATGTTATTTGGTAATAAAAATCCCTCATCCTTTCAATGTGAGATTTGCGCGTTAGCAAAACTACACAAAAGTACGTATCATCCACAACCATATAAACCATCTATGCCTTTTGCTTTGATACATAGTGACATATGGGGCCCTTCTAAGGTCACTACGTATCATGGGAATAGATGGTTTATTACCTTCATAGATGATCATACAAGGGTTTGCTGGGTCTATTTGCTTAAAGAAAAATCAGAAGTTGAACATGTCTTCAAAAAATTCTATAACATGATTTGAACTCAGTTTGGCACTAAAATTCAAATTCTTAGAAGGGACAATGATAGGGAATATTTTACTAAAACTCTAGGGAATTTTTTAGATGCTCAAGGCATAGTTCAACAAAGCTCATGCAAGATACTCCACCACAAAACGGCATAGCCGAAAGAAAAAACAGGTATCTGCTTGAAATCACTCGAGCTTTACTATTTTCAACTGAAATACCAAATTATTGATGGGAAGATGCTCTTCCGCATGCTACATATTTAATGAACCGAATGCCGTCTAAAGCTTTAAAGTTTCAAACACCCATATCTGTTTTAGAAAGTTTTTTTCCAAAGTCACGATTATTTTGTTCCATGCCTTTAAAAGTTTTTGGTTGTACCGTGTTTATTAAGAACGCCAATATCAACCTTGGCAAATTAGACCACAAAGCCCTCAAATGTGTTTTTTTAGGAATCGCACCACATAAAAAGGGATTTAAATGTTTTCATCCAAACAAGGGAAAAATGTTTCTTACCATGGATGTTAAGTTTTTTGAAAATATTCCTTTCTTTAAATCTCGTCTTCAGGGGGAGAATAAAAAGAAGACTTAAATTTTTATTTCCAACTACATTTGAGCCATTTGCATTTGACTCAAATCCCAAAGATTGTCCAATCTTTGAACATAAGGAAAATCTAGATGTTCCAATAGAACCACCACTAGATCGAGAAAATGAACATAATATTCCTCCTAAAGAAACTGAAGTACCATTTGAACCTCAACAAGTTACTCAAGAGGATTGTAGTGAAAAAGAAAAAAAACAATTCGCAAAAGTGTATGAGCAAAGATTCCCTCCAAACAAAGAGTTCAACACAATCTCAGCTCTTGATTCCGAACCGAGGAAGGAACCATCTCTTGGTAAGTCATGTGACCTGAATGTTCCAATAACCTTGAGAAAAGAAAAACGTGCATGTGTTAAATATCCTATGTCCAATTACATGTCTTGCTCAAAACTCTCACCAAAATACTCTGCTTTCACTTCAAATGTGTCCAAAGTTCAAATTCCTAACACTATACATGAAGCCCTTAAAAATCCAAAGTGGAAAAAGGTTGTTCTAGAGGAATTGAGTACTCTTGAGAAGAATCAGACGTGGCATGTCGAAGATCTTCCGAAAGGTACTCCCACAGTTGGTTGTAAGTGGGTATTTACTCCAAAATTCAATGCTGATGGAGCCCTTGAAAGACATAAAGCAAGGCTAGTAGCCAAAGGTTTCACACAAACCTATGGCTTGATTATACAGAAACATTTGCTCCAGTTGCAAAGTTAAATACCATAAGGATTCTACTTTCAGTAGCAACAAATCTTGATTGGCCAATTAGGCAATTTGATGTGAAAAATGCCTTCTTGAATGGCAAACTAGATAAAGAAGTTTATATGTTCCCACCACCAGGGTTTGAAAGTAACTTTGGCACAAAAGTATGCAAATTAGAGAGCTTTGTATGGGCTCAAGCAATCCCCAAGGGCATGGTTTGCACGTTTCACTCAAGTAGTCAAAAGTCACGTATACAAACAAGCTCAATCTGATCATACTCTATTCATTCGATTTTCCTCAAAAGGTAAAATTACAACCTTAATAGTTTATGTAGATGACATACTCGTTGTTCGGGATGGAGGCTTTGACATCGAAACATTTGAGTGTTTCGATTTAGAACCTTCTCCGTTAGTGATCACATGATCGAGATTCTTAGATGTGGAAGAACCCATTGTAGTATCGAACTAACACACACCTTATAAGAATAAGGATGTAAGGAAGGATAGCAAATTGTATATATTGAAGAGAGTATATTCAACAAAGCAACCGATCAATGTATTTATACATGATGAATCGGTGCCAATATGATCATCACATCGGTTGGCATGGGGTGCCATAACCGACGTCCATAACTCCTTAAGAAAACTACCTGCTAGCATTACATATGAGGTGTCCCATGACCCTCTTTATTTAAAACATAATTAAATAATAATAAACCTATAATTAATCCTAAGTTTTGACATTTAATTTTTCCAACACTCACTCCTAAATATCAAAACATTTTGGACAGCGTTGAATCTTCGATCTTCACAGCACAACCACGAAATCTTCGTTTCCATCTGAATTATCGCTTGGGTCTTTGTCTTCTTCTGAATAATAGCCTTCTATGCTTGGATCCTCATCTTCTATTTCTTCCCCATCTAAGTCCTTGCAGCTTCTGGTTTGAACTGAAGTAGCGTTCCGGTCTTCCTGATCATTCCCTCCACCAACTGAGGTACCTACGCTCTTATCAGACGGACGTTTTGTTTTGTCTCGAACCCTATCGGTCAACCTGCCGATCTTCTGATTCTTGATACTCGACCACTTTCCAAACCACTTATGTGGAAAGATGAAATACTCATGTGGGTGCAATAGATAGTCAATGAATAACTTGTTGAATGCTTCACCGTAGCATTCCGGAAAGCCAAAACTCATCGCGATCTCATTCCATTTATCCTCCACTATAATGATTTCGTGTCCTCCATATCCAATAATTAACTTGTAAAGATCAAATAAACAAACCTTCATACCAGATACCTTTGCTGTAATATGATTTCTTCACCCTCTTTGATTTTAAAGAACCAACCTAGCGCCTCATCGAACTTCTTTGCGAAGAAATGCTTAATTTTATAAGCGATTTGATCACATTTAACCATGAACATAATCGTGGTAAAGTCGTCAAGTGTTCTTATTTGAACTGGTACAAATTTCCCACAGATTTCAATCGTTTCTTCTTCGAGGACTGGTTTCTTCCCTTTGCCATTAGACTTCGAGTATGGATTCATCGACCCTTGCTTGCCTTCCTTTTCCTCCTTGAGGTCGTCTTTCTTTTCCTTATTATGGTCATCACACATGTGAGTAATTTTACATTTTAAATTACCCACATCAACCTCGAACCCCTGAAGTATGAGTTGTTTCATACTCAAGACGTTGATGTTGATTTCCGGTATGAATGACACGTAGGGAATGACATACGTTCTTTCGTTTGTTTCTAAACTGATTTCACCAATGCCATGTACATGTATCGGGTCAAAGTGACGTTCTTCATCATTGATGAAGAAGCACCTTTTGAAACTGTCGAATATCTCCTTGGTAGGGGACATGTGCTTAGAAATCTTAGTGCTTACATACCAAACGGAATTCCATGACCCCGTGTCTGTTCCTTCGACCATATAGTCTCCATTTATGACGATCCTCTCTGTGTGTGCTTGTTGATAAAGCTGTAGTGGACCAAGCACTTGATTAGATTGATTGTCATGACTTCTTTCGGTTTCGACCGGGCGTTGTACCGCTTGCCTTTGCATTAATCGGTTCGCTCTTCTTGGGCAGTCCCAGGCGAAATGCCCTTTCAACATGCAGTGATAACATGTTGGTCTTTTGATTCGTTTCTCATTATTTTCACGACTGCTGCTAGCACCCTGACGTGGATTAGCCAATTTCTCGCTTCCATGAGATCGAATATGAGTGTTGCGAAGTTGTTGGAGAGTCCTCATCGTTTTTCTCCGTCTTTGATCTTGCTTATGATTATGATCCAACTGTTGGCTCTGATACCATGTTCGGGATGAAGGCTTTGACATCGAAACATTTGAGTGTTTCGATTTAGAACCTTCTCCGTTAGTGATCTCATGATCGAGATTCTTAGATGTGGAAGAACCCATTGTAGTATCGAACTAACACACACACACACACCTTATAAGAATAAGGATGTAATTTAGGGAAGGATAGCAAATTGTATATATTGAAGAGAGTATATTCAACAAAGCAACAGATCAATGTATTTATACATGATGAATCGGTGCCAATATGATCATCACATCGGTTGACATGGGGTGCCATAACCGACGTCCATAACTCCTTAAGAAAACTACCTACCAGCATTACATATGAGGTGTCCCATGACCCTCTTTATTTAAAACATAATTAAATAGTAATAAACCTATAATTAATCCTAAGTTTTGACATTTAATTTTTCCAACACTCGTCACAGGTAATGATCATGAGGAGATAAAAAGAATGAAGGATCGACTTGCTAAAGAGTTTGAAGTAAAGGACCTTGGAGAAATGAAATACTTTCTAGGTATGGAAGTTGCAAGGTCAAGTAAGGGCATTGTGTTGTCACAAAGGAGATACGTTATCTGGAATGAGTGCATGTCGACCGAGAGATACCCCAATTGACCCCAACAAAAGGTTGGATGGCATTACTAATGGAAAGCAGGTTGATATTCATCAATACCAACGGTTGGTTGGAAGGTTGATTTACTTATCACATACACAGCCTGACATTGCTTTTTCAGTTAGCATGGTGAGCCAGTTTATGCATTGTCCTTATGAAGAACATGAAGAAGCTGTCCACAGAATTCTTAGATCTTTAAAGAGTTGTCCAGGCAAAGGACTACTCTTTGAAAAAGGAGACAACCGAACCATTGAAGCCTTCACTGATGCAAGCTGGGCAGACCCAAACATGAGCAGAAGATCTACATCGGGACATTGTACTTATGTATGGGGAAATCTTGTCACGTGGAGAAGCAAGAAACAAAGTGTTGTATCCAGAAGCAGTGCAGAAGTTGAATTCAGATCAATGGCAGATGGCATATGTGAAATAATCTGGATCAAAAGGGTCTTTGCTGACTTACGTTTAAAGGTTGAGCTACCTATGAAGTTGTTTTGTGATAATAAAGCAGCCATTAGCATCTCACAAAATCCAGTCCAACATGACAGGACAAAACATATTGAAGTGGACTGACATTTCATAAGGGAAAAGTTGGACAATGGGACTATCTGCATTGCATTCATCCCTTCCAAAGAGCAAAAGCAGATATCTTAACCAAAGGACTATTTAGACCGGCATTCGATCGTCTTATAGACAAGTTGGCCATGTATGATATATATGCAACAACTTGAGGGGGGTGTGGAATTGATACAGTGAATATAATCCCTGATTTCTTGGGATTATTTTTCCTTTTGTAGCAAATTTGGTAGATATTTGTATAGTTTGGTAAGTTTCCTTGTATGTTATCAAATCCGTTAAATTATGGGATTCTAGTTAGGTCTCTAAGCTGTATAAATACCCCTTTTGCTTTTCAATGAGAATAACAATGGAATTTCTCTGAAATTACAGTTGGGCTTGTTTTAGGAGTACAAAATGTAGACCCATGCCTACTAAGGTAGGTCTAATCCCTTTGTCGAGGACATATTTGTTCAAACCAAGAATAGGCTCCATTGGCTTATTAATCAAACTCTTCATTAATGTCCGAAGGTGCAACTTTGATCATTCATATGTTGCATACAAGAGAGAACTCACATGAGCATTCCTCTTGCATGGTACAACCATCCACATAACCGACTGAAGGAGGAGAATCATTCAATTCTCAATCAAGCAATTACACCTTTGAGTCGCATTTAAGTTCAGGAAATCACTCAAAATGACGCTTTCTTTTCATTCTTTTTGATAATGAATTCAAAAACCATGCTGCTCAATTCTCAGGAAAGAACCTGTTAGTGGCTAGGGGTGGGTTTACATAAGATTTTAAATTCACCCTTTAGTTAAATAAAAAAACCCAAAAAGCTTATCCGGATGATTACTCTTCCACTGTGTGACTAATGCGACATACCCTGAAGGCCATAAAATAGACAGACAGTTTATGATGACCTATAAACTAATCCAGGGAGATTAGTGCCGCCACAAGAGCTGACAGGTTAAAACATCATATCAGTGAATGCATGATTCTGTTGAGATACTAACCAGTAGTTCCGATTCTCCTCCCCAGAAATCTGGCCGTCCAATGCGTTGACAGTAACTACAAGCATTCATTCATTGATATGATTATCAGATTACAGATCATGAATAACCAAGAGGTTCGGAAAACTTTCTTGTCTAGTGAAAGGTCATATTCTAACCGTTTTAAGGACTCTTCAACAGTAATCGCGATTAGTGCTTCTTCGTACTGATGTCGTTCTTTGTTATTGTCACATAACACCTCTTTTATCGCCATCCGTAATTCATCTGCACACAAGACAGTTCACACAAAATACTTTGGCAAAAGTATTAAGATTAAACGAAAGAAAAGACAAAAAAAAAACAACTGGAAAATAACTATCAAGTATGGCTCAGTGAGTAGTAACTTATGCCCAATGAAAGCTCAAAACTATCAATTCTTTCTCATAAAAATAAATAATGCAGTAATGAATAACAAGAGAACCGGCAGGGAATATGCCTTAATACACATAATATGTGATTACATCAAGTAATGCTAAATAATGGAAGTGCAAGGAAAACCTACAAAGATTCTACCTTAATTAGTACACAAATAATATGTGATCGAAGAAAGTGATGCTACATAATAGAAATAAGGTATTTGTAAGTGTATAAAAAAAAGTCTCAACAACCTGTTATCAATTATAGAATTACTTATGCGTTGAATGGAGAAACATGAATTCTATAATAAGATCATATATATGTGATCAGTTTGATCCTACAATCATATGATGAACGGATATCTTAGGTTGTCCCAAATTTAAAATTTCAATCAAGGGCATGACCTCTTACCCAATGTTCAGTTCCCTTTATTTAAACTTAACAGCATATTTCACCTGTTGTTTTTGTTCCTGGCCCATGGCTATACAGGTGCGTGGGTAAATTTATCGACTGTTCATGTCCCCAGGTCATGGGGTACCAGTGAAACTTTTATTGATTATTTAATTTTTACATGTCCCTGACAAAATTTAAGTTAGTAAATTACATTGTTCATACTACCTTGGAGGCTTTTGAATAAAAACTAGACATAAAATTAGTAAATTTTGTTTGTTGTTCAAATTTAAATTAGTGAAGTATTGTTGCGGTATTGGGTAGACATACATGTATATGCACACCTACCGACATATATATTGAAATCTTTTAACACTTTATAATATAGGTTCTGATTAATTATCAGTCTTAAAACATGTTTTTGCGCTATTGTTTTTCCTATATATAAATGAAACAGTTGATCTTCATGATCACAGTGTTGGTAAAAAAATTGAAGTTGTAACTAAGAAATTAAAACTAATAATGGGTTATGCATCACAAAATTGATGGATTCTATAAATTTTTAAGTTAATTTTTTCAAATATTTGATCATACTCTTTTTTTTTTGCTTTGGGTACTTGACGACTGCAATATGTGAATTGTGTACACTTGTTTAAATGTACCCAACCCTTGGCTGTGTATAGTTGGATTCCACATGGGTACCCAATTATCATGTAAGCAGGGATTACTTTTTACCAATAAATAATAGACGAAAAAGGATGTAAAAGTGAGAAGCAGAAAAGAAGAAGCATAGAGGAAAATAGAAGAATTCAATGCAAATGCTAGACTACTAATTACTATAGAGAGTCTGAATGACTCCTCCTTAATACATGCTAGATATCCAACCAATACAAAAGAAACCAGGCACCAAAATGAATGGAAAACATGAAAAGTAGGTATGACTTGATTTTAGAAGACCTTGACAAATACTGTTCAAATAAACCCAAGCCCTCATTGAGACTAATTGTGACATAGGGGCATATTCAATGCATAAAGATATAGGACAAGACGGCTATATGTACTTCTTGAATTTATATTCAATTAGGTTTTCTCTTCTTTCAAGAACTGCTCTTGTATAATGGAATTGTCATGTTTTTCAAGAATTGTGCCTTAAGGAATCCAAATAACTCATCGCCACTTAATGTGAAACATTCAACTCATACAAAAGAAGCTTCATGCCAAAAAAGAGAAGAGTAGGTACGGCTGATCCTACTTCCTAGAAGACTTTGTCGAAGCTGGCCCAAGCCCTCATTGAGGCCATATGTGAGGCATATTCACTACATATGCACCAACATTAGGATTGTTGATATAGGACGATTATGTCCATTGACTATGTACTTTTAAATTTCTTTTGTAACTAGGGTTTATTTTCTTTGAAGACCCTTTTTCTACATATTTGATCTCATCGTGTTTAATGGAACTATCATGCCTCCGAGAACCATAGACAACCATTTTTACATACATAGAATCAAACTTATGCCTTCGATGATGCAGGCAAAGTTGTTAAAAGCTCAAGGCGCACGTAGGCGCAAAAGGGTCCTGGGGCCTAGGGGGCAGCCTCGGGAATGTGGGGCACATCTTATCAAAATATATATATATATATATATATATATATATACGTATATATATACACACACAGAGTTACACACAACTCAAATAGGGTTTAGAAGCCTCTGATGCAACAACCAGCATAACTTCAATAGAAGCAGAAGGGAGAAGGGTTTAAATCGTGAGCTGTAAGGGAGAAGTTTTAAGGTCTGGGTATTTATGGAGAAGGATGCTTGCATTTCTAAGGACCACGCATTTAATATTAGGTTTGACATGTGTCATCTATTTAGTAACACTTTTTTTAAGGTTTGACTGAGCTATTAATAACTCTTTTTGAGACGCGCCTAGACCAAAAAGTCGCCTCAGCCAAGGAGCAGCGCCTTAGTGAGCCTCATGAATACGCCTCGCCTTAACCTTAGAAAGCCCAAGAGCTTGAGCTTTATGTGTATGGGTGTAAACAAGCCAAGTCAAGTCGAGTAGTAGGTTATTCAAGCTCGACATGAGAAAATAATACCAGGCTCAAGCTCGAATAACTTTTTCAACATAGGGCTCGAATATTTTTGAAGTTATCGAGCTCGACCTCAATGCTTGTTTATGGGCTCGAACTTGCAATCGATTAACTCGTTATCTGCTCGAGGTTGATAATTTTTATATTTTATTCTTGTACTATTTATGAACATATCAGCATGTTTGGCTCGAATGGCTTGACTCTACTCGATTCGAAAAATTTAATCGAGTTTTCAAACATGCTGAGTCAAACATTGGTGTTATAAAGCTCGGCTAGTTAAGTTACACGAGTTCTATTTTTTCGAGATCGACTCAAGCTCGAGTAGCTGGTTAAAAGCTTGACTGGTTTATAAGTTATGCGCCTTAGAGTCTAGGCACGCCTGGTGATTATTTCTCTCATGATTTTACCAACTTCAACTTCACTCATATATTAGATTAATATCTATTAGAACCATATGAACATTCTTGGCAATTTTCATGAGTACAAAACTGAATTTCTAATCTAACATGATTTAGTAGCATGCTTTCCTTTATGCCTTTAAGGAAAAATTATGCTACACTGTCTTCCTCCCTCATGCTGCCCGTTTTCATGTCAACACTAAAATTGTCGGATATTGTTGTCATATTGACAACTTGAGTCTGGGTGTTTAACTCCTTGTCCAAGGCAATTTGATTCTATAAGTATACTTTCTTGAGAAGATGCTGCTACGTCTTAAGAACCACTTTGATTGGGTGCATTATGGGATTAAATTAAATATATTATTACTAAGCCTTTCATAATGCTAATTTTATTCTAGATCTTATGTGTGTAAATTAGGCATGTTTGACATTTGTGCTCCAACATGAGAGCTGTTGGACTTTTTCTATTTTGTGTCTCAACCAATATATGTATTCTATATATTCTTGTTTTTTCTTAACAAATATAATAAAAATTTTGTAAACCCGTCGTACCTTTTTAGCTTAAGTAAATGACACACACTTAGCTCATATATTAAGCAATTCATATATTGGAAAAGGAAGCTCTAATCAACACAAAATAAAAGATGCATATGAAACACAAAAAAAACCTGCATTTTCTCTTTCTTCCCGGGGGCTAAGGGTAACACTCTTGTTAATAGCCATTCCTTTAACCTACATGACATTAAGGAGAACCGCATGAGGTGCTAAAAATAAATAAGTTGTAGTCATGCACAGACATCATAAATAAACCACAAGAAATTGCCTAACTATAACACTGAGGAAAAGATACAATCAAGTTATAAAAACAAGAAAATGCCAAATCCCTTTGACAGAAACTTCTACCCAATAACTGAAATAATGTCAGTAAAATGCGTTCTTAGTGTCAGTCAGTTCCTGCCAACAGAACCACAAACTGTTGCCTAAGCACTACCAAGAGTTTCTTATGTTCAGTCCTAGTTCGCACTCCTCGTGAAATTAGTGAGTTCTGGTGACTCAACCAAACTCTACCAACAAAGGAGCATTAGTAGCTTTCTTTTAGTAACAGACACGAAGAGCCAAATTATGTTCTATGAGGCTAGATCATTTAATTAAAGAATAAATTTCCCTCCATTTTTCTAAAATTCTCTTTCTTTACTATTCATTATGGTGTTCAGCTTCTTTTCTATTCTGTCACAAAGAGGTTAAAGCTGAACACTTGAGATCTTCAGTCCAGTCCTATAGATCCACAATTTCTTTATTCTCCTTAATCCAATGTCAAAATCCAATTTGCTATCGTCATTCTATCAAATATCATCTTAAAATACCTACCATGGAAACTTTCCATGTGTTTTAATTTGGTTCCTGGATTTTCTATTCTATTAGTTCAAGTTGCTCTTTTCTTATTGCTTTCAGAACATAATACTGAAAGGTATTGAGATTTCTGTGTTGTATTTCAGTGTTGTATTTCAGTGTATAAAACCAATTTACAAAGGGGCTATATATAGCCAGGATGTATACATGGATAGGAGACTAATTAGRAGCTAAATTAGGTAAACATTTACAGCTACATTTTACATGGAAATGATTACTATAACAGTTATGGAAAGAATAAATTAAATCAATGATTTAATTTATTCTTGATATGTAATACGCCCCCGCAAGATGGAGGATCCATCGGAGACTCCAATCTTGGAACGTAAACGAAGAAATGGGYTGCGACTGAGMGGTTTGGTGAGTGCATCTGCAAGTTGATCAGTAGAGTTTATGTGAAGAACTTTCAAGGAACCATCAGCAACTTTTTCACGTACAAAGTGGTAGTCCAAGGCCACATGTTTCATGCGAGAATGATAAACTGGATTGGCACATAGATAAGTAGCTCCTGTATTATCACAAAAAAGTGTAGGTGGGATGGACCGTTTGACGCCAAGATCAGTGAGCAAGTTTTGAACCCAAGTAACCKCTGCTGCTGCATTTGCTAAAGCCTTGTATTCTGCTTCAGTGGAGGATCGAGAAACAGATTTTTGACGAGCCGATTTCCATGAAATTATGTTAGATMCGAGATAAAGTATGTAAGCAGTGGTAGAACGACCACCATTCAAAACACCGCCCCAATCAGAATCAGAGAAGGCTTTGAGCTCAAGAGAGGAGCCCTTTTTAAGATAGAGTCCATGGTGAATGGTACCTTTTAGATAGCGKAACACCCGTTTTAACGCCTGCCAATGAATCTCCGAGGGAGAGTGCATAAATTGGGCTAACCGGTTAACCGCAAAGGATACATCAGGCCTTGTGAAGGCTAAGTATTGCAAGGATCCCACCAACTTCCGATAGGGTGTTGGATCAACACTTGGTGACCCGTCCATGGAGTTGAGAACTATAGAAGACTGTAGGGGAGTAGCCACCTCTTTAGCACCATCCATATGAAACCGAGTAAGGAGATCTTGGATATGACGGTGTTGAGATAGGAATAAACCGTTGGTGGTAGGAATAACTTCAATGCCAAGAAAATGATGTAAAGGACCCAAGTCTTTGATGGAAAAACGACTGGCTAAGGTGCTAACGAATTGATCAAGAAAGGCATTGTTGTTGCCTGTGAGTAYTATATCATCAACATAGACCATAAAAAAGCACAAGGTACTGTCATGATTATAGATAAAAAGGGATGCATCAGCTAGTGATTTTCGAAAGCCACAAGTAAGAAGGAAGGATGTTAATTCCATGTACCATGCCCGTGGTGCTTGTTTCAGGCCATAGATGGATTTTCGAAGTCTGCAAACATGTGTAGGAAATTGAGGGTGAGTGAATCCCGGCGGTTGGGTCATGAAGACTTCCTCATGGAGGGTTCCATGAAGGAATGCATTGTTCACGTCAAGTTGGCGTAAGGGCCAGTTGTGTGAAAGAGCGAGAGAGAGAATGACTCGAATGGTC
>NC_037532.1:9987351-9992790 GCF_001531365.2 Cynara cardunculus var. scolymus
CATAGCCATAGCCATAGCCATAGCCATAGCCATAGCCTAGCTGGGATATGAATAAGAAATAATTTGCAAGTACAATTCTATGAATTCGGATGATAACACATCCTTAGAAAATACAATCGGAACAAATCGTATTCAAATTTCAGTTAGTCTTCTTCTCTTTTTCTTGTTTCGATGGGCGTATAAGATACCTAAACGTCCATGCCGCAAATACAGTTGCATGTATAGGAGCAACCCAATAAACGAGTATATGCTCCTTGCTTATATGATCACCACGAGCATAAGCCCACCCCATTACCTGAATTCACCGTGTTAAACTATTAGTCAAATGTCTAAAATACCCAACTCTTACAACCAAATCTCTCAATTTAACTTCTACTTGGTGATATCATGAAATCATTCTGGTGCCTCCATAAAGACATGCAGAGGTGGGATGTATGCAAATCTGACATCTTCCTCATATGGTAGAACGGTTGTTTCCATAAAGACAAGAAAATAAGACGAGTGTTGAAGATGGCAGTACTTACAGAAGCTGGGTTCATGCATCCACCTGTTAGATCTGATCCAAGTATATGAAGAGCGAGTTTTGAGACACTACCGATCCAAGTTTTTCTGAAGAAACTTCCGGGTATTTTGCTAGAAAGTTCATGTGAGATCAACACAATTGCGAATGTCAATAACCCTTCTGTCAATGCACCTTGATAGAGACTAACAGTCAGTTGTGGCCCACGGCCTATTTGCGGAAAAGCATCAAGGATAAGCCGGACCCCTATTATTGATCCAAACACCTAAAATTCACAAGGAAATAAGAACATTGATTAGTGCTAACTGAGAAATTATCCCTCTGAAGAAGAAAAAGCCATGGTAGCCCAAGGAGTAGAGCTGTAAAAGTAAAAACGCAACATAATTTTGCAAGTCATTTGTCATATTCACTAATGAAGACTTTAAGGCACTTAGATATCAACTATTGGCTCTAATACCATGGAAGACTTCATGTTGTTTCTCATATTTCCTAATGAAGTAGAAGTAATATGCATGTCTCTAGTTGAACCTTAAGTTATACTCCTATGCATCTCCCCGTCAAATGGATAGGTTTGTGACAATAATGACACTTATCTAAGAGAAGATGGTTGGAGAATTCTTGTGAACCACAAACCATGACGCCAATTTGGGTCCTTTCAGTTGCCAACATCTTGACAGAGGCACTTGAAGGGTCACGGATTATCCATATGTGTAACAAGTTGGGCATGATTCACATATTTTCTTCAATTTGATAAGGTTCGTAAGAGATAAAGAATTATCATTGTTTTTATTCTTCGAAACACTTGGCCCCGATATGCTATGGCGTTGTACCATGAACAAAGCTTTGATAACATGATAGAATATATATTGGGGAGGATGATCATATCTCATTTATTAGAAAACCGTTCCTATGAGTGCGTATTACATCAAGTAAGCAAAACCACGATAAAGACTAAAAATAGGATGGCACTTGTCTCTAACAGAAATATGCCAAATTATGGAAGCTCACTCCATCCTTGTACGTTTTAAGAGAGCTTAGGAGGGAATAGATTATCGGGTACATCCACAAGAGACGTTACTAGCATGGGAAGATATTCGCACCAAGTGAGTAATACAAGAAAGAGAATCACCACGGAGCGAGAAAATTGTGAGAATTTGAAGGAAGTTTATGGTGCGCCAAGTCTAAAGAGAAATCTAAGTCTCACTTCAAAATCAGGTGTTATTATAGTGGCAAGCTTGGCCACAAGAAATTTGAGTGCAATATTATCAAGAAACCAAATCTAGGAATGACAAACTTGGCATGGTTTTACCTCCATCTTGAATGGTTTTCAATGCTAAGGAGTTGTTTTGTATTGGCTTAATGGACTTAATGGCTTGTATAGCTTATTCGGTAAGTCATACATAAGTGTTTGGTCGTGACTTATTCAGTAAGAGAATGACTTATTTGGTAAGCTCAGTGACCCTAGCTATATCCATTAAGCCAAGAAAATGATTCCTCCCCCTCCCTCAAAACAGACGCCTTCCTCCTAAAATCAATTGACATCTTTCATCTTCATCCCCATCCCTTCTCGATCAGAAGCCATGGCTGGAATCTATGCTCCACAAGACTGGTGCGATTTTGTTCCAATCCCCCTCAATCTACACGCTAGTGGCCGCCTCCTCTTGTCATTCTCCCAAAGCCCACCCCTTCCACCCCCTTCCCCCAATAGATGCTAATAACTCCTGCTGCAGTCTCCTTGGTCATCATCTACAAATCTGAGGAGAAGTTCATCTGGTTTTCGATCTATGCTAAAGACTTTGACCCAAGAAATTAATCAGTCAAGAGAGCAGTGAAAGGTATTGAGATTTATGTGTTGTATTTTAGTGTATAAAACCAATTTACAAAGGGGCTATATATAGCCAGGATGTATACATGGATAGGAGACTAATTAGRAGCTAAATTAGGTAAACATTTACAGCTACATTTTACATGGAAATGATTACTATAACAGTTATGGAAAGAATAAATTAAATCAATGATTTAATTTATTCTTGATATGTAATAAATACGAACAAAGAATCCCGGGGCCATAGAAATAATACCAGAGCACGAAACATACAGCGTCCATCACCAGTAACCTTGTGCACCCTAAAACTCTCCACTTTGCTCAATGCTGGTGAAACTTGCCTAATTTTAAAGGAAAAAAGAAATTAAAATGAATTTAATGGGCAATTCGAACATCTTAAGAGTCTGTCAACATTGCAATTTTCAGTTGAACTGAAAACTAAGCTGTGAACAAATGGCAACAGGGACTTGTTTTCTAACATGTATATGAGAGAAAACACCCAATTTGGTACCATAAAACATGTATTATTCCCCTAACTAAAAACTGAATAATCTGATCACAATTGGAAAAGATAATAATCCTGTTCAGACTACACCATGCTTCAAATCGACAACACAAAAATTAACTGCTCAGAGTCAAAGCGCACTTACATTGTTGGCCCAATTCGAGCAAAGAATCGATGTGCATTTTCAGTAGTAAAAATAGATTGTATCGAATTCCGAGAAACGTTGGCAGAAATCGAAGGGACCGGAGAAGAGACGAGTTCAAACTCCGCCACCCCATTTATCAGCTGTTCAAGGATAACTCCTGCAGTGAAAAACAAAACAGGTTCTCGCTAAATGGAGCATGTTTCCAGCAGAAGAAAAGTGATGAAGAAGAAGAAGAAGAGATTGGCGATGTTACTGTTAGAGGGTTTGGCTGCCATGATTTCTTCTTCCTTCTGACTACTTGGAAGTTGGAACGAACGACCGGCGGACCGGTGGCCGGATAAGGAGATTTAACATTAATAGTCGGTCGTAATAGAGTGAATTACAATTTTAGTCCCTATGGTTTGTTAGTAATTTTGATTTTCGTCCCTGAGTTTAGGAGATTACGATTTTCATCCCTATGTTTTGTAATTTATTGTTATTTTCGTTGTTGGACTAACTCCTACATTTACGTATAACTGTATAAGGGACCACATTAGTAAAAATTGTAAACCACAGATACCGAAGCAACAATAAATAATAATCATAAGAATAAATTAGCAATTAATTACAAATTACAGGGACGAAAACTTAATCTTTAAACCACATGGACGAAAATCATAATTTTAAACAAACCACAAGGACAAAAAAATGTAACTTACTCTTGGTAAAAATATGATTTTCTAAAGTGTAAACTAAGATTTTACCTTTTTTGTGCTTTTGAAATTACAGTTTTCGTTCTTGTGGTAATTCATTGTTGTTTTCACCTCTTAATACTTAACGGTAAACCATTGATGGAAAGTCGCAATACTTAACAAACCACAAGGGCGAAAATCGTAGTTTACTCTATAAAGAATTTACAAAAAGTCTTTATCTAACTATCTTAGGGGTTGTTTGTTTGGTTTTTCATTAAGTCTTGTATGGATAAAGTTGTTGGCATGGATTAATCTGTATGTATAAATTAGAAAGATTTTTGTTTGCTAGGGTCTTTTCATAAATAGAATGAACGTATTTTTAATTGGGAGACAGATTTGGGAAAAAAACTTGTCTTTTCTGCATAAAGCTCCCCTCTGAAAAGTTATAATACAAGTCATTATCTATATCATCAATCCACTACCAAACAGTATATATAACATTGCTTATTGAATAAGCTACTAGCAAATAGGCCTTTAGACATATATCTCAACAATTATTTAGTATCTTAGACTCATATTCACATTAATGATTTTAAAATTCAAGAGTACAACATATTAACATGTATAAAACATGAAAGTATGTCCTACATAGGTGGATCAACAAAAGGTGTATTGGATTTCATGACTATAGAATGAGTTCAATCGTTTGGTTTCAAAACGTCTCGGTCAAATACACTTCAAGTGTCTTTTTTTCTTATCTTTATTATTATTATTTTTTGGTTATACAGAATGTAGAAAGATGAGATAAATTAATGAACAATGTGATTATCATTGGGGGGTAGTTGAAGAGATCAATTGTAATTTCCAGGTTTGTGTTCAAAATGTGAAACATCATAAAAGTTTAAGAGCATAACAAGAGAAATTGAAACTTGGACACAAACATGTTACCAAAAGAGGGCAAAGAGAAACACGGAGGAATAGTAAGCAAGGAAGCAAACAAGAGGGTTAACAGTATTCAGATAGCATTTGGTATGCAAACATGATTGGATAGAAATGGATAGGACAAAAGGACACGACTAGACTGGACAAGAGTCACAAGACAGACATGACAAGTCGTATGGTTGGTGTTTGTTACGACTAAGGATGGATAGGTTAGGATTAAACAAGTTGCCCCTAAAAATTGTTTCATGATTTTACATATCATATAATAGTTATAAATGACATAAATCGAGTAAATATTTAAATAATTTAATTTATAAACATTTTTACACAATTCTCATATACATAAATACATACACACACACATATATTATATATAACAGTACCAAATTTGAATGAAAAATTTGATATAACTTATAATAATTCCAAAAAGACTTGGTTAGTACAAAGGAAAATTTATATTTTATTCGGTATGGAAAATCCTTATGACTTGACGGAGGCATGGTGGGTGAGGAAGAAACATTGGTGAATGGTGGATGATGGTAACTGTGAGGTGTGAAGATGGTGGACACCGGTGGTGGTGGCGGTCGATAATGGTGGAGGTAGAGGATGTGGTGGGTGGCGGTATTGGTAGTTGATTGTGGTGGTGATGGACAAGGGTGACTGTGGATGATGCAAATATGGTGGACAAGAGTCACGATGGAGGTTGTTGCATCGACAATGATAGTTGAGGTAGAGATGGTGGTAGTTGGTGGATGACTATGTAAGATGTGAAGATGGTGGATAGTGGTGGTAGTTGGTGGATGACTATGTAAGATGTGAAGATGGTGGATA
>NC_037532.1:9996085-10018324 GCF_001531365.2 Cynara cardunculus var. scolymus
ATGTATCTTGAACGAAATGAAAATCTTGTACACTTAGACAACCAATTTCAATATATGTATAAAATCAATTGAAATGAATACCATGAACATGAAATAATAAAGAAATCATAAAAATCTCATGAACAATTAGATGTATCTTTTAGGATTTGTAACTCCCAATTAATTATTGAGGGTTACAAAAAGTTTGAATTACCAAATTACCCTTATCATTAATTTATAATTTAGATTTGAACCTAAAGTGAAGAAAGAATGTGATTGGTCAAGATCGGTTTCCATAGTTTGTACCATATGGTTGGTTTCTATTTGAACCAACCTCTCTCTCTCTCTCTCTCTCTCTCTCTATATATATATATATATATATATATATATATTTTATTGACTTGGATATCCAACCTGCTTTGCATATAGCCCGGAGTCACCGCATTTGAACCTTCGTGGCCACAAGGAGATTTTTATTCCTTATTAGATTTGAACCTGGTGGATATTTGATAAATGGTGCATCAGATCAGATGGTTAGCAACTGCTGATACGATACTATTCACTCATCAATCTAAGTTTTCATTGTCCCTCTTCTCATTATCCCAACACTCTGTTATGGTTCCACCCTACCCCCCATCTTCATCCATTTGCAGCTTCTTATCTAACGACCCAAAACCCCTATATGCGCCCTCTTCTTCCCACTTCCCTTCACCGTCGTATCCAACCACCACCATCCATCGACCCCCTTCCAGTGAATCCCTCGACTCCATTTATGATTTAACGGTTGTTCTGCTTGGTAGTTATCATTGTCTAAGCCCAAGATTTTACCCAAATGTCCAAATGGAGAGAGAAAAACTCCAAGTTCGACCACTAAAGCCTCCAACTGAATCAATAGAAAAGAGGCATCCCCAAGCATCATCATCTAAGAGAACTACCTTTAATATATAACGAATATCCAACCTTTGAACCTGATAGGAATTTCTACCAAACTGATGATCTACAACATTGTCAAATGTCGCATTTTATAATCACCAATGCATTAAATGTTGTTTGACAACTTTAACATGTGTCATCATCTGATTTTCTGATCAGTATATGCTTTTACTGTTCCCTTCAACCTTTAAGATCTTAAAGATATGATGTAGACGTTGGTTACCCCAACACATTCTTCTGTATGCAAATAGAATAGTAAAGAAAATATTAGACTATTAGAATAATATTTTAGAACTTGTTTTGACTGACATGCTGTGCATATTCTCATATTAGGACATGAGATGATAGGAGTTGGTGAGCCAAACTTGTTGATAGAGTTTGTGCTCACCAAAATCAGCTAGCGAAAAACAATATTTGTCAAATTGTTCTAACCTATCCGATATTGATTTTTTAATCGGCTATATGACAATCCAATTCGCTTGGTGTCGATTTTGATTTCACTTGAACTATTCTTCGATTTCGTTGAAGTTGCAATGATAAGATTTTACAAATACAAATCCTATTTTAATCTTTTTCTTTGAAACATACTATATATTTCGGATCCAGTTAGGCTACATCACATCGGATCCTAAAAGACTTTAGGATTGTAAATACGATTTGGTCCTAAAACTAAACTGGATCCACAAATCAATTTGGAACTTGATCTTTCTCAGATCCCATCAATTTAAGATCCGATAAGTATATCAAATTCTGATATGTATTTCAAAACCTAGAGTATTTCGGATCCTAATATGCATCAGATCCCATCCGACTACAAAAATGAATCTCATAAAGATTGATTCTTAATCTGTAAATCGTATTTTAGACAAAATCCTAAAACATTTATAAGTGTTTCATCATATGTATTTTTGTAATCGTCCAATCAAATGGTTGAGACCAACACTTACTATAAAATTTGATTGATATGTGGTAGTGATACGTGAGGAAGAAGAATGTCAAGAAAAGAGAAAGAAAAAAAAGGTAAATAACCATTTTACCCTAATGTGCGAGGCACATTGACTTATGTGTTATTCGCATCGTTTTCTATTAAGTCTTGTATGGATAACGTTATCTGTAGTGATAAAGCTGTATGTATGATAACTGATAAGTTGTTCGGTTGTTATGCTGAATAAACAGTCTGAATAGTGAAAATTACTATTTCACCTTTTATTTTACATTGAAGGAAAAATAAACTCCTATGATGATTAGAGCAGCAATAAATTAAAATAAACCCATAATCAACAACATTTAGTAAAAATTCGTCCCAGAAAGCGTATAATACAAACCTAAATCATAAAGTGAATTTGAACCCTAAATCAGAATCTTGCATCAAACTCAGAATCATGAGAGAAAAGAAAACAAGAAAAATGAAGAACCATAAATCAAAAACTCACATCAAACCCATAATCATGAGAGAAAAAAAAAAAGAAAAATGAAGAACTCTAAATCAAAAACTCACATCAAGCAAGAAAGGTGAAGAACCCTAAATCAGATCAGATTGAGCAGATCAGTTCGTTTCCTTTTGTTGTTGATGGCTTTGAGCAGTGAGAGAACATATCGGCAGCAAGTAGGGAGAGAACGAAATAAAACAATGGAGAAGCGGGTGAAAAAAAAAGGAACAACAACAAAATCGAATCAAACAGAACAATATACAAGAAATCGTCAAAATGAAGCAAAGAAATCGAAACCAAGCAGAGCTAAACTCGAAGATTTTGGAGGAAGAAATCGAGCTGTCGATTTTGCAATAGAAGAAAATAAGAATCGAGGTTGTAGGCCGAGGCTAGGCTAGAGGAATACGTCGGCCGGAGACTAAGGAATATGCCAGTGGCCAGTTGCTGGTCGAAGGCTGTAGTTAACGACGACATGAAGTCGTGAAGCCGTGGGAGTGGGGAATTAGGGGAACGACAAAGTGAAAGGATAAAGCAAGGGTAATTGGGGAAATATTGATGGCCGAGGCCATAGGAGTGGTGTTTTTGAGCTGAGAATAAGTCCAACCGAACAACCTTTTATAGCTGAGTGAATAAGCTATAAGGCTTATACAACCCATTAGGCCACAAACGAACAACTCCTTAGTTAATGAATGGGAGTTAACATCCATTAATGGAAGGTATCAAAACCAAACAAAATTGCATACAAGGGCTTTTTTGTAATAAAAAAATCTATAGGGACCATTCCAAGAAAATCATACAACACATCGACCAAAAATGCAATTTACTCTTTATCATGTCATAATACTTGGTCTTAACTTATCTTATTTGGAAATAAAATAAAGTTAAAAATTGTTGTTATCGATCGAGCAACAATAAATAATATAAACGAATTATATTATTCCTCGTTTGAAACGAATTGTTTTGGACATTTGCAACAAAAAATATTTTATTTATTTAATAAATTTATATATTATGACAACTATCAGAATTATTATTATAACGTATATTTTTATATAATTTTTTCTATCTAAAACTAAAATTTAATATATTAATTAATATATATTTTGTTCATAATATTTTTATTTCATATGTATTTAATTTATAATGGAAAAAAATTTAGTTGTGTTTTTTGTTTTATCAATAAATGAAAACATTTACATTGTGAAACAAATATATGTTGAAACAAACACATTGTGAAATAAATATATGTTAAAACACACACATTGTGAAACAAATATATGTTAACCAATATATTAAATCCAAGTATTAGATCAATTCTCAAGATTATCAATTTTATGGATTTTCAAATAAAGATAACGGAGTAGGATATTATTAAATAATTTCACATTTATTTTATTACCAAAAATATGATTATTTGTAAAACGCATAATCATAAATTCATAATTAATTTACTAAAGCAGTTTTGGAGTAATATTTTTATGATGCATTTAAACCCAATTTCCTATGTGAAATATATATTATATTATAAATCAATTGGTAAAATGTATTTAAAGAGATTTATTCAAATCATAATAAATAAAGTCTCATCATTTTCATAAATATCTCAATTTATTGGGTTGCACTGGTTATACAAATGCGATGAGTTGTATTTGAAACAAACTCTTTCTCTCTCTCTCTCTCTCTCTCTCTATATATATATATATTGTATAATATTTAAAAAATCTCAATATAAACCTTGTAACTAACTAATAACACATTTAAATACCTATAGATCGTTTATCAAACTTAAAAAGAACCAATACTTCACTTATTTTATCGAGTAACATTCTAGTTCATCAAACACAGATTGTTAATAAATACCTTTATCAGATGAGTGTTATCTTATAAGGTTATTGGTCTTTGTTATGTCTCTTAATAAGTAAGATTTTTGGTCTTTTTCTGATAAATTAAGTGACACCAATAAACTTCTTATCCGATAAGTGTTTGGTAAACAATCCGTTACTAAACAAATTTAAAATATATATATTATAGTTTTTCTATTTAAATAAAATTTTACATTTAAAAGATGAGTTGAGTTCATGTGAGACCAGCCTGTATTCGTAAGACACGTGAGACCATATTTTTACATTTGAATTCATAGCAAAACATTCTGAAGGTGAAAAAAATCCAAACCTTTACAACAGGAGGTTACCTTCATAGTGTTTGCAAAGTTTCAAATGTAAAAAACAACATGATCTCACATAATCACAAATTATTAAGGGGGTGTTTGAGATTATTTATTTAAACTGTTTATTGACTTATTCCAGTATGATATCGATAATAAGCAGTTTTTAATGTTTGGATGAGAAAAAAAAATGCTTATACCGGTGCCAAACTGATAATAAGAACTTTTTGATAAGTTAGGCGATTTACTTTTTTGACCCTAACCTAAATTATGCACCAGATTGGAGGGACCATTTCATCAACATCGACCTTCACCTGCAAAATTGACACTCATGGTTTCTGATCGAGGCACAAGGGGGATGGAACTTGAAAACCATGGTTGAAGCTCCAATCAGGTATTCATCAACACTTTTCTCTCCGACTTCTATGGCTGTCGACTTCCATAGTTTTTGAGTTCCATCACCACCTTCCACCTTCACCACCACCTCATTCATTTCGCAAGGAGAAATGGAGATGGTCCCTCTTTGGTTGGATTTCACAAAAATAGGAGAAAGGAGAAATGGATATTGTCCCAGTTTGGTTCGATTTCACAGAAATGGAAGAAGGGAGAACTTGAGAAATGGGTTTTGTTCGATTTCACAAGGTCTTCTTTCGATTTGATTTCACAAGGTCTTTTTGATTATTTTACATGTATAAGCAAAATTTGCTAAACACTTAAAAAACAACCTATCAACTTATTATCTTTTGGTAATTTAAACACTTTTTATAAAACTCTTGTTTGATAAATTTATAAGTTGTTTTAAATAATGAATCCCACCCGCCCCGAAGATTGTTTAAATAATGATTCATAATGGACCCTAAAATTTGAAAGTAAATCTGTGAAGATGCCATTCGATCAAGCTCTCTTCCACTACTCTCTCGTCTCTATCTTCCTCATCGGACCACCCACCTTCATCGCCACCAACTTCATCACCGCCCCATACGGCAAGCACCACCGCACCGGATGGGGTCCCACCGTACCCTCTTCGTTGGCCTGGTTTCTCATGGAAAGCCCTACCCTCTGGCTCACCCTTCTTCTTTACCCATTCGGCCAACATCGTTCTGATCCAAAATCCATCCTCCTAATCTCCCCTTTCCTCATCCACTACATTCACCGGACCATAATCTACCCTCTCCGCCTCCGCCTTAAACTATCCAAAGGCTACCCAATCAGCATCGCATTTATCGCCTTCACCTACAACCTCCTCAATGCTTACTTGCAGACAAGATGGGTGACCCAATACGCCGATTACCAGAACGACGAGTGGTTTTGGTGGCGGTTTTCCGGTGGGTTGGTGGTTTTCTTCGGTGGTATGGCGGTGAATGTGAAGTCGGATATGGAGTTGATGAGGCTGAAGAGTGGTGGTGGTGGGTACAAGATTCCGAGAGGTGGTCTGTTCGAAGTCGTGAGCTGCCCAAATTATTTCGGGGAGATCGTGGAATGGTTGGGATGGGGATTGATGACCGGGTCATGGGTCGGGTTAGGGTTTTTTGTATTCACATGTGCCAATTTGGTACCCAGGGCACGTGCCAATCACGAGTGGTATTTGCAGAAATTTGGTGAAGATTATCCCAAGGGAAGGAAAGCTGTGATTCCATTTGTGTATTGAAGTGTTTCTCTGAACTTTGGTGTTTAATCCAAAAACTTGTATGTTTTGGTGATTAATATTTGATGCTACTATTTTTCTTTTTTGATTAATCTGGATATCCAATCCGCTATGATTGATTGTTTGATAAGTCAGTTGGTAGCTGATAATTTTGTTGATGAATTAAATTTGTTTGATAAAACTAGTTAATAAGCTAGTTGAAAAATATAAAATGATAAAAAATGACATGTTTAAAAATAAATAAAATTTAACATAAGATATTTAAAACAATTCACTAATATTATAATATGTTAACTAATATAAATCATATGTTAAAATTTTTAATGATAAAATATGTTAATTAATAGATTTCAATTTGACATATTAT
Source organism: Cynara cardunculus var. scolymus (assembly GCF_001531365.2). Classification (NCBI taxonomy): domain Eukaryota; kingdom Viridiplantae; phylum Streptophyta; class Magnoliopsida; order Asterales; family Asteraceae; genus Cynara; species Cynara cardunculus. The sequence continues at coordinate 10,002,604 of NC_037532.1, forward strand.
CATATTATCATTTTATTTTTTTGGATTTGTATAACCAAATATAAATTTTAGAATATCTACATTAAATTATGATTTCAAATAACCATTACATATAATATTAATAAAAAGGGAAAAGTCCAAAAAAAACTCAATGGACTTTACTGTTTGGAACGATTAAGTCATTGGACAATTTTTTCAAACAAATAAATCTTTGGACATTCTATAACCTGTTAAGTAAGTCATTAGACATTACAAAACTTGTTAAATAACTTCTTGGACTTTCTAAAATCTGTTAAATACATTTTGTTAGTGGAAAAAGTGCGAAAAGACCAATGGACTTTCATATTTTGAACGATCAAGTCCTTGAACATTTTTTGAACGAAAAAAGTACTTACATTTATAAAAAAACAAATATACCATTCTCATTACTCATCACAAAACATATAAAAGTTGTATCTAAAGCATAATTATCTGCATATACATTTTGGGCATAATTTTAGTAAAAGTTAAACCAAAATATATACCAAAAGTTGAACCAAAATATGTAACAAAAGTTGTGCCAAGAATATACTAACAATTGCGCCAAATATACCAAAAGTTTCGCCAAAAAATACCAACAGTTGTGCCAAATATACCAAAAGTTACGCCAAAATATACCAAAAGTTGCGCTAAAATATACCAAAGTAATGCCTAATCTATGTTAAAGTCATGGTATGAACTATTCTTCATTTGCATCATTAATTTCTGGTGGAGATATAGTCATTTGACTTTCTTGTAACCCTTCTTGATGTTTAACAACATCATCACTTTCATAATGTTCTTCATCACCAACAGTAGTATCACCTTCATCACGGTCTTTACCGTTAACAACAACCTCTCTTAAAATTGAATACGGTAGGATGCCTTCGCATCATGCTGGTTGTGGCACACCTGAGGATGTCTTTAATGATGAAGATAAAGTGTAAGCAATAGTCATAAAAAATGTTATTTGAATCTGAAAAACAAATAATGGCTTACCCCAATCATTGTTTCTCCCATGACTGGATTATAAGAGACCCCTGCATATGATGGTATCCTCCCACCTCTATTGCCTTTTCCACCTCTATTGGCTCTTCTTGTTGTAGTCGGTTTTGGAATGTTGAGTCTTGGTCTACCTTTTGGCTTAACAAGTTTACGTGGTGGGTTCTTCTTTTCATTCTTACAAGTCCTAGCATTATGTCTCGTTTCCAAGCAATTACTACAACCTACATGTCATTGCCTTCCCAGATTGAGTCACCCTTGTACTTTGGCTCTCAAATTCTGATCTTTTTCTTTTGATGGATGGTCTACCATGCATTCTTCTTTCCTTAGGTGGGTTTGGTTTGATGTAAGGTGTTGGAGTCCACATGTTGCTCCCATTCAATGGTCTTATAGTATTCTCATAGGCTATTTTAAAGAGATCCTTAGTAAACCATTTACTAACATAATCCTCTGGATCCTTATTCATAAAGTGTATGGCAGCAATGGAATACACACAAGGAATGCTTGATATGTCCCACAATCTACAACTACATTTTCTAGCATCTAAGTCTACCACCATTGCTTCGGGCCACCACTAGGGATAACCTATCAATATCTACATATGAAAAAGAACACATTAGCATACAAGATCATATTACCATCATAGACAAGCATACAGAATAAAATTGCCATCATAGATAAGCATACCTGTGATTTTCTCCCCATTTATTTAACTTTTTTTTTATGGCCGAACAAACAACTGATTCCCATTCTTTTGCTTTGCTTAACATTCTGTAATGTCTCTCCATAACAAATATCCTTATCTCCTCTAACATTGTGATTATAGGTTTTCTTCTTGCATCAACAATTATTGAATTAAATGACTTGCAAATCCTATTTTCTACAGTTTCATAAGCTCTACCGGATTGTAAAAATGCCCTACACCATGTATTAGGGCCCCTTTCAATTAAATGATTATATGCATCAATGTTTTGTATCCTAAACTTTTCCATGCGTGACATGAAATCTGCCTCAAAAGTGGATGCAACTGCTGCCCGAAAAATGTCTCTACTCAACATTTTAATGTTGTGACTAATTGGTATCTTTAAACTTTTGAAGAACATTTTAATGTTGTGACTAATTGGTATATGATAACTATAATGCTCGTCTTTTATGAATTTGGTTGTAATGTAAAGTTCAAATATAATGCTCATCTTTTATGACTAATTGGTATATGATAACTATAATGCTCRTCTTTTATGAATTTGGTTKTAATGTAAARTTCAAATATAATGCTCATCTTTTATGACTAATTGGTATATGATAATTGTGTGGGTTATGCCAATATTCTAGCCGGCTTCTTTTGCCGAATGTACATTCCTCTTGTTTCTTCTTTTAACATTGAATTGAGCACTTTAAATGGATGACTAATAATATCTCATGAGTTACTTTTGAAACCTATGGTGAGGAGTGGGGATTAACACTTTATGAGTTTAGTTGTTGAAAAATGGGTGTATTAAAATACAACTCTTGATTTTTTTACTAAGGGGTCGTTTACTAAACCCTTGTCAAGAAGTGCTTACCGGCAAAAATTAATACCCTTATTTGTCCTATTGGTTAACATTATCGGTAATCAAAGTGTATTATGGCAAGTGTTTTTTATCCGGTAAACACTTACCCTTATTTGTCCTATCGGCAACTTAAGCAAGTAACCTTTTCGGACCAACTTGCACATACCTTGACTAATACCATAAGGCCCTCAAGTTATTAGCTGGAAAAACTTCTACTTAGGAACCATTTATCCAAACGGTTAGCCGGTAATCACTTACCAATAGAGTCAACACTCCCATTTACCTTACCCGGTAAGATTTTAAAAAAACATCATATGCAACAATTTATCTGGTAAATGATAATCGGGTAATAGTTGTCACCTTCACATACCGCGTAAAATTCTTGGTCCTTGCCCTGTTCATCCAATAAGGTAAAGTTTTCTGGTAAGCGATTACCGGGTAAGCATTTGATGAACAACGCGGACTCAAACAGGTAACCACATGAAAACAAAAATTTATGGTTTTACCCTCAAACTAGCATCCATGTTACTTGCAAGGTGTTGTAACTCGCTTTTAACTTTTCACAAATGACGCAACAAATATCGAAATTAAAAACAAGAAAATTCCCAAGGCATGTATTGATGAAACAATCGGGTATTTATGTTTATTGATATTCTACGGTATTTATACAACAGTATAACTGTAAATTCATAATCACGTATACAACAATTTGAGAGTTGTTCATCAACAAAAAACCGAACAAAAGTATATGGGAAGTGGGAACCGTGATCAAGCGTAAGCTCCATGAGCAAAAACCAGCATGTTGGTCCAAATAGCGAACATGTCGTATAGAGGGAAAGAATGAGGAATGAAACGAGGGACGTTTATTTGGTCCTCTTCTTGGCTTCACTATACAAAATCACCCCGAGCACTGTGAGCAAGTAACCGAGCATCCCTGTTACTGACACTGGATTCTTAAATATCAAAATCGAGATCACAACTGCCACCGCTCCTTTCGCATTTCCCAGGACCTGGTAGTATGAACAATATTATAAAGACTTGAACTCAAAACAAACGTGCCCCATTGCAGGTATCAACTGGGCGAAATGAACATGGATTATTGATTTCAAAGAACTGGAACCCAAGTCAATTAAACCAAACCGAACCAAACATCTAAACCAACCGGGTGAATCATACTCGAAGGGTGTGGGGAGGCTGATATGTATGCAGACCCGACCACTACCCCAACAGGGTAAAATAGTTGTTTATGTGAAGAACCCACCCGGCTTGTGCAAGAGTGTGGCAAACAGGTGGAAGGAATAAAGACTTAATGGTGAAAGAAGCATGAAAATAAATAACAAGTATTTGTATTGAAAACATATAAAAAGGTAAGGAACGCAGAACACACAGACAAAGCAAGTAAGGCCAAACATCTTGCCAGCCCTCTACCCCCAACCAAGCTAGCTACAAGCCCCAGACCTAGTTAACCGAAATCATTGTGTACGAAATCAGACAAACTAAATCATCAAGAACAGTTTCTTGTTGGTAGAGAATTTGCAGCATCCATGATTTACGGGTGTTCATAGGTTGAAATCCACCAAAATTAGGCAGAACTCCGATCCAATCATTCATTGGATGCTGGATTTTGCCTACCGATCCAATCCAATGAAAATGGATGATTGGATCGGATCGATTCCATCAATTGGATAGTACCATTTGTTATCCGTTGGATAGGATTGTGGATCCATACAATACTTTGATTAATTAGGAATATTTGCTTTTTGACTTGGAAGTTGGCTTGCCTCAAGAAACAACTGTTAACCCTGGTAGCTTAACTGATAAGACCTTGATTTTGCTTTCCAACATCACTAGTTCGGGTCTTCTTGGGGCCATTAGAGGTTTGATTGTTGACTTCAAGGCCCGTGGGATTAGGTGAGTTGCACGCAAGCAAACACGGGCACCCACGGTTGTATAAAAAAAACTACTGTCCTCGCTCTCTATCTACATTTTCTGCCTTGTAACTAACTTTTATCTCAATCAAGTTTATATCTATAGAGGGTTCAGGAATATGGAGTTTGGTATGAGCTCAACTTGTTTTTGTTATTATTCTTTCATAAATGAGCCGGTGTAGAACTTTTTGTATTAGCCGTTGGTGCCCGTTCATGCATTTATTTAGTAAATGCAAATCTTTAGCGAACTCATGGGTGGACACTTGCTAGTTCTTAAGATACAATTAAGTGTAAAAGACTAGCACACTAACAATGTAAGAAATTTTTTTTATCATAAAATGAAGAGTTAACTGCATAAAACCCCCAGGAAGTTTACTTCTACTTCTATTTCCGTATTCGAACCTGAAACCTACAAACAAGAACTGAAGAACAAAAAGAAAGTAGTGCATTTCGAAAACATTTATATAAATTAAGAAAGGGAACTTCTCTTTGAGCTAATTAAATTAAAAGTAGTACATTTCGAAAACATTCATATAAATTAAGGGAACTTCTCTTTGAGCTACAACTTTTTAAAGGCTGTTTAATGTGATTACTTAGGGTAAGAATTAACTTGTTACAATTGGTCATGTGGCAACTACAAACACAAAGGAAACCCTAATGAACCTAGACTCTATACATGATCACATATGTAGTACAAGTAGCATAGACTACATTAACATGTACAAAAACCACAATTTAGGGTGAAAGGTCTCACTTTGGACATGAGGATACTAGGGAATGGTGAAATTCTGGATAGAAGTTATCTTTTTTGATCGAAGTCACTACAGTGTTCTTTTTTTCTTTTTGCATTGTTTGATGTACCATGTGGTTTAGTTAATAAGCCCATCCTGAAAATGAATAACTGGCGGTTAAGCTGCTATTTATTATTTAATCTAAATAAAAATGAATCCCAAAGTCCATAGGGTATTCATGCATTTCTCACGGGAAAAAAAAACAAGCACATCATTGACGTCCCAAACGCTTAAAATTTGATAAATTGTCCTTCCTTTCTCCTTTCATCACTGTTCATCTTTGGCAAATGATCCGTATAGCACAAAAAATATAGTTGGTCTTCTCAGATATGCCACTACTGAATTGCATATCCCTCATCATTGATACATTGCCCTTCCCTTCTAAAATTGCATCATCAATCATTTCTATCACATTCTTCTTTGATACTAGAAAAACCCAAAGCTCATGGCCGACTGATATGGCTTGTCATCATTCAGCTATTGTATTTATTTTTCTCATTGCTGGCATATGTATAAAACTAATTTTGGCCTTGGGCATAGTTTGAAAGATCTTTTAGATGCAGATATCCCTATACACGGGCAATTGCGTTCTTAATTTATAAAAAAAATCAACCAGCTAAGTTTCTGTCATCTATGATCTATATTTCCTGTGTTGTTACTCATCTACCACAAATACTCTTTTGGTTGTATCATAGTATCAATTTGATTGATATTGGTATTCCTCTTTATCATAACCAAGTAAACTGATCATGCCCTATGGGTGGAACAGTTCTTCATGCATAGAACAACTATTCAATCTGTTATCTGCAACTAAAATGTTTGAAATAAAAGGACTGCCGCTTATTTATCTTGTGCAAAGCTAAAACAACAGAAATATTTGTTTACATAATGGCTAAAACCAAACCAAACTGACCCAGTAAATCCGACTCAAAGGTAAGGTCTGGGGAGGGTGAGATGTAGGCAGACCTGACCTCTACCTCAAAAGAGTAAAAGCAGCTTGTTCAAGAGTGTGAACAAACAGTTAGAAAGAATAAATACTAGCATGATGTGTGGGAAGCACGAGAAAAATAAGCAGGAAAAAGTAGCGACAAGGTACAATGAAAACATAGGAAAAGGCAAGGAAAACCTACACAGAGCAAATAAGGCTAAAAACACATCCCTAGCCTAAATTGCCAGCCCTCTACCTCTCAACCTATCCAACGCCCTTCCGCCCAACTGCTTTAGATAATGGCTACCTAATGGAAATACAAGAGCATGAACATGGCATGCACGGTAAACAAACCAAACCAGTATAACCAAAGTGCTTAAAGCTTTAATTGTGAAAAAGAATCCTAGCTATAAAGAAAATTACTTACCATCATGTTAAATATTTGAACTTTACAGTAGAGCTAAAGGCAATGAAAAGCTAAATATGTTTATAAGAAAGTGGGCATACCTGGAGAGTTAAAGCACTTGTATGCTTGGTAACCAAGAAATTTGTCAAGTTCACAAGATACGCTAAAGCAGAATTGAAGAGTAGATACCAAACAATGTTGACATCTTTTCTGGCGAGAGCTATAGTAATGCCAACCACATTATCTTCCATTAATAATGTTGCTGGAAGCAAGATCACAACAGCTACTGGTGCCATGTAGAGCAATAGATTCATGGAATTCAGTTTTTCTCTGTTAAAAAGATAAATTCATGCAGTATGTTGTTGATAATTGATCAGAAGCTGGTAAGATAAATCGAGTCAACATAAATGGAGAATAAGAATCTGAGAGAGTAAAATTACCCTTCTGAGGAAAGCAAAATCCCTTGAAGCACTGACTTCAATGCTCTTGCAGCTGTAGCACCGAGACACATAATAAAACCAAATAAATGGAAACTTGGTTCACCCTGCAGCAAAAAAATATATGAACATTTTAGTATGCATGCAGGCATACACAAAGCTCACAAGAAAAGAAGAATATACCATGAAGTATAGTAGTCACAAATCATGACACTATAGATAAACCAACATGTTTTACAGTAATCATGAAATCATTCACAGAATTATCCAGTCCCATTGCAACATAAATATCTAATGTGAACACCAACTTGTAGTTGGTACAAACACAAAGCTAATAGAGCTTTCATATGGTTGGCATGAGCTTTTTGCCTTTTTCTACTACTATATACCATTATATTTGAATATCTTTGGGATGGAAGCCTTAGTCTTTGGTCAATGGATTCCCAAACTGCTGTATAGTGTCCCAACTGGCATTATAGTGTCCCAAGAGATATCACTTGTAATACATGTGTGTATGTGTGATTAAGAAGGAATCTCACAAGTGCTGATAAGCTTAAGAGTGATGGTACGAGCTATATAACTTAAGATAGCCCTAAAATACAGGTACATTTCAACTTGCAATCCTAAAGTCAAAAAACCAGGACCCCAGCGTGATTCCTTTTCAGATACAACATTGGGGAGCCTAGCATATCAAATCAACACCTATTGCATATGCAGTAATTGTATATAGTGCCATGATTTCACTTGCCACCTCATCATATTAGACTAGTCCCCTTTCCCAAAAATGATGGATAACATGTGAAATTGTGAATGCTAGAAGTCCTTTTTCAAATACCAAGTTCAAAATTGAATGAAATATATAGACTACAACATACCTTTATTTGATCCAAATGGGAACAAAATGGAATTTCCAAGCATCAATGAAATCAGAGATCTTACCCCACTAGCAATAACAACACCCGTGACGACAGGGATGAGAGTTACATAGACCAACCATGCCTCCCTTTTCATAGTCATCACATACGCAAATACCGCAGTGAAAAAGGGCGTGGTGGCTCCAACGGCCTGCGTAAACGAAACGGGCAAATACCTAAGCGACACATTCCCACTAACCACCGACGCACAGAACACCAAACTGAGTGCCGAGATCTTGAAAAACTGAACCCTAGACCTAAGAGTCTGCAGAGGAACCATCTTCATCCAAACAATGGCAATGTAACTGAGCAAAGAACAAGCTGTCATGTGGCACATGGTGAGGAAGATCGGGTACTTGAATCCATAGTTGCTTAGCAAGTATTTGTTGAGTAACAGTACTCCAATGTTGGATGTGTACCATGATGAGACGAGGCCGATCGTAAACCACTGGCCGGTGCTTGCCTTCATTAAATTCAAAATTGAAGGGTGGGTTTACATGGGGATTTAGGAAAATGGGGAAGATCTGGATGAGGGTTTTAGATGGATCTGAATTTAAAGTCAATTGTGAGAGAGAAAGATGAGAAAAAGGGGGGTTGAAGAGGGCGCGAGGTTGACGTGGTAACGGTAAGAAAGAGTGAGAATTTGCACACAGAGAGAAAGAGATTCCTTCTCTTCCTTGTAAACTCATCAAGTGGGAACAAGATGGTTTTGAATTTTTTTTCTTTTTTTTTACCTTAGAACCAAATCATATGTCTCTATCCATATCTATACTATATATTAAAAATTATTTTTTATATATAAAGTATTGTTTATTAATGCATATTACTTAAAATTTAAGATTACAAGTAGATTATGTATAAGTACAACTTATTAAAGCTCCATATCTAAATTTGTATAACTAACTGTAGATAAACATAATCAAATACAAGATAAACATCTATTTCAAATATAGAAAATCTAAAATATAATTAAGATAATCATTGAGTTTTAACAGAATGTTTAATTATTATATTTATAAAAATTTATATTATTAAACTAAAAATAAATTACTTTGTTATTAAATCTAAACTAAATAAAGCATTTGACAAAAACTATTAAAAACTAATTTTTATGTATGAAGTACTGTTTATTGATGCATATTACTCAAAAATTAAACTTCCAAGTAATTTTACGTAAGTACAATTTGTTAAAGCTGCATTTTTAAGTTTGTGTAACTAACTGCAGTTAAAAATAATCAAATACGAGATAAACATTCATTTTAAATATAGAAAATCTAAAATATAATTAATATAATCATTGAGTTATAACATAATTTTTAATTATTATTCTTATAAAAAATTATATTATTAAATCAAAAATAAATTAGTTTGTTTTTAAATTTAAATTAAATTATAATAAAAAATTGAATTAAAGAAATTACAACAAAAAAACGAAAACTATTAAATAGTTCATTTGATATTAATATTGATTTATTTTTTTCAAACTTTTATGTCATTTTTAAATTTATATTTCATTCAAAAATAAAAATATTACCGCTTTTTCAAAACCACATAAAATCATATTATATCGATAGAGACAAAAAATAAAACTAAACATTAAAATCGAGATTTATATCGCTGCATTGCGCGAGTACCCTTCTAGTTATCTTACAAGACATCTATACTACCTTATAAATAAGATTTATCAAAAGTCCTATAAACAATTTTTAATGCATAAAGTCTTAAAAACAACTTATAATGCATTAAGTACTACTACTTTATGCATTCAGTCTTAAAATCTCTTAATCTATAATTATAATAACATATAGTACAAGTTACCACACATTATTATTTTTTCTTTTTATGTTAAGATACTTTTGACACTTTTCACTCAAGTCTTCACCCTCTCATACCTCTATGTCTTCTCCCCATCTCCCAAGGTGAGATTCAAACTGATATTCACAATGGGTTATTAAAGGTTCTCTCATTCATCTCTCATTCGATTGCTCTAGAACTCTCGCTCTCGATCTTTTGATTCTTTGCTCTTGGTGTAAATCGAACACATTTGTGGAGTCGTTTAAATATGTTAGATTTTAAATATATTGGATTTTGAACCGTCATATAATTTTTTTCATCGATAGACTGTAATTGGAACCATCACTCTTATTTATTCAAATTGTATTAACATGTAAAGATCAAATGTAACTTATATCATCGTTAAATCTTCTTTTATAAAACCAGTGAAACTTCAAAATCATTGAAATTCATGGCTCTCGTCGCATTGCACGAGTACACAACTAGTTTTTAACAAAGTTTTAAAAACAACTCAAAATTCATAAGGTATTAGCCAAAGATTTGCACAAATCCCTTGATTTGTGCAGAAGATTTGCATATAGAAGGACTTTACTTATGATTATCATTTTGATTCTTATATATAGAGAGAGGTAGGGGAATTGTATTAGACACAAGAAATTATGAAACACTGTTATGGTATCAGAGCCAAATTTTCCTTTCAACTTGTCATCTTTGATAAACCCTAATGGCAGCCAACAACAAACCGTCGTCCCCTACCTCTCCAAAATCTTCTTCTTCTTCTTCTTCTTCTTTTTAAACAAACCCCTTTCCATCCAGCCCTTACCGTCTCGAATATCCGAACATTTATCCCTATTGTTCTAGAAATCGAAAAAGCTCAATACGCCTCATGGGAAGAGCTGTTTAAAATCTATGCACGAGCTTACCAAGTCATTGGTCATATCATCATCATCCCGCCTAAAGATAAGTCTATCGATCCCACCTATGGGATCGGTTGGACGCGATTGTCCAACAGTGTATATAAGGGACGATTTCCCCTGATCTCATCCAAACAATCTAGGAACTGAATTCTACGACGCAAAAAGCTTGGAACCACCTGCAAGGAATCTTCCAAGATAATAAACACTTGCGTGCGGTTCTTCTTGAGAATCAATTTACCCGACTTCAACAATCTGATTTTCAGTCTGTTGCTGCTTATTGTCAACAACTTAAGGTACTTTCAGACCAACTTGCTAATGTAGGGGCTCCTATTTCAGATGAACGACTGATATTACACAATTAGTGTCTGGCCTTTCTGAGGTTTATGACGGAGTCGCTACAATCATTCAGCAATCTGATTCCCTACCCCCTTTTTATCGCGCCTGTAGCATGCTCACTTTGGAAGAATCACATAAAGCAAAACAAGTTGTTGGACACTTAGCTACTCCACCTACGGCCTTGACGACTTCAGTCGGTGCTTTGTCACCATCCTCCACTCTGACTTGAGTTCACAGCCATTCTACCGCCCACCATATCGCAGACGAGGGAAGGGTCGAGGGTACCCAGGCCACGGTGGTCGCCATTGGCAAAACCTACGGCCTCCTGGGGAGTTATTCTACCAGAATTCATGCCCCCGTGGCACCAACAGATGCAATATGCACAATGGCARCCGTCCCCATGGCCATCACCACCATGACCATATTCGATGAATGGTTCTTCCACACCTTCGTGGACTACCCGCTAACCATCACAAACGCCGCCTCCTTGGGCAGCCCCGGGTGTTTTATTATGGGTTTTTATGTTAGAATGAATAAGTCTTATGTTGCATGAGATTCGGATATATTCATGCACGTGGGTAGACGATAGACTAGTTCTCTTGGTTGTTTTTAGTATTCCTAGTTTTCTGCTGATTTTATGGTTTACGTTTGTTTCCGTTAGTTCTTGTAAGCTATTTATAGCATGCTTCATTTAATGAATAAACTACCAGATATTGAGTGATTCAGTTGTGTTCTACTATATACCATTACAAGTGGTATCAGAGCACATCTGGGAGAGTTGAGTGTGTGATCATGGCTGCTGAGAACGGTAACTTTCAGGTTCCCAGTGTTCCGAAGTTTGATGGCGACTATGATCATTGGAGCCTTTTGATGAAGACTCTGTTGAAATCCAAGGAGTATTGGGTTGTCATTGACCCAGGTTATAAAGAACCGGCTGAAGGAGCAGTCTTTCTTCTGCCCAACAGACCCAGTTAGATACGATGCGTCTCAAAGATCTCAAGGCCCAAAACTACTTGTTCCAGTCCATTGATAAGCAGATTATCAAGACTATGACCCAGAAAGACACCGCCTAGCAGATCTAGGAGGCGATGAAGAACAAGTACCAAGGTAATACGCGGGTTAAGCGGGCCCAGTTGCAGCGATTGCGGAAGGAGTTCGAGACTTTGGAGATGAAAGACGGCGAGGGAATCACCRACTACTTTGGCCGTGTCATGACGGTGGCCAATTCTATGCGGAATTTCGGTGAAGATATGGATGATGTGAAAGTTGTTGAAAAAATTCTACGATCCCTGACTGACAACTTTAATTTTGTTGTTTGTTCCATCGAAGAATCCAAGGATATCGACCGTTTATCGGTCGATGAATTGCAGAGCTCGTTGCTCGTTCATGAACAGAAACTGACTAAGAAACCCACCCTTGATGATCAAGTTCTACAGACTGAAGTCGACCCTTCCACCGGGCGTGGTCGTGGTCGAGGAAGGGGGTCGGGTGCAAGAGGAAGAGGTCGCGGACGCGGACGCGGACGCGGACGCGGACGTGGGAGGTCTGATTTCGATAAGTCCTCCATCGAATGCTATTGATGTCATCAATTTGGACACTTTGCCTACGAGTGTAATCGTGCTGAGAAGCCGGTTAATTACGCAGAATTTGACGAGGGTGAAGATATTCTTTTGATGACTCATGCCGTCGTGAAGGAAGAACATACCACATGTATTTGGTTTCTTGACTCCGCATGCTCGAACCATATGACAGGCTGTCGTGGACGATTCATAAATCTTGACGAAAATTTTACACATAGTGTAAAATTAGGGAATGATCTTCGTTTATCAGTAAAGGGCATTGGTGATATCCGCTTTGAAGCTGGGGGTATCACGCAGGTAATAACTCGTGTTTATTACGTTCCAGATCTCACCTCAAATCTGTTAAGTCTTGGGCAGTTACAGGAGAAGGACCTAACAGTGGTGATTCGCCGAGGAGTTTGCAAAATTTATCATCCTCGACGTGGCGTAATCACTACATCTACTATGACAAGAAATAGGATGTTTATTGTGCAGGCCACAAAAACAGCCAAAGAAACCAAGTGTCTGCAAGTGATCGGTGAACCAAATGGTCAAACATGGCATAGGAGGCTAGGTCATGTACACAACAAGTCTTTACGCACCATGCAATTTCGGCAAATGGTGAAGGGATTGCCATCAATAGCCACATCTTCTAAAGTATGCGAAGTCTGTAATTTGGGAAAACAACACAGAGAAAATATCCCAAAGAAGAGTTTATGGAGAGCCTCCTCTAAGCTGGAACTTTTACACATTGACTTATGTAGACCCATTCAGCTTGCATTATCCAGTGGAAGGAGGTATGTGATGGTCATTATTGATGATTTCTCTAGAAAGGGATGGGTGTACTTTCTATCACATAAACATGAATGCCTAGAACTATTCAAGTATTTCAAAATTATGGTTGAAAATGAAACTGGGTTGACCATTAAAAGTCTAAGAAGTGATTGGGGTGGTGAGTTCATTTCCAATGATTTTAATCAATTTTGTAAGGAGACTGGCATTAAACGGCAATTAACTGCGGGGTACACTCCACAACAAAATGAGGTGGCCGAAAGGCGAAATAGAACGTTAATGAATATGGTTAGGTGTTTGTTAATTGATAAACAAATGCCAAAATGTTTTTGGTCCGAAGCTGCAAACTGGGCGTGTCACATTTTAAATCGATGTGCTACTACATCAGTAGAAAAAAAGGTGCCTGAAGAAATTTGGTCTGGTCACAAACCAAATGTGGATTACTTTAAGATCTTTGGATCTATTGGGTATGTCCATGTTCCCTCTCAACATCGAACCAAGTTGGATAACAGAAGTCAAAAGTGTATTTTCTTGGGAATTAGTGCAGAGTCTAAGGCATATAGGATGTATGATCCTAATAAAAAAAGATCATCATCAGTAAAGATGTGGTGTTTGATGAGAAGGAAAGGTGGTATTGGAATAAGCAAAACTTTGGTCCTTCTGAATTAATTATAGCAGATGAAAGTGACATGTTGGAACCACATGAAGCAAATCTCGAAGATGGGCAGGAAGATGTGGAAGATGTGACAAATCAAAGTTCCAATCCTAGTCACTCTAACTCTCATAATGGCTTATTTAATGCAATAAGCAACACCAACAGTGAAAGGGACAGCTCACAAGAAAGTAATATTTCACCAACTATTCAAACTAGTACACCTACTGTACTACCATGTGATCCTCAAAGTCAAACAATAGCTGGTGAAAGCTCAAAAAGAACGAGATCAGTGCCTACTTGGATGCATGATTATGAAAATGGGGAGGGTTTGTCAAGTGATGAGCAGAACTTGCAATGTTTAGTTCGATGGAAGACCCAACAACTTTTGATGAAGCTGTTAAAGAAACTAAATGGGTAAAGGCTATGGAGAAAGAGATGGAGTCCATTATGAAAAATGAAACATGGGAGTTGGTTGATGCTCCTGTCGAGGTAACCCCAATTGGAGTTAAATGGTTATTCAAAACAAAATTGAATGAGAAAGGTGAAGTAGATAAGTACAAGGCGAGGCTCGTTGTGAAAGGTTATGCTCAGAAAAAGGGCATAGATTATGACGAAGTTTTCGCCCCGGTGGCTCGATGGGATACGGTTCGTTGCATTCTTGCCATAGCTGCTCAAAAGGGTTGGTTGATACAACAGTTGGATGTCAAATGTGCGTTCCTTAACGGTACGCTTGTAAAACCCAAAAATTTCGAGGAATAAAATAAGGCATCTTTATTATTATTATTAATTCTATTTATGAATTATTTAATATATATATATATATATATATTAAATAAAAGTTAGAAATTTGAAATAAGTCAAATTTGTTTACGACTGACGCTGAAGGCTCCAATTCGAGGGGGAGCCTGCTGCCAACTAGGGAGAAACAGCAGAGGATCAGGCGGTGCCTGGTCCATAAGAGGAAACTGTGACCTGCATGGTTGCAGGCTGTAGAAGAGAGCAGTTCCCAGCCCAAAACTCGGGATTCTGCCGATTTGGTCAACTAATAGGCCAAATCGTGTGAGTATAAATTGAGGGCACCAGGTTAAGGTCGTTATTCTTTTGGGAGAAGAAGAGAATCGTTGAGCTTGAAAGAGAGAAGCTGGAGTTCAAACCAGCAAGAAACCCCCTGCTTTTCGTCGTTTAGAGGTAAATACTCGACCAAATTTATAATTTAAACAATGTTTAGCAGTGACTTTGGCCCTGTATAGAACCCTAGAAGGCTCACGTCCAGACTTTGTGTTTTGGGAGTCGATTTCAAGGATTAGATTTCATTGTTAAACACACAGTATCGCAGCCTGCTTAGAAGCCACCTTAGAGAATGCTACATAGGGAGCTCTGCATAAGAGTTTTGTATCATGTGTGTTAGACAGAAGCTCTGCATGAGAGCTTTGTGTCATGTTAGCCAGAAGCTCTGCAAGAGAGCTTCGTACCAAGTTTCATTATACAGAAAACTCTACATGAGAGCTCTATATCAAGTTGTTTAAGACAGGCTCTGGAAGAAACCACAGAGGGACTCTGGACTCTTAAAATAATTTTAGTTAAGTCACAGAGGCTCTGTCGATAGACACAGAGGCTCTGGTCCTTAGTACCAAATTTTCTAAGGCTCCAACCACAGAGGCTCTAGTCAATACCACAGAGGCTCTGGTTGTGAGACCATAGCTCTGTGAGAGAGA
>NC_037532.1:10018854-10074637 GCF_001531365.2 Cynara cardunculus var. scolymus
CGTGTTTGTGACTAAATGACCCATTCCAGACAGATAATTTATGAGATCTCATTTCTTTCAGTGTTGCATGTTTTCAGAAATTGCATGCTACTTGGTACAATGTTTACAAGTTGAATGTATGACGTACAATGTTTTTATACACGAAAACCATGAACTCACTGAGCTTTATAAGCTGACTATAGTATGCATCTCAGGCCCAGGTAGTTCGAGGACGGATAAAGGCAAAGGACATGCTTAGAGTGTTGCTTATTATTATCTCATTTTAGTCTTTTGTCTAAGATGCGCTGTAATGATCTTTTGTAATTTAACCCCAAGAGAAGGTGGGTTTGAACTTAAGTTAAAAATTCTGATGATTTAAAGACTTCCGCTGTAATAGTTAAATGGTTTTAATTTAGCCATTACTTTGGTGTATTTATTAAGGAAATGTTTCAGATCACGTAACATCTCTCTTGATCAAAAAAAAAAAAAAAAAATGAGGGTGTTACAATGCTAAAGGAGACGGTGTATATTCAGCAACCCCAAGGATTTATCAAGAAAGGCGAGGAGCATAAAGTGTGCAAATTGAAGAAGGCTCTTTACGGCTTAAAACAGGCACCGCGTGCGTGGTTCAATCGAATTGAACAATATTTTTTGAAAGCAGGCTTTGAAAAGAGCAAATTTGATCACACTCTTTTTATCAAAAGGCAAACTACATGAACTGTTATAGTAAGTCTTTATGTGGATGACTTGATTTACACAGGAGATAACCCACAGATGTGCATGGAGTTCAAAAATTCAATGATGTTGGAATTTGATATGACTGGTTTGGGAAGAATGAAATATTTTTTGGGGGTTGAAATAAATCAAGAGGCAAGAGGAATTAGTTTGTATCAACAGAAGTATGCTAAGGAAGTGTTGGATCGATTCAATTTGTGGGAATGCAATGGAGTCAAGAACCCAATTGTGCCGGGAACAATAGTAACTAAAGCTGGCGTGGGCAAGAAGGTGGATGACATCATGTATAAATGGCTCGTGGGCAGTCTAATGTATCTCACGGTCACGAGACYAGATCTCATGTACGCTGTGAGCTTCATTTCAAGGTTTATGGCAGACCCTCGTGAAGAGCATTTGTTGTTAGCCAAACGAATTCTAAGGTACGTGAAAGCAACTTACAACTTTGGGATGTTTTATGAAAGGTGTGATGAAACAAAATTAGAAGTATTTACGGATAGTGATTAGGCAAGAGACTTGGAGGATAGAAAATGTACTTCAGGCTATGCATTCGTTTTAAGTAATGCTGCTATTTGTTGGAGTTCAAGGAAGCAAGAAATAGTCACACTCTCTTCCACAGAAGCAGAATATGTGGCTGCCACTGCTTGTGCATGTCACTGTGTATGGCTCAAAGGATTAATAGAAGAGTTAAAGAATGATTCGGTTGGTACGGTTAACATTATGTGCGATAATAGTTCTACTATAAAACTGACAAAAAATCCAGTCATGCATCGAAGAACAAAGCATATAGATGTTCGGTTTCACTATCTTAGAGATTTGGTAAGTGAAGGAAAGGTGCAGTTAGTGTTTTGCTCATCTGCGAATCAAGTTGCTGACATTATGACCAAGCTAGTTAAGTTGGAGGTGTACGAGAAAATGCGAGATTTGCTTGGAGTAAGGAAAATCGAAATGTAAACTGAATGGGAAACCATTTTCAGTTTAAGGGAGGGTTTATTATGGGTTTTTTTATGTTAGATTGAATAAGTCTTATGTTGCATGAGATTCGGATATATTCATGCACGTGGGTAGACGATAGACTAGTTCTCTTGGTTGTTTTTAGTATTCCTAGTTTTCTGCTGATTTTATGGTTTACGTTTGTTTTCGTTAGTTCTTGTAAGCTATTTATAGCATGCTTCATTTAATGAATAAACTACCAGATATTGAGTGATTCAATTGTGTTCTACTATATACCATTACAAGTTTTAGGTCCACGACCACCGCAAGCATACAATGTCGAAACCGCATCCAATTATGTTCCAACAAACATTGAGTCCGCTTTGCACACAATGACATTACGGCCCCCGAATAACCAGTGGTTCACGGATGCGAGCGTCACGTCTTACATGACTTGGGTCAAGGTACACTTTTTCATGTTAATATTAAATCATCATATTATAGTTGGTAATGGTCATTCTCTTTCCAATTATGGCTACTAGTATGACAAAATTTCCTTCTTCTTATCCTTCATTTACTTTGAATAATGTTCTCCTTGTTTCTGGTTTAATTAAGAATCTCGTTTCTGTAAAACAATTCACAGAAGACAATTCAGTTTCAGTCAAATTTGACCCAACTGGTTTTTCTGTGAAGGATGTAATGTTGGGTACCATTCTAATGAGATGTGATAGTCACAATAACCTTTACCCACTCCAGCCAAATCGTCATTATATTCCCTCTACGTTTGCTGCTTTTTCCTCTTCTCGATGGCATGGTCATTTGGGACACCCCGAGGATAACATTTTGAGCAATCTTATTTCTAGTCGTTTGATTTCTAATGTGAACCATTTGTCTATTTCGTGTATTTGTCATTTATGTCAGTTAGGCAAACATAATCAATTACCGTTTTCCCCGTCTACGTCGATAACTACATCACCGTTTGAAATAATTCATAGTGACCTATGGACTTCACTTGTTTTGAGCACAAGCGGTTACAAATATTATTTATTGTTTCTTGATGATTATACAAACTTTGTTTGGACATTTCCGATTGCCACAAAGTCAAAATCTTTTTCCATGTTTCAACGATTTTACAATTATATACGTACTCAATTTAAACAGAACATCAAACAATTCCAATGTAATGGACGGGAATTTGATAACACAGTGTTTCGACAATTTTGTTACGATCATGGAATCCATCTTCATTTTTCTTGTCCTTATACCTCATCTCAAAACGAAAAAGCGGAACACAAACTACAAACACTCAATAAGATTGTTCGGACCTTACTCCTTCATTCTCACACTCCATCTTCTTTCTGGCCATACGCACTCCAGACTGCTACCTATCTTCATAATACTCTTCCGAGCAAAACACTAAAATACAACTCACCGACTACTTGTTTGTATTACAAAACTCCTATGTACTCTCATCTCCGTGTTTTTGGGTGTTTGTGTTATCCGCATAATCCCATGTCCACAATTCACAAACTCGAACCAATATCTACGCCTTGTGTCTTTATGGGATTTCCCCAAAATCATCGTGGGTATTAATGTTTTGACATGTCTTCCAGCAGGTTCATTATTTCTCGACATGTTACCTTCAATGAAAACGTCTTTCCTTTCTCAAAACTCCCCACCCAATCAGAAACCTATGACTTCTTAAACGCTCCACTTCACCCCCTTTTTCATGATCATCTCACACAAACACCACCTTTATCCTTTCCTGTTATTCCGTCTATGCCACCTGCTCCTTCGAATCGAACCCCTTCTTAAGTCCAGCCAACTACCCAACCAACTACTGTCGATCAAAACCCTCTTGTCACCCCAACGCCACGACCTCGTCATTCCATGACCACCCGCGGTAAAGCGGCTATCACCAAACCGAATCCCAAATATGCTCTTAATGTAAATGGCCCTTCTATTTCTTCTCTTCCCACTTCTCACGTCAACGCCCTCCAGGACCGTAATTGGACTAGTACTATGAATGATGAATTCAATGCACTTATTAAAAACGACACTTGGGAACTTGTACCTCGACCACCTGATGTCAATGTTATACGATGCATGTGGGTATTTACTCATAAGTTTCTATCTAACGGGGTGCTTAAACGCCATAAGGCTAGATTGGTTGTTAATGGCAGGTCAACAGATTGGAATAGATTGCCACGAGACATTCTGACTAGTGTCTAAGACGGCTATTATACGAACTGTCTTAAGCCTTGATCTTTCTAAAAAAATGGGATATTCATCAGCTTGATGTCAAAAACGCATTCTTACATGGGATTCTTCACGAAACCATTTTTATGCATCAACCTCCCGGGTTCAAGAATGCTCGGTTTCCCGACCATGTCTGTCGTTTAAAGAAGTCCTTATATGGTTTGAAACCCCCCCCCCGGGGTACGTGGTACACTCGGTTTGCCTCATTTGTCTCGACAATCGGCTTTTCTCACAGTCGGTCAGATAATTCATTTTTTATTTATCAGCGAGGAAACAATATGGCTTACTTATTATTATATGTCGATGACATTATTCTAACTGCCTCTTCTGATAGTCTTTGTCAATCGATCGTTTCAAAGCTTAGTTCCGAGTTTGCTATGAAAGATCTTGGCCGACTTCATTATTTTTGGGGAATTTCGGTTGCTCATAATAAACAGGGGTTATTTCTTTCTCAAACGAAATATGCTACCGAAATCTTGGAGTGTGCCAACATGTCATCCTGCAACCCGTGTTACACTCCCGTGGACACACATGTAAAGCTTAGTACGTCATCAGGACCGCCCGTTGTTGATCATCTTTTGTACCGAAGTCTGGCTGGCACTCTTCAATATTTGACATTCACCCGCCCGGAAATCTCTTAAGTTGTTCAACATGTCTGTCTGTTTATGCATGATCCACGGAAATCACATTTTCAAACCCTACGTCGGATTTTACGCTATTTTCATAGCATGTTGGATCTCGGGTTACATTTGACAGCCTCCGCCCCGTGCCTACACCGACGCAGATTGGGGCGGGTGTCCGGATACTCGCTGATCAACTTCAGGGTATTGTGTGTTCTTAGGTAATTCTCTCATCTCTTGGTCCTGAAAGAAACGTCTCAAGATCTAGTGCAGAGGCGGAATATCGGGCGGTTGCAAATGTGGTTTCTGAAACATGCTGGTTAAGGAATCTTCTACTCGAACTTCATTGTCCGATTGACAAGGCTACACTCATTTATTGTGACAACGTGAGCTCAATGTACCTTTCCAGTAATCTGGTCCAACACCAACGCACCAAGGACGTAGAACTAGATATTCATTTTGTTCGAGAGAAGGTGACCCACGGCCAAGTTTGGGTTCTCCATGTACCATCTCGGTACCAGTTTGATGGTATGTTTACAAAAGGTCTACCACGAGTTCTGTTTGAAGAATTTTGATCCAGTCTCAGCATTGGCGGATCCCCGGCTTTGAGTGTGGGGGAGTATTAGCCAAAGATTTGCACAAGTTATCTTCTCATATTATAAACTTTCCAGCTATTCAAGTTCTCAAGGTGGAAAGATGATGATTCAAGGTTTCAAGGAGGCCGTTCATGCCCTCGAGGCGTTGCATCTATACAAGTTGCTCCATATCTTGATCTGTCGATAGATTCGTCACATCAGACGACGATTCAAGGTTTCAATTGCATTTCTCGATCTCTCCACCGATTCTTCATATCAGATGACAATTCAAGGTTTCAATGTTGCTCCATCTCCCAATCGATTCTTCATATCTATGAAATTGTAAGGATCACGGATAGATTGTTATTGCTTCTCAAGAATTTCTTCAAATTTTATTGAATTTTCCAAAGAATTTATGGAAAATCTTGAAGAACTCCATAAATGTAGGGTTTACCTTTCTACTGGGGTTCTTTCTGTGGTGTATTTGCATCAAATTCTATTGATTATATGAATGACGATAAGGTTTTTGCAAAGCAAGATTCATATCATTCAATCTGGAACTATCCTCTGATATCCCTTTTATTCATTATCATTCAATCTGGAACCATGCATATGTTACAGAAGTGCATTAGCAGATCAACAGTTTAATATGATATAATACCTGGTGTGAAATGAGATAAAACTCTCATCTTAAAGAAATCTACCATTTGCAGAGTTGCACAGTTTATCTTGGCATGATGGGCTATAAATTTATTAGGGTTCTGAATATGTATATCCATCTTAAGGGGCCGTTTATCAAACGGTTATCTGGGTAAGCGCTTACCAAGTCACATTATTTTTCTGGATGAATATGGTAAGGTTCAAGAATCTTACCCGTTAAGAGCGAGACAAGGACCAAAAGTCTTATCGGGTGAGGGCGACGACTCTTACCACGGTAAGCGCTTACCGGGTAAATTGTTGCATATGATGTCGTTTTGGTGGACTAAAATCTTACCCAATAAGTAAATAATAGTGTTAAATTTTACCGAGTAAGTGTTTGGTAAGTGTTTTTAGTTCCAATCAAAGTTTTGCTTACTTCCTGAGTTTTTTATATAGTTACAATAAGTAATGTTGTAGATAAAATTAGGTTCTTTCACATTATTCTTGCAGATCCCATACATGTTTCCAGGAGTTGTTCTTGCAAGTGCTATTTGAGTGTGTGAGTAAGAACATGCTAATTAGTGACAGATTAGTGACGGATTACTCTAATTTCCATTAAAAATAATAAATAATAAATAAAATACACGCGTCTGTCGTTGATCCATGGCTAATTTGTGACGGATTACTCTAATTTCCATTTAAAAAAAAAAATACATATGTTCGTCGCTAATCAGGCCGAAATGGAGTCTGAACGCCATTAGGCTGAGCTGTGGTCCGAATGGAAGAGAAGGGAGACCGAGATGGAGGTCGAACAGAAGAGTAGGGCATATCTGAACCAGTTAGTCGAATAGATCTCTTTATCATAACATTTTGCTGCGTTTACGAGGTAGTCAGGATACATTTTCCCCCCCTCCTGGCCCTCCCGGTAGTTTGATTGTTATTTAATTAACATTCGAATATTAAATTGTATGAATTTGGTTATTTTTAATTTGTTGTACAGTTTTGATTTGTTATTTTTATGGGCAGCTTTTGTATAAAAATACAAGAAATCTGTAATTTTAATTTACGATTCTTAAAATTTTATAAAATCGTCGACGGAAAAGTCGCTGCTAAAATATTTGCTAATTTGTTGCTGATATCTCCATCGCTGACAGCTTCCGTCGCTAATCCATCTCTAATGGTACAGTTTTAGCGGCACGTTACTATAACATCGCTAGCTGACAACTATCGCAAAAGAAAACCGACTTTGAAGACCAGACATCGGAGAGCATGTGTCACGCTTTGAATGACCCCTTTTGACTTTGCTTTTATGAACTCTTGGTTATTGTACTTCGGACACTTTATCCGTTTTGTTTTGTGTTCCCGTTTTGGAAGCATCGGATAGATTCATTTTCTAAGACATTCGATGTTGAATTCAATTCAGCTGCTACTTTATAAGCTCAAGTACGTGTTTGTGAAGCGAATAAATTTCTAGACTTTTGGTTAAGAGTTCTCATTTATGGTTTAATGCAATAAGTTCTTCGGTCCTTACACAACACATTTTTTCTCTGGCCATTTACTTTTCAAGTCATTTACATTTATGTCATTTACTCTAGGGGTGCTCAAAAACCCGATTAACCTGATCAACTCAACTCAACCCAACCCAAAGCGAAATAACTCAACCCGAAGCAATCCGATGTTTAATCGAGTTGTAAAATTGTCAAACCATAGGTATTGGGTTGATCTTGGGTTGAACCCAACCCAACCCGATGAACCCAATATTCTTTTATTTCTTGGATTTAGTATGATTGTTGAACTTCTATTAATATATACATTAGACAATTACACTATCATTTAGGCTTTTCATATACACATATTTTCAATCTATTCACATCTCTATATAATCATTCGTATATATGTTCAGTAACTGTGAACATATATATGTAAATTGAGAAAATTAACTGAATGTGATATACGTAAGAAGTATGGATAAGTTGTATCAAATGGTTGATGATGAAAAAGAAATTATGAGTAGATAAATAACATATTCTAGGTTAGAAGAATATTGTAATGTACCAAAGTATCAACCCGACTAACCTGACCAACACGTACGGGTTGGGTTGCACTTTGGTTCCGGTTGGGTTGGGTTAAGATTTTTTAAACCGTAAGCATTGGGTTGAGTTGTTCAAATGTCTTCAACCCGGTCAACCGAACCCATGAACACCCTACCCTTAAGCATTTACATTTGAGTCATTTACATTCATTTCTTTAATTTATATTTGCAAAGCGATGTTGGGG
Organism: Cynara cardunculus var. scolymus; assembly: GCF_001531365.2. NCBI lineage: Eukaryota > Viridiplantae > Streptophyta > Magnoliopsida > Asterales > Asteraceae > Cynara > Cynara cardunculus. The sequence goes on from NC_037532.1 coordinate 10,026,869, forward strand.
TAATCATCCTATCTTGGGTATAAGTGGATAATTGTTTTCACAATCGTTATCAACCCCATTATTCACTTCATTTATTGATGTTTCATCTAATGATTTTTGACAAATTGACACATGTTATTTCATTATGCAATTGATACACAAAACCTATATGGAAAGAAAGATAAGTTTAATACCATGCTTGAATTTGTACTCATCGTTGATATGATGAGGGTACTGGCAGTGAGTGTCTAACTGCACTTCGTAAGAAAGTCATTCAATCCAATAGTGTGATGTTGAGAACTATTGTTGCAGTAACCTATGTTATGTTCTAGCAAGGTTCTATTGTACTTGAGCTGAAATCGCAACCAGATCTTACACCCAAGATTTTCTTTAATTATTGTCATATCTCATTAGTTATTAACTCTTGCACAAAGAATTGCTTCGAATCCACCATCTAAAATCCTCATCTAAATTTGACTTTCTCAACCTCTTATTTTTCATTTGTCATGATACTTGATAAATATTACTTGAATTAGACGACACTGGTGAGACATGTATACTTGCATGACTTACTGATTGTTGTATCCTTTTTATGGGTTATACTTTCCATCGACCAATGGCCTCTACCTTGGCTAGCTGATAAGCAAGCTCATTGAGCTAGCTTTTGGTCTAGCCTTTGATCTTGGTTGGGCTAAATTCATTGTTTAGTTTGATTTTGGCCCGAAATTCAACTTCAAACTCAATTTTTTTCACATATAAAGAAATTCACCATCATATGTAATCATCATACAATAGGTTAACACAATTTAGATAACTACTTAGACTAATTTCTTATTGGCTTTTCACACGAAAATAAACCAAGACTTTGATGGTTTCTTGATGCCACAAATGCCATGTTTCTACTACTAAATTATGTCTAAACATCTTAGGGTGCATTTGGTTTGCAGGATTATTTTTGAAGGATTTGAATTTGATGGAGGGATTTGGATTTGTAGGGATCAGATTGTAATGGATTTGAAATCCTTTTGTGTGTTTGGTTTGTAGGATTTAGAATGGATTTGAAATTCATTCATTTATAAATCATGTTTGGTTCGTAGGATTTGGATTGAGATTTAATTACGATGGCAGGTACTACTTCCATGGCTATTACGCCAGTCGCCACAGTTTCACCGACTTATCTAAACTACCATTGTACACTACCCATTCTTGAACACTATTCTTATCATCACCGCCAAACATTTGACTGGAGCAGTGTGGTCGGTTAACGCTGAGAGTAGAGTTGTTCATGGGCGGAATGACCCGTTAGACCTGGCTCATCCGGCCGCTAGAAATACGGGATTGGACAACCATTATCGATAAAATGGACGGACCTGGTTTTGTTCGTTAAAATTAACGGATAAACATAGGCAATGTAAAAAAAATATGGACAGGCCCACCCAACCCCTTTTTTTGGTAATTAATATTTTTTTACCATTAATTAAATACAACATATTTTAAAATTAAAGTATTAAAGTTATAAGATGAGAGTTAGGACTCTTTGGTTTTTCTTAAGAACGCAAAAGCTCAATATTATATTTGTTAGCATCTTATGTCAAAAGTCTTAATCGATCAATAGTTGCTTAAAGTTTTAATTGCAACAGTGTTTTTCTTTTACTTTTTGGTTCCACATTTGTTAATTAAAAGTTACACTTTTTAAACCCGTTAACCAATGGACAAACCCAACCCGTTTTATAAGGCAAACAATAACAAGTTGTCAAACCCAAAAAAAGGGGTTTCAGTTCACAATATTAGGCCCGTTGAACAAAAAAACAAGTTAGGCCCGGACCAAGCCTGGCCCGGGCCTGCAAATGATCATCTCTAGCCGAGAGGCATTGAATGGAAGTTGTCGACTTTCCTCTGGCACTCACTGATGTTCTTGTCTGAAGATCCACTAAACAACAAGCTCCCTGCGATGACGATATACAAAAATGCTTGTTTGTGACCTCTAATAATTCCGCCATGAGCCAATGTATGTTTTGGTCATTCCCAGAAATTCACTAACCCATCTAAAGATACGGCGTACACGACATCTTTCGCCGTGTTCACCGCCAACGCCATCACGGCGTTTTCCTAGTTTAGTAAACCGTAAAGCATCATCTTCAATGACCCGTCTGCAGATTCAGTGAAAACCAGACCGTCAAAATCAGAAACCACCAAATTAATGGCGTCGTTGTGGGTTTTATCGATTCTATTTTAATTACAATCGACGAGGAGAGCATCGGAAAGCAGGAACGTCATTTTTGTTGGCCAGAGGGAAGGAAGCAGTGCAGCTAAAGTTAGGCCACAAAGCAATTTTTTGAAATCTCACATGATTTGAATTTGAAATACCAACTCCTTCCAATGGATTTCCAAATTCATCGGTCATCGGATTTCAAAAGAATCATTGGATTTCAAATACCAACAATCTTACATCCCAAACACTGGATTGGAATTGATTTCAAATCCAAATCCCTCCAATTCCATTCCATCCTGTAAACCAAACGCACCATAAATGTAATATGCAGATGTATAGATACGAATTAAAAAAAAAAGAGTTGGTCCTATCGACCTTACAACCGTAGTGGGATGGTTGATATGTACAAGTATGACAAGATACTGGTGTGTGTGTGTGTATATATATATCTACAATCTTCATATACGTGGAAACTTTTATAAACCAAACCATTGCAAAACAAACAAGACCATAGTCATACAAATGGAGGTTTTCTGCGTTAATAAGATTTTAAAAATGGCTTCACCTCCATGGTATTCTGACTAGATAAACATGGTCAGGCATATCGCATCTCCATATCTGCAACATGTAAGTTGGAAAAAGATCGATTAGATATAAAGAATGATTTATATTCTGAAGGAGAACTGTTTAAATCAATATAATTCCTGGAAGGATGGTAACACTGGTTGGTATAATTTGTGCTAGTTAAGAAAGGGAAGTGATTAAACATTGTAACAAAAAAATTCTATCAACAACTGTAACCTGGGCTGCCACTAAACCAAAGTTCTAAATGGCAACGCGGTGAGGTCAAGGGGTGGTTTATGGCGGCGGCAAGTCTCTCTCTCTCTCTCCCCCCTCTCTCTCTCTATATATATATATATATATAGAGGTTCAAATGAAAACGGTACCGTTTTACGAGAAAGCGAGAACACGTGAAACAGTCGACCATCACATGTGGTACTGTGGAGGGACGAAATAGTGTGCACCGAATTGGCCCACGACTTGTTCATCATGTGTGTATCACCCGTTTATCACATGTGATGATTGCCTATTACAGTGTTCTCGCAACACTGGTACACAAGGCTCTAGGAAGATCTTTCTCTTCCTACACGTACCACTTAAGATACAAAAAACAATTCTTACCAATTTTCCATCTGGGTCAAAAGACAGATGCTGAAATGATATTAACTGGCATAGATCTTTCTCTTCCTACACATACCAAGATTAGCACAAACAAACACAACGTTGAGAAAGTAAAGTGATAAAAACAAATGAGAAATGGTAAAAGTTGAACCCTGGTTAATGATCTACCTTAGAAAATTCCAAATAATTTGCTTCATGAGATATATAATTATATAAATCGCTCCATATATTAGTAGTAAAATGAAAGAATTATGAAATATAGGATTCATCTTCTGTAACATCTACCCATACCGCCCGCTTTTGCAATCAGTGAATTCATTCTTTCATACGTGCACTTCAGTTCACATGAAATAATCAGATTCCTTTGGCATTAAGTGAGGTGGATTTGTTGAGACATAAGACACCAATCAGTTTAAGATTGTTTGGGGAAGGAAGACCAGACTATATATAAATAACAACAAAACAATCTTCACCATCAGAAAACACTATCCTAGGCTAATACGAAGGAGTTTCTACATGAACATACTGATATTGAACTTAATAGATGTACAAAATGGCATCAAGTTTGAATATGACCAAAATGCCAGAGTCATGTGAATCAGACTCTTGTTTCACATTAGAATGCTAGTTCTCACAACCAATTTAGGAGTTGACGTTTAACTGTCTGAGAGAGATCTATGGTCGTTTCATTTCACGAACAAACTAAAACAATCACACAAGCTAGTTAAAGAGGAAATGACTACCTTTCTACAGCTTCATTGCCTTGTGAAGCTGCAAACTGGGCCAGCCGATATACTGCACTGAAGTTTCTTTGAGCCATCGCCTCTTTGTCAAATATAGCGTCAGATAGGACAACTGATGATGCTCCCTTAGCAATATATTCCCCCACTGAATCTGTAAAATAAGAGTTGCAATCAACCAACTACACAAGTTACATCTTTTGAGTTTCAGAACCTTTATTTAGTTACAAAGCTAATTGGAAATAAGATCATAAATAAACAATGATGATGAAAAAGATTGTAAACATCTCCACTTCCACCCTTTTAATTTCAGAATATAAAATGAATCTAGATTTCATTCTGGTAAACAAGAATAGGCATACATGGTAAATGTTTTTTTATTTTACAAATAAGCCATTATTCATGCAGGGAAAGAAATTGATAGGGTGTTCAATAACATGCAACTACTGTGTTCATCTTGTATTGGATACAAGAAGAAAATTCACCATGAAAGAACCAAACACATAAAGGTATCTTGTCATCTCATATGAAATCATGCTAGCAAAAATATTCTGACAAACACACTATGACGGAATGATAAGGTTTAGCTTGGCATGATAGATATCTATGCTTCAGCTGAGGACTGTTCATTGAGTTAACCATCAGTCCTGTTAAGTAGGTTATAGGTTTATTTTACGTTGATATGTTTGCATTCCATGGCCTGGCTCTCCCTCAATGATGCATTAATGCTAGGACTCGTAGAACTCGGTGAACCAAATCGAATGGCTGAAGCCATGATATCGTTATTCGCTACTTGATTTCTTAAATTACAAAAAAAGGACTAATTCTTAGTTCAGTTTAAAAAGCGGCTGAAACCTACAAAACCAGAAGAAGTTAGCCTTAATCTCCTGTCTATAATTATGAGCCGCACAAGTTTTATAACAGCAGTTCATTCTTGATTCCAGTATGCATGCATATATTATTGCTTTTGGTTCAAAACACTAGTAATTAAAAGAAATCTCAAACCCTAGTTACAACATTTATATAACTTACCAGTTGTTATTCCTTGAGATGCGACCATAGGAATATGAGGAAAAGGCTTCTTCAGAGTGGCTATGTACCCAACACCACCAACTGCTGAAACAGGATATACCTATCACACAGAGAAAAAATCATTACATACAACATCATCCTTTTTTTTGCTCTTTTTTAACTAAATTCAAATTAGAAGTAGGTAACCGATTAATGCAAATACAAGGTGGATGTTGAAAAGTTCATGTTACCAGCTACTTCACTACGTAGACAAGAATGACTGTTTCACCAATGTTAATTATTCAAAAGTTCATGTTACTAGACCCTAAAGTTATGCTTCATTCCACAGGCATTATATAATAAATGTCACTTCTTTCTGCTTGTGAAATTTACTGCTCATTTGCATGAGGAAAAGATAATCTGTGTTATTCACACTTTCTACTAGTTCATATTATTTACAAATTTAATGTTGTTTTGCAACACAACACAAATTTCAGTACAAAATTCCTTGTTCCATGTCAAGCTCGGATAAAAATAAAAGGAATGTTTTTGGTTTAGGTAGTAATAAAATTTTATTTACCCATCTGTCACCTCTAACAACTTCAAAACTTTAAAAGAAAATCAGACTCCTAGCATATTTCGGCCAAAGTACAATCAACCACCAGAATATGAGGTTCAAGTCTTCAAAGGAAACAATGTCACAATCCACCTTGGGTTTTTACGATAGCCAGTGTGCTAAACTACATTATGAGAATCAAATCATACAGAAAGAATTCTCATCCAGAACACTACTTCATCTTTGTCCACTGGGTAAACCAAGTGCCGGAGGAAGAAAAATGATTTTTAAATCATAGAGATGTTTGCCTGTATGGAAGAGATTTTACGAAAACTATACAAGAATAGTAACTCTTTAAAATAGGTCCAAAATACTGAACAAATGATGTGATGATAATTGAGTAAATTAAAATCACACAGATAGACTTGCCATGTGGCTTAAATAAGTGTATTGCACAAAAACTATGGAATGGATTGCAACTAACCTTCACAATTTTGGCACCAGCATTATATGATGACAGTATCTGTAGAATAAGAAAGTACTTTCATGAGGTGAATTTGAACTTAAGAATATATAGAAGAAGCAAAAAGATACAAATTTTACTCGAGGAATATTGCCATAACTATAGTGTGGAGAAACCCTCTATAATAGGTACATCAACAGTGAAGATAAAACAATGAATAACATCAGGCTAAGCTAGGACTTTGGCTATACTAGGATTCCTGAAATAATAAGGAAATGCAATAACATGATTTTAACTTTCAACTTGATTCAAGCATGTAAAGATAATAAAACTCCACTGAATGGCTTAGTACTATTAAGACCACGACGATAAATGTAATTGCATATTTACTTCTGATGGGGTCATCACACCAGGTATATATAGAAAATCGTCATTGTCTTGATCCAGAATGCCCTGCAAACAATTTTCTGAGAAATTAAAGAGAGAGAGAGAGAGAGAAAACTAAACAAAATTGTCCCTGTTATTGAAAAATATCACCTCCTCATTCCCAAAAAATGTATTTGACTTGGTCACAGTGCAGACCATTTATATACAAAGCATCCACACATATTTGTTTCATTATAATAGGATATTTGTAATACATTTGGATTTCAGGAGATGCATGTCCCACCAGCTGGACCCACCATGTTCACTGTATATTGTATCTTTCTTTATATAAAACTGTTGCTCTCGGTGCTTTTTATTATATAGTATAATTCATAACTCTTAGTTTGAGAGTTATTTACAACTTGTTTTACTCCCATTTTGCATCTTTGTTCAAGTTGAGTGTTAGAAAGGGAAGGCAAACAAGTCATGCTGAGCAGGGGAAAAACTGCAGACAAGCCAGCAGAGAAAAACCATAGGGCAGCCGCTGGGAAAAAATGTTTCAGGAGCAAATCAAATAAACGTTGCACATTGTTTTGCCAATGCTGCAGCATCAGGAGAAGCAGGAAAAGTAGAGCTGGTGGAAATGTGGACTGTCATGTGATCGGCTGCTGGATGTGGTACTGCATTTAGAGGGACCCCCACCATATGGGGCCATCCAGCAACCTCACTGGCGGTCAAGAGTTGCCTCACCCAAGGAAAGGACTGAGGGAGACATGTGAGTTTTGCCGTAAATAAAATAGTATATACTTAAAAAAAACATTTTTTTGGTGATACAAGAAAAACTAAGGAAAAGGAAAAAGAGCTTTCTGAAAGAGATGAACTCTTTCTTAGGTTCTGTAAGAAATAAAAGTGAGTAGGGAACCCTTTGTCATGCCTCTACGATTGCAGGACTCATGACAAATTTTGCTCCTGCATCTTTGGCATTTTCAGCGTCTTCAGTTTTCATAATAGTGCCAACCTGCAACATTTTAGAGCATTAAGATAGGACAAGAATCTACCCTACAAAATATAGTACGCTAAAAAGTAACCAGCATAATCCATGCATATCTACCTAAATTTACTCCTCAAAACCATAATGAGGTGAAGAACAAACCATGTACCGTTCAGGTGAAAGAGCAAGAAGTTTCCATACAATAGTGGAACGTCCATGAGATTTTGTAGAAGGCCACGAATGTGACACAATATGGGCTCAAGCCCTACAGTACAGGTCGGTCAACCTTATTGCCCTGCCTACCTCGGCAGGCATACCCATTGAATTCAGGCTTTCATTAGCTCCTTCAGGATGGGATTGACGTATGGTCTTTATCCAATTTATTTGATGAGTTCTCTTCAATTAAGATGATACAAGTATATATGTGTATTAATCACTACACACAGTCTTGTACAAGTAACAACTCTCTCTAAAATTTTGGCAAAGCCATCATCCATAGAAGTAAACCAAGCAGGCGTATGAAGTATAGGACATACAGGGAAAAGGCCAGGTTAGAGTTTACACTGTTGCTTGGAAGGAATGTAACTTGGAAGCTTTATTTCATTCTAATATTTAGTATGTTGTTCTCTAGTATGGATTGTTCAATTATGTTATTTTTTGCGTCATTTTGTTTGTGTATTCATTGCTACAGAGAGTATTGTACACGTACAATTATTAATTAAAAAAAACCAAACGAACTCGACATATCCCACACAGAGGTAGGGTATAGAGGTAGGAATAGGATCTACATGGACCTTGCCTTTACCACAATGGGTAGTGAGATTGTTTCGGCGAATACCTTGACTAGCAAAACGAAAATTAAAAAAAAAACATGTGAGAGAAGTAGCAGAGAAACGTGTGCAAACAAGCAACAATATATTGCAAGGGACATTAGATAAAACAAACATGGGAACACAAGAAGAAAAATTACCTCTGGCATGCACTAAAATCAGGAAAACCAAAAACATCATTTCGTAAAGACAGGAAAGACTAGAGGCCGTTTACCAAGCTCTTACTAGGTGTCACTTACCTTGCAAGGTGAGCATGACAAGGACCAATAATCTTACCCGGTAAGAGGAATAGCAAACACTTGGAATTTTACCTAGGAAGTGAAGGACAAGACTCTTATCTGGTTAGTGCTTACCACGTAAGAGATGCTTTACCAACAATCCATTTTGATGAACGAGGATGTTAACCGATAAGGTAAGTGGGGGCGACGACTCTTGTCATTATGCGCTTACCCGATGAGTGTTTGGTAAATGGCCCCGAAAACTCTGATACAGTAAAAGAATACTTTGCATTATCGCCCTTTACCTTCATAAAACCACCCTCCTCTCCTCCATGTTAGCTACGAGTCTCCCACATAGCTTATTACCCTAGTCCCACATCTCCAAGAGCTCCTATTAGGGGCATCTGCTTGGAAATGTATAAGGCGGCCATGTCCATCCTCAGTTGCTCTCCCCACGTTCTCATTGGATTGCCCCTCTTCCTCACAACCTCAAGGGCATACCTCCTATCATCGGCATTTGTCTCCTGCAAACGTGTCCAGACCACCACAATTTTCCCTTTCTCAATTGATTAAGTCATAAGAATTATACTAACCATTGCAACATATCATGATATAAGATATAGTAAATGGATGTCAACTTTCCTTAACAGAAAGTTAATTCAGGAGCGTATACGATACAACTTGAAGGTTTTGTCAGACATGAGAACTCTCATATGGTATGCAAGTTGCAACGATCCATTTATGGATTGAAGCAAGCTTTAAGAAGTTGGAATCATCGTTTTGATGAAGCAATTAAATGTCGGAATATGAAAGCCATAAATGCAGCAAAAAATAACCATATTCCTCCAAAAATCCATACAAACAGGATAAGGATGGTAGTTTCAAAAAAAAAAAAAAACTCAACAAGCAACACCCTTTGATGGCATATATGAACCAAAGCAACGATCTTGCAGATGTTGCCTCCACGATATCCATGCAAGCAAAGTGAATCCCTATCAACATCATACAAGAACAGAGGAGTCCTCTTCTTCCCTTGCCTTACTAGACCCAAAGTTTGAGAGAAAACATCCATGAGTAGAGAAAGGTAAACTAGGGTTTTTTCTCAAAGCAAGGGTATTATTAAATAGCCTCAAAATAAAACCTTTAAGCTACCTTATATATTTTGAGAGTTTCCATCATATGAAAAACTCTTTCATATCTGATGTACGGAAGTATATATCTCATATATTTCTCTATTTAATCAACACTAATTAAATAATAATACTAATAATTTTTTTAGTTATTCGGCTTGCTTATTCGAGTGCACTCTAGACGTGCGACCCATTGACAATTTATCAGGTTGGCAGTAATTACAAATCATATTTACAACTAAACAAAGAGTGGCATCTACCAATACATCATTACCAAATTGATAAGTTTGGTGATTCAGCCGGTTAACAAATCCGTGATAATGTCCATGTTGTGTCCCTTTGTCTTGAATGTTCAGACTGGACATGGGGAATGGTTGTGTCATTTTAATTATCTTCAATCTCTAGTTTCTTAAATTTTAATGTACTGATACAATAGATATTCATATCTCCATATCAATCATCTAAACATGCATTCATTTTCTCAGTAACCTTCAACTTATCGCCATATAGGACGGACAATATCTCGATACATGATACTACTACCATGTGATACATGGCATACCTGGCTACTATTTTGTCAACCAATGAAATGATTAGAATCATTGTTGCCACTCACACATTGCAAACTCCAAGCCCTCAAGTCAAAAGGCTACATGTATAATAACCATATGAGAAACACTGATGACCCTCATATGACATGCAAAATGCAGGGTACTCATCATAACCAATACACAAAATTCTCATCTTGTACCCATATGTGGACTCTGTATCTCCAAATAAACTGATACATATATTAGTCGTTACCTTATTATTTCAACCTTAGACCCCAAGTAATACTAGATTAGGGACATGTAGAATATATTAATTTTAAGGTTATTGTATTTTTAAATAGAACATATAACAAAGTATAAAAATAATAATAGGGCAATGCATATTATTAATACAATATCATGACAAAATGCCCAAACATATAATCATCTCATAATTGACTTTGGACATACACTAACAATCTCCCTGTTGCCCTAAAGTCAATCTATTTAATTTTGAATACCAATACATTTACATTGGCAACCATTCTTCTATTTTGTTAAGACACAGGCATAGTACATTAAACAAAAGATCTAGAGTGGCCATTAAACTTTTTGAAAAGAATGGATATTTGGTCCATAAAAACAATTTGTCTAAATATCTAATGATTATTTGTAGTAATAGTTTATTCTAATGCCATAAAACTCAAATTGTTCATTGCTCATTGAGTATCACATCACTCCATCCCTCAACTCTTCTTCTCTCAAAACCTCCGTCACTAATGGCGCTTCAGAGAACCCTAGCACAACGCATATACACATTTCAATTCTCTATCATCTCAGAAAGCCTTAAATGCTACAAAACCAAATTTTCATCATGAGACATTGACGTCATCGAAGAAGTCATCTACCCCTGCCAACACTGGACTGCCTGATGCTCATTAAGTATCACATCACTCCCTCCCTCTCTCAGCCTTATGTCACTCAAAACCTCCATTAGCAATGGCACTCACGCTAGCAAAACAGTTAGAAATTCATAGTAGCTCCATAATCTTTGGATTGTGTACTGCATAGGATACTCTAGACCTTGGTGCTCCAAAAAACTCTAGACCTTGATGATGATTAGTACAAATGCACACGATGAGAAATTCGAAGTGGCTAATCGAGTTTCTTGAGATCTATTTCCATGCCGATCTTACCTTCAGTAACTCAGAAAACCTCAAGATTTTCCTGGAATAGTGTATGGATATTTCGAGAAAATAGGTAGAAACCAGTGAATAACCGTTGTCGAACTCTTTAGAACGCCAAGCACGAGATGTTCTCAATCGAAGATGTTTAGCTTCTCCCTTAGTTTCTGCCAATCAATAAGAAAAACAACTCTAGTAGGTTTATTGTCGATGACTAATTTAATATTTCTTTGTTGGAGGGACCACCAAAAGAATCCGATGGTAGCGATTGTAGATGACTTCTCCAGTAACGTCAAAATCTCATGATGAAAATACAATTGGACGGCATAACAATAAATCAAACCAAACAAACCCGGTATAACCTAGTTATTGTTATGTTAAATATAAGAACAACCATGGAATGATGTATTGTAAACGTCCCTAGTCAAATATTATCCCAGTCTAGGGTTGGTAACGACTAGCATTCATCTGAAGATATAAAATCCACATATGGATACAAGATGCGGATCTTGTTCACTGACGTGATTCACTATAGGAACAGTGTGCAGGATGTCATATGAGTGTCACAAGTATATCTCATGTGGTCATTGTATATGTAGTCCTTTACTTGGGAACATGGAGTTGCTTGTGTGAGTGGCATACTTTGACACCAACTCTAATCATTTCATAGTTGGGTGGCATAATGGTAGTTGGATGTGTCACGTATCACATAATAATACTACCATGTATCGAGATAGGATGTCCCACCTGTATGACACGAGTGATGCCTCTCGCCCCTTGATTTCAGATAATCAATATGAGAGATGGATGCATGTATTATTAGTACATTTGGAAACCAAAAAACTAGGGACAGAACATAACAATCCAATGTAGACATCGAGTAACATGCACACTAATAAGGATCATGAGTTTGTTAATTGGCGGAATCACAAAACTTTACCATTTGGGTAAAGAAGACACGTTGTTAGACGTCGCTCTTCATTTATAGTTATAAATACAATCTATAATTATTGTCATCATGATAAACTCCTAATGGGTCACAAAAAAGAGTAATCAAATAAGGAGACCGAATAATTGAAGTATTCAATTATTAGTATTATAATTCAGTTACAATTTAATTGGATTAAAATTATGGTTCATTACATAGACAAATATATGAGATATACTACCATATATAATGTATGGAAGAGATTCCATCATATGGAAAATCTCCTAATATACAAGGTAGCTTAAAAGGTCGATTTCAGGACTAAGTGAAAAACCTCTTTCGAGGAAAAAGACCCTAGCTTACCTCTCTATTCACGATCGTTCTCTCCCAAACTTTGAGTCTAGCAACTCAAGGGAAAAAGACAATTCCTCCATTTTCATGTGATCAAAATGATATTGGTTCATTTGCATGGGTGCCATGAAGGCAACATTCTAAAAAATCGTTGCTTTGATCCAGATACGACATCAAAGGTTGCTACTCATTAAGATATAATTCGAAACACCCATACTACCCTGTTCCGAGTGGATTCTTAAAAAGGAATGCGCTTATTTTCCGCTACATGTATGGTTCCCATATTCTAACACGAAAGACCTGCTCGTTCTCTTGTCCTACATGGTCCGACTACGTCCACGTGCACCTAAGCATCCTTATTTATGCAAACTTCTAACTTCCTCTCATGTGCTTTATCATTGCCTAACGCTTTGTCCCATATAATGTAGTTGGTCTAATGTCTACCTGTAGAATTTTCCTTACAATATTAGCAGCACTCTCTTGTCTCAACAAAAATGTGGTGGCAACTCCCCGGTTTAACCACCTTGCCTTTATTGTGTAACATCACCCGCAACCTCTCCTTCCTGAATCATGGAACCTAGACACTCGAACCTAGGATATCATTTGAACCCTAATGTTGGCTTCTACCTCCTCGTTAGCAAGTCATACTGAAGTTGCACCATATGTATTTTGTCTTGAAGCAACTAATACACTAGCCTTGTGTTTCAATGCCGCCATCCACTGTTTGAGTATCCTATTCAATTCTAACCGAATCCACTACCAAAACAATGTTGCTAATGAAATGACATACACAATGGAGCACTTCCCTAAATCCCTCCCAAAATCTTGTCTAAAGTCACATAAAAAAGAATGAGCTTGGTGTCGATCTCATGTGTAGCCCTATCTCCAACGAGAAATACTTCGTTTCACCCATCGGTGTTATCACAAGTCCTTGTTCACTCGTACATATCATGCATTAAGACATATCTCCATGGTATACCTTTCTCCCCCAGTCTCTTCCAAATCACATCTTGTGGCACACTGTCATAAACCTTGTCCCCGCCTGTGAACACCATGTTTAGGTCCATGCTATGCTCTCTATACTTCTCCAAGAAACGTCTAAGGATGTGAATTGCCTTGATTGTCAACCTCCCCAACATGTAGCCAAATTGGTGCTCCATCACCTTCATTCGCGCCACATCTTGGACTCAATCACACACTCCATAATTTCATGGTTTCATGGTGTGGCAATGTAGCATTATACTGCAATATTTGGCACAGCTTTTTGTGCGACCTTTATTCTGGTAGCAGGACTACCACATTAAGCCTCCTTGAACATCTTGATTGTCAAAAAGGTGATCTTCACGATACATAGATGTGAAACAACTGGCACTCTCTAACATTTGGCTAAACCTTTTTACATAGAAGTGAAGCAAGCAGCCAAAAGGAGTTTGAAATGTTGCATGGAGAAAATCCAATGTACATCGTAAGTGTTGATCAAAAAGACTTAACCATGAAGCAATGTAAGATGAATTTAATACTTATCGGATTGTGCTTATTTAATTTATTCTAACATTAGAATTATTTTTCTTCTAGGTCGATTTATTTATTTTATTTTAATTTTGTCTGTTGTTCGATAGGAGGAAACCCTTGTAATATAGAAGGGCAAAAGATTACAATATTTAAAAAAGATTGAAGTAGGTGAAACTTTAGGATCATCTGATAATGTTCTTATTGATGTTTGAAGATAACTTGGGAGGTAGACATAGGATCCTATACAGTCCATAGGTAGATTGTCCAACATGAATGCATCATAAAGCCATTCACAAGTACAACAATATCTAGATCCTACAGTAAAAGTAGAAATCGTCTTCTTCTTCTTGGTCTTTTAGCAGACAAAGTTCCCACCACCATAAACACAACATCCAATGGTGAATCTCCTACTAATTGATCGGCATGCCATATTCGCATCCAAAAAGCTTACAACTTCTAATCCTTCCTTCGTAAATTAGTTACAGCGAGACGTAATTTACATGGGCAATTAACATCAATATGTAGAAAACAACATCCATTAGTAATGAGTACGATGCTTAAATTTGAATCTCCCAACCAATAGTGAATCATATCAGGGTTTTCCATCCTCAAAGAATAGTTTTCTAAAATGAATCATAGGTGAATCTACTAACAACAGTTATCAAATAGCATGTGTGAAGAAAAACTATTTTTTCTAATGAGTATGAATCTTAATTGACAAATAACATCAATATATCAAGTATTGCGGATAAGTGTTTGTCGGAATAGAATGCATCTCACATAGATAGTTGATAAGAGAAAATGGTAATAGAACTCTTGGAAAGTATACCATAATAAAACTCTTGGAAAGTACTCAAAATTATAACAAATTCAAAGCCTTATGGTATACTTTCCAAGAGTTTTATCATGTCCATGACCTGTTCAACAGTTTCATGCTCAACAGTTTCATGCTCAAAGCGTACTTTTTTCCTTGTTCTTACATATTTCATGCTCGGAGTTGTCTGATTCCCACAATCACATAATTATATGGTATACCATTAAAAAAAAAAGATCCAAATTCATTGATTCCCTCAACCACATAATTATATGGTACACCATTAAAGAAAAAAGATCCAAATTCATCGATGCCATTTAGAGTTACCATTTTTTGATAGAATATTTTATTCTCTACCCAAATTGTGTGGTTTTCTATTTAATTGAGTGCTTAGCTCAAGTCTATGGCAATGCTAGGTTGTGCCACTAATTGCTGCAGATCTGTTGGTAGTGCAAGTGAAGCAAAAAGGCAGGAATACCTTTGCATCAGTACCAAGATGGTTCACAAGTTTGCACAAAATCTGTTCGAAGATCAATTCCACCATTCGAACCACGACTTGTGCAAACCAGATTCATAAATGATGATGAAGAAAACAATAATTAACTGGACCACCTGAGATCGGTACTGAAATCTGAAAATTCATTAACGCCATTCAAATATGAAACTTACTATGGAAAGATAGAAAAAATGAACAGAAATAGAACAATACGGTAAGGAATCAAACATATTTCGAACACTTCGAACAGAATTTGAACACAAATTGAACTCATACAGAAAATCGAACAGAGAAACATAGCAGATTCGATTTAGGGAGGGATTGGATTCATGAAATAGTACCTGAAGAAACATGGCAGATTCAATTCCTAGAGGAGAGATGCTCGAGAGAGAGGGGCATAAGAAGAGGGCAATGTTGGAAAAATTAGGGTGCTGAAGGGCTTAGGGAGGCCCAATATGCAAAATCGCTCAGAGGTTTTTAGAACCATTAAGGGGCAGAGATTTTTTTGCCAAACAATATTAGCCTCTAAGCGATTCAGAGGTTGCCTCTTAGTGGAACTATTAAGAGGCAAACAAACAGCCCCTAACCTGGAGATGGATTTGTTGCTCCTGTAAGAATTATGTGGGAGAAGAGAATGCGTGAGGGAAGAAGAATTGCTGCGAGAGAGAGAGTGATGACTGTTGAGAGAGCTAGAAAAAACAGCTGCTGAGAGAGAGAGAAGAAAGGGGTTGTGAAATACCAGCTTAAAGGTGTACGCCTCGAAACCGCTTCAGCCACAGCCTATACCTGAATCGTCGCCTCCCGCCGCCTCATTTGGGGATTGATAGGCATCGCCTCAAACTCGTTTCTGGACCACCTCGCCTCAAGGCGGATGCCTCTTCCGATTTTCAAAACCATGCATACGGGGAGGCGAAGGGACATGGGCACAGGGACAGAAAAAGGAAGAGCAGCTCAAGGAGAACAGCAGCTGTTGGTCATCAGACTTTGGCAACAGCAACAGACAACAAAGACCAGCAGATTTACAAGACCTGAGGTTTAGAATGATTCAACCTTTGACAGCATTACAGCAAAAGTATTTTAAATGGTATGGGGAAGTTCCCTATATATTCTTGAACTAAAGGTGACACACACTTATAGCAAAAAATAAAAAAAATAATAATGTAATCCTACAAGAAGGGAAAATATACAATTGTACCATCAATTATACAATCAAATCTTGGAGTGATTTGATTTCCTTTAATTATAAAATCAAATCTTTAGTTATATTATTTCCTTCAACCGAATGTATCCCAAATAGAGATAGCGGATAGAAAAAAAAATAGCAATATTGTAAAATAAAATAGTGGGTTTTCCCCCCGACTAATATACAGAAAAGTACTCTCTCTCGCCCTTTTTGCACAGCGTGGGAAGTACATCAAGGGCCCTGGGCCAAAATACTTGAACCCTAAATAGAGAGACATTGATAATCTTTCACCATATAGATTAAGCCCTATGTCTAGCACTCCTCAAGTTGGAGCTATAAAATGAGTATGCCAAACTTGTCACAGATAGAGCTAACCTATGAAATCCATCATGGCTTTAATTTGAAGAGCACATTCCTTAATGCAGCTTGTGCGAATAACCTCTCAAATTTGTGGTTCATGAGGAGACTTCAAAGGTGCATTCATTTACAACCACAAGGGTGATGCCTAATTGGTTTGAGCTTGGCTCCAAAGGTCAAAAGTACCAGGAGGTCCCAGGTTCAAAACCAAGGAGGAATAAATATCCCCTTGTGGCCAGGGAGGTTCAAATGTCGTGACTCCGGGCTATCCGCAAAGCAGGTGGTCGCCTGGGATTAGTCGGCTCGCATAGCGGGTTGGATATCCAGGTTAATAAAAAAAATGTATTCATTTACAACAATCCTTCTATGGACTCAAACAAACTCCTCGTGTTTGGTTCTCTCGCTTCCTTCAAGCATTAGAAACATTTTACATGACTCGTAGTGCAAATGATTATTGGATATTTTTCTGGAAGAAGAATAACAATAAAATCATACTAGTCTTCTATGCAGGTGATTTCACAGAAATGATGCAAAAAGAATTGCCAAGCAGTGGCAAGTTTTAGTGATGATCAAGAGGATTGTGCAAAACTTGGTTTGTAAGCAAGTGTACATTCAGTATGGAACCACAGTATTCCATTTGTCAAGTGATGATTATGAAACACTTACTCCTAGAGTAGTGGCTGGAAAATCCTGCACCAGTTGATGTAAAACCTACCAAATAAGCAATGGAAACATATGAGCTTTCAAGATCATTAACGAGCAGTGCATAAGACGCATAAAAATCACACATGTAACTTATGTTAAACAACCTCAAACACACCTGGGGTAGAAATCACAATCTCCAGCTGCAAATGACAAACATTGCTTGTATGTTAAAAGATAACAATTACAGTATTAAGAGATTTCATTTCAAGAGAAGCCAAGCATGATTAATAGTTCTAGTTTAGTATGCATCTCATTATATGGCAAATACTTAATGTAAGAAACCATAATTATATCCCTGATATTGGTAGTTGTATGTTAGAGACTAGAGTATATGCCAATAATTGTCATCAATCAACTGCATAACAAATTAGCAATCAGAATCCAGACATTTCAAAAGAATACATCTTAAGACAAAAAATATACAGCAGATTTAACAAGAATCACGACGGTTGGCTAATTTACTATAAATGAAGCCAATTAAACTTTGCCTCATGGTCTCTTGCTTTTAACACCCCTCTCTCATTTAATCCACTTTATAGGGGATCCACAAAACCAAACGTCACTCACTTGTCATTTTTATAATACATCAACATAAATAAATAAGAAAACTGCCAACTAACCTGGCAACCGGAGGCCCTACCTCTGATTCCTACTCCCAACAACTTCTGCCTCCTATAAAATATTGTAAACGATATTAGGATATTGGTTAGGTCTAGAACAAGGGGTATTGGGATCAATCAGGTCTGGATTAAGAGTTTCCTTATTATGTAATTATTTTTAAACGGTCTCCTAGTTGTAGTCTGTTTCTTAGTTTCCTTTTTCTAAGGTGGTAGCTTGGTTATCAATAGGGTTCCATGTATTCTATTTTTCATAATAGTGAAATATACGATTAAGCTTTCACCTACTAATATTCTCTCAAAGCTTTTAAATATCACCCTGCTCGACTGTAGCTCCTAGAAGAACCTATGAGACTTTCATTTACATTAACAAAAATGACTATCCTTATGCCAAAATAAATACACAACTAAAAAGAACTAGAAGAAAAGCTCAATCCTTTTTCTTATTTTCCTCATGCTTAGTACAGGTTATTTATATAGAATCTAGCAACTAATTGATTCTCTCCCTTGGAATAAGAAAAAAGAAGCAAATCAGGATAGTATGTAGGATCTCATGATTATACTAGCTGATCTAGTAAAGTATAATTGATTTGATCCCTCAACTTTCTAATCTATTTTTTATCACTCATCAGCAAGTTGGTAAATGTATATCATACACTCCAAGCTTGTTTTGAACGTCTTCAAAGTTTGGTCTAGTTAGAGGCTTAGTGAGGATATATGCCGCCAAGAAGATAATTTAGTTGAATTGATCCACTTGTTACTTTCTCGGTTATGAAATGACAATCAATCTCTACATCATTTGTCATGATATGGTGAACCGGATTCTTGGTGATATTGTCATGATTATCACACATCATTTAATAGGTGATGAGTAGTCCATTTCAAGCTCACTAAATAGCCGCCTTCACCAAATTCCTTCACATATTCCATGAGCTAAGACTCTGAACTCAACTTCTACATTACTCCTTGCAACAACTAACTGTATCTTACTACTCCATGTCATGATATTCCGTTAGACAAATTTACAGGAAGCCAAAGTTGATCTCCAATCATCGTTTCCTGCTCAATCAATGTCCAAAAACACTTTGATGTTTCTCTTGTTAGCCTTCTAAAACAATAGCTCTCTTCCTGGAGTCATTCTCAATTATCTCAATATACATTGGACAGCTTCCACATGCTCCTTGATAGAATTATGCATGAACTAACTTACCACATTGACAACAAATACTATATGTACACAAGCGTGTGGTAAATAGAATAGTCTTCCAACCAATCTTGATATCTCACCTTGGAACAATGTTTTTAACTTGGCTAGTCTTCTTGAAGGGATCCAGGGGTGTATCTCTGGGTTTACAACCCCACATTCATGTCTCTCACAATAAGTCATGTTATACTTCCTGTAAGAGATGGCAATACCTTTATCAGATATTGCTAACTAAAGTATTTTAACTTTCATAGGACCTCGACTTCAAACCCTATGGCAAAATGATCCTATACAATTCAATCTCATCGTTCTATGATAGTATGATATCATCCACTTATACTATTACAAGAACAATTTTTCTGGTGTTGACCTTTGAATGAACAGAGTCTGATCAGCCCTGACATTGAGTATAACAGAGACTTAACAAAACTTGGCAAATATGTTAAACCAGTGGGGATTGCTTGAGTCCATACAAAGACTTTCTAACTTTGCAATCTTGATTCCCTTCTTGTCATCAATGACAAGTCCTCAAGGAATATCTATATATACTTCTTCCATCAAATCTCCATTCAAGAAAGTATTCTTGTTGTCAAGTTGCTCCAGATCTTAGTCCTTATTCCCTCTATATATACTTCTTCTCTCTTGCGTATTCTCCTATAGACTGTTGAGATGAAGATGCTGAATTTGAAGTTAATGAGACCAGGAAAAACTAGGTGGATGCACAGGTAATGAGGAACACAAGGAGACTAGTCGTGACAGAGGACCACAAGGAGACTAGTCGTGACGGAGGACCACAAGGAGACAGTCAGATGACTAAACACATGTATCAGATGGGTCGGATAAAAATGGATGAGTGAGCATAGAAAAAAGATCTAACATACACTCCCAAAATATGGATGCACTCAATTTCTCCCCTGAAGATCTTTTGAGACATCTACCTTTCGTGTGATAGGGGAGTAACATCTGTATGCATGTTGAGTTGGTACATGACCAATAAAACTGCATTTTATGGGTTTTGGATTGTGTTTGTTGCAGTGGTGGACATGAAGAAAGGATATGCAACAAAATAATTTTGGTGGAGATCCATGGAAAGAATACAAGTATGGGGAAAGAACTCAAGTAGTACCTCGCGAGGACACTAAAAGTTGAGAACCCTTGATGGTATTTTGTTTATCAAATATGCAACAGTAAGGACTCGAGATGAAAGAAACGTGTATGATCAGTAAGGACATAGACAGAACACATATGACAAAAGCAATCATATGATCAATTAGCACCTGTAAAAATCAAAGAGTCACTACAATCTAGGTTTTCAGACTTTTCTCTAACTCCACTTTTTGGGCCCTTGTGTATAGAAGGAAATATTTTGGGGATTTTCTACCTACAATTTGTTTAGAATGCTAATATATGCTACAAAAAAACTAGGCCCCTGTTCTTTTGGGCTGTGGGCTGGTGCCCAGCGGTCTGCCAAAGGAGATTTGTGTTTAAGAAACTCTGCTTATAGGAATTGAGTTACACAAGCATAGGCGTATAGCTTGGTTATCCAATGGTAAGACCTTTTGTTATACTGGTGTAAACACTAAACCCGTAGAAGCTTCCTTAAATTAGCAATACATCATATAATTGAGAATATGACGTCCACAGGCTTGAAGAAAACAACCTAGTAAGGATCATCTAAATATGCAATAACGTAATAGTTGAGGTTTTAACCCCAAGGAATCGACCTAGTGAACAGGACTGAACAGGCCAAAAGGTCTCGGGTTTGAATCCACAAGTCCTATTGATTCCCTTGGGATGATGCTCGCTGGCAAGAAGACCCAAACTTTGGCATGGACTATGTGAACTACTTGAGGCAGAAGATGATGCATGCCACATATTACAAGAACGGTGAAAGAAAATCGTCATAAGAAAAAGCCCTATGCAGTGCACAATTGAAACAAAAGCGGTGAAAACAGACCCAAAACTTGTTAAAACCTTACAAGTTCAGTTCCCAAAAGTTCCTAAAACAACTTAACCCCCTTTGAACTTGTTGGGACAAACGCCATGGCTACCAAAAAAAATAACAAAAACCAATTTCAGCTGTTACTTCTACTATTAGAACAAGATCATCAATACTTACAACCGAGATTCCACCGCTAATTGCAGCCCGTGCAGCTTCCATTGCCACATCCGCGCTAAAAATCATCAACCAAGCCATGTATAAACAAGATAATTACGTCATACTTTCGTACATACAATAAGGGAACAAAATCACCTGAATGTTAAAAACATGGAAAAAGAAGCAACACCAAGACTTGGAAAATTCATTCAGTAAAAACAGAGAATGTTAGATGACCTTTCGGCGCGAAGACAAGCAATGACGCCAGAATTTACAATGTTACTTAACGTTGTCGCACTGGTTGAGGTGGATGGTCGAGAATGGAAACAACGGATGGCAAGTAGTCGAGGGGTTAGTAGGCGTCTTGGCGGAGGCGGTGGCGGTGGTAGAAAATTGAAAGAAGAAGAGGGGGAGGTGAAATGCGATAGTGACATACTAGTATCTAACAAAATATCCTAGTTCGCTATAGAGTAGCAGCGTTATTAAGCATTCGAAACGGCAAAGGGTGGAGGAGGTGACGAAAGAAGAAGAAGGAAGAAGAAGAATTGGCTTATCTCCTTTGCAGGCTTATAACAAACGGAAATCCCGATTAGAGAATGTATGTAATCGGTTCGGTTTTCAGTCCAAGAATCTATATCTATATCTATATCTATATCTATATCTATATCAATACTATCTTCTAATTCTAATTCTAATTCTAATTCTAATTCTAAACTATTATAAACCATGCTTGATATAGTTCTTGAAAACAACTTTAAATGCTTAAGGTACTATTTTTTTTATGTATAAAATCTTAAAAGTCTTAAAATCTTAAAATAGTACTTAACTACTTATTAATGCTTTATGTAGAATGGCTATTCATTTTCTCAAGATGGCTATCAATGTCCTCGAGATCTTCCAATTTCCAACCTGGCTATTGATGTTCTCAAGATGGCGGCATCCATAAATCCTCTATTGATGGTTTCTTCCCTATTCCCTTAACCCTATTGTGATTCATGTACCGATTCAAACAATCAGTTGTGATTCTCTATATGGTGATTCTCGTTCTCATTCAAGTTCGTTTTCCAATTGATTTTTTGGTTCCATCTTCACTCCACTGCTTGTTTTTGTTTTCGTTTTCGTTTGCAATCAAATTTTCATTTGCCTCTACACTTCAATCGAGTACCACAATTTCATCTATGTGGTATCACAGGGTTTTTTTATTGCAATCGATTTTTTTGTATAATAACCATTTCTTATATAGCAATCGATACCATAGTTTCATCTCTTTGCTATTTGTTATACAAGGTTAGGGTATTTATCATGTAAGTTTTTATCTCCATCTTCTCCGTTGCTCTTCTCGGGTAAGTTTTTATCGATTTCTTTTACTACTTTGGTTGGTTTACTAGCCATAGGTGATTTTCAGTAAGCTTTCTGAATCCAATTTTTGTTTGTTGGATCGTCTTTGGATGATGTCAATTTTATAGTCATAAGTGATTTCGTAAAGCTTTTTGAATCCCATTTTTTGTTGAATTTGTTCAATCGCCTGAATGATTTTGCTCTTTAGAGCTAGAGCTATGGCGAATACTGATATCAGGAATGGAGAATATTAAATTTCCATTCAGAAGGATTGCAGGGGACATTAGAGGTAAAGCACTGTATTCTGTCAAAATTGGGTAAATTTTTCATGTAATTGATCTCAATGTTTATTCGAGTACACTCTTTAATCCTATTTCTCCATTAAAATTTGGGAACTATGTTTCTAGTAATAGATAGTACCTTTTTTATATAGTTTTTGATGATGTGGTAGGATATTAGCTCCAACGAATTGAATCTTCTTTGCATCTGTACTTCTATCATTGCTTTTGGGGAGTAGCTTAGCATAGATATAGGTAATTTCGGAACCATCTTTTAAACTATGTAAATACACGTTTGTTTCAACATACCATCAAGGAAATTCTTTAGAGTTTGCATTATCAGTTTCTTTAACATGGTCTCTTCCCCATATGTAGCAGTTTAAAATGGGAACAAAACAGGGAGAGAGTTTGTATAATGGTAACTAAGGGGCTGTTTGGTTGTTTTTTTTATTGAACCTTGTATGAATTAAGTTCTCTGTATGGCTTTTGAAGTATACGCTTACCTTACATTTAGTAAACGACCCCTAAGTAGATGAAAATCAAGAATCTTGATACTTGAGTAATGCCTAAAGTTTGTTTTTTTTTTCCTTTGTTGTTCATTACTTATATTAATATTTCTATTTCAAATGCAAAAAACCTCAAAAAAAATGTATTTTGTCTCTCTTCCTCAAGGATGATTGAACATTCTATATTGAGATGCGAGTGTTCTTTACAACCAAAATTCATCTGGGTATGCATCATTCAAGTGTCAGTGTAATTAGTTTTGTTCATGCTTCATGGTTCATATTAGTCTCTAGATTCTTTAGTAGGTCGATCACTTGGATTTAGAAATTTGGAAGTTCTGAATTATAGTTCTTCAATGGGTTACATCATGTGTTACATTGCCAAAATAGTTTCTATATGTAACCAATGACCATGGTAGTTAGAAGTTAAGGCATTCAATGATATGCCATAAAGATGATGGTTTCTAAGGGTGGTTCCCCCTTCTGTTCATACCAAAAATCTGATTTTGACTTTATTTAGTTAAACATCATTCATTGTAGTTGATGATTTTCTCCAGAAATCAACAACCCTTGCATATTTCGACCTTGTGGTTTGTTAAAAATAACACTTTTCGTCCCGACAGTTCGTTTGCTAGAATAAAAAACATATGAGCATCTCTAACAGATTCTAAGAGGCTTTGATGATGAATCTGTATGCATCTGAGTGGATTTGAACAAAGTTAAGAGATTATCTGCATCTTGGCATGTCAACTTAGATGGTAATATGAAAGAAACAAGATCTGATGGTCTTTTTTTTCTTTTGACATTGCAACCTGGATGTTTGCAGCAATGGTTGATTTATTCTCTTTGTTCGATTGTCTACAGATCTAAGCCTCACATTTCTCAACTCACCCCCATTTAAGCTACAATTTTGGTCCATGTGGTTTACACCCAACTATGAATGTTCATAGACTTAATTAAGGGGTTGTTTGGTTAGTTTTTTCATCAAGATGTATGCATGGATAAATTTGTATTTACGGATTAATATGTCTGTTAGATTGGATAAAACTCCGGTTTGACACTAAATAAATTGTTCTAAATAAGCAATCCCAAATACGCCCTTAGTAGAGTTTCATGGTTGGGAGTTGCGTGTTTTCTAATTGAAACTTGAATTTCTACATCAAGCTCCCTGAAACTTACTGAATAAGACATTTTTTATTAGGCCACTATCAAAAAACTATATATAGTTGTCTGAATAAGCTGCGAGTCTCATTAAGCTGCTAACAAACGAACCTCAGTTAAAAATTTGTCTGCCACAAGAGGCTGTGATGATGAATTTGTTTGCATCTGAGTGGATTTGATGAAAGTTAAAGATGACACGCATCTTGGCATGGCAATCAACAAGTAAATTTGCAGCCATGGCGGGTTTATCCTCTTTGTTCTTTTGTTTACAGATCTGAGCCTTACGCTTTTTTAAAACCAAACCCTATTTTACACTTTCTTCTCTTGTTTTCTTGTCAAATTCACAGGTAAACCTCTATTTATTTTCTTCTGATTAGAGATAAATTTGCTTCTTGATTGCGTGGGTAGGTATAATTTTTATTAAAGGGTAACTTTTTTTCCTTAACCAGCCAAAGATGATTTTCATTAGAGCTGTGAGAGAAGTGAAAGAGAAAACTGGGGTAAGGATTAATAATAATGTACCTTTAGTTGTTTAATTAAAATAACCCTTTTTTTGCATCTTATTGTTTTCTCAAATTGATATTGAATTTTTGCATATTTTTTAAATGTATGTAGCAAGCGTGCACACAATTTGGCTTTTGAGAAATCATATTTGTTCTTCATATGGATACTTAGACCAGTTTTAAGTGAGATCAATATTGATGATCTTGAAGTTCAAGCATCCAAGGTCAAATGGGTAACTTTAATAGGTTTAACTCTTAAATCTTTTTTTTTTATGTCTAGAAATTGAAAATATCATATTTAAAATACATTCTTATTTTCTGTAAAATATGTTTGGTTCTACACCTAAATATATAGGTGGCATCTGTTATGACAACCAAGGGTTTACCACGTAAACGTTTAATAAATGGCCCCTTAAATGGAGTTTAATTCAACTATTTATTGTATTTCATTCAATTTTTTTTCGATAGACTGTAATTGGAATCATAACTTTTAATTATTCAAATTGTATTAATATGTAAAGATCAAGTATAAGTTATATCATTGTTAAAATCTTCTCTAACAAAACTACCGAGACTTCAAAATCGTTAAAAATTCACGGCTCTCGCTACATTGCGCGGGTACACAACTAGTACTTCAAAATCGATATTCGGTACGAGAATTTTCCGAAAATAACCGGAACCAAATCAGGTAATCCAATAGTCATGTGGCTATTCCAATTCCATCTCTATCTCTTAAACTAATCCATCTATATTTCCTAAACTAATACATATATTCTTCTAAAATAATCCATATCTTCTCCATAACCATTACTTTGATCCAAAAATTGGTATCACCATAAAAAAAAATCGACACTACGGTATCACCATCAAAAAATTGGGTAGTATCACACCATCAAGAAAAATCGGTCTATCACCATCAATAAAGTTGGCTTCTCCATGATAAAACTCAAGAAAGTTCTAGATAATGTTTGCGATTGATTTGAGATTGATTTTGATTATTTCTTTACCCACTTTAAATTTTCGGTCCTAATTGTCCCAGTCTGGAATTTCCCATCCCGAAACTAAAACTGAACTAATAACTTGTACACATGTTTCGATTTTCGGTCCTCGTTTTTAGTCCCAAAAAAATTCGGTAACAATCGGTCTGATACCAATCTCATCCCTATAGGAAATGACACACACTCCTTTTAACAGGAACGAAGATTCACTGCAAGATCGGTCACCGAGGTTGAGGACAAGATCTCCAAAATTAAAAACTAGGTCGAGTAACGTGATTCCTGCCTCGTCCCTATATATTAAGTATTTATTACCAAATATATTGTATATTTATTATTAAATATATTATTTATAAGGAATTAGCTAGATTTTGTATCTTTTAAATTTAGAAAAGTATTTCGACATTTCCTCTTTATATACATTTTTTTGACTTGTCACTTTTTTAGATAAAAAATGGAGAGCCAAAAGTATTTGATCAAACAATTACTTATGATGTTATGATTTTGTTTACATATATATATTTGAAACTCCATGAAAGCAAATTTTTGAAAATATAAAAGGTTTAAACATGGACCATTTTTGATCAAGTGTTGTGTTTAACATATTTATTTAAAAAGTCTCACATAAACAGGATAAAAAAATCTCTAATTCTCCATTGGAGATAAGAATGGAGATGTGATCGTATTCCCCAATTGTGACGAGGACCAATCGGAGTTCTTTGTGAGACTACCCCCATCAACAAACTTTCACAAATTGATTACAAATAAAGACAAAATTCATTTATTTATAAAAATGAAAAAGAAAAAAAGGACAGACTAATGGCCCAAACCATTTGCTCCAGCAAACTTGGTTTGAGGATTATAATATTATTAAATATAGATTTTTTAGATAATAAATATATATAGGTGTCATAGGATAAAACTTATCTGATTAAAAAGATAACTTTAATAAAAAAATTAAAAATTAAAAGATATACCAAAATTCATATTTTTTTAATTCTCTACAAATAGAGACCAATATTGATATATTTTCAATACACCAATCTTTTTCTTCATTTCAATACTCTCATCCTTTTGAAAATTCCAAAGATCTTGATTTTTTTTTTCAAGTCTCTTCTATGGATCCAAACCAATAATTTTTTTTAATTAACTTTCAACATTCTGATAACTCTCAATATATCCTTGAAAATGTTCAAACCTCGTAAAAAGCCTCAAGAGTCGACTATCCATGGGAGACTAAAAAAGATATGGCTTTAATGTCAGCATGGGTCTTTGTTAGCGAAGACCTTACTCGTGGCAGAAACCAAAAGAAAGAAGCGTTTTTTTTCAAAAGAAAGTTGCCCCAAAAGTTATTTTATGATTTTTAATATATCATATAATAATTATAATTAATACAAATAAAGTAAATAATTTAATTTATAAACATTTTTATATAATTTTCATATACATAAATATAAAATAATACCAAATTTGAATGAAGTTTTTTTATATAATTGATGGTATTTGATAAAATTCGATCCCTACAAAGAAGAAAATGTGTTTTATTTGATTTGGAAGATTCTTATAAATTGGTGAAGGCACGCTAAAGATTTTTGCAACAATAATAGTTGTGAAGGTAGAAGCATTGGTAATTGGTGGACGATAGTGGTTGTGGAGGACATGAAGATGGTGGTGGTGACGTTTGACAGTGTTAGATGAGGTAGTTGTAGCCTATGTGGTCGAGGTAGGTGTGATTGTGAGCAGTGGTGGTGGTTATGGTGGAGGTGGTGGTGGCCAACGATAGTGGTGGTGGAGATGTTAGGTTATGGTTGTGGAGGACATGAATATGGTAGATAGTGGTAGTGATAGCTGATAGTGGTGACGGACGATGGTAGTGGTAGCGGGTGGTGGGTGGTGGGTAGTGGTAGTGGTAGCCGATGGTGGAGGTGAGGTGGCCCATGGTGGTGGCGACGAACGATGTTGGTCGGTGGCCGATGATGGTGGTGGAGGTGGTGGTGGAGGTTGTAGTATAAAAGAAGGTGGAGGTTACCAACGGTGGTAATGGTGGTGGCAATAGACGGTAGTGGTCAGTGGACGACAATGTGTGTGAAGGTGGTGGAGGAGGTTGTTGTAGTAGAAGAGAAGGTGGAGGTGGCCAACGGTGGTAGTAGAGATGGACGGTGGTGGTTGTAGAGGTGGTGATAAACGGTGGTAGTCGATGGTCGATGGTGGTTGTGGAGGTGGTGGAGGAAGGGGCTAACCTTGATGGCTGCGACCGCAACTAGTACTGGTGAGCACTAAAACAAATATCATGTTAAAGTTATATATCAAACGTGGGTTAGTTAGTAATATTTTAGTTTCTATCTCATTCTTGTTCCATCTTGTTCCATCTATTTTGGTGGAACAAGAAAAAACCTTCTTTTGTCCTATGTTGTCCCAACATGTCCCAGTTCTTGTCCCTGTTCTATGTCGCACCAAACGTGGGACATTGAGTTTTGTTCCGTTCTGTCCCATGTACCAAATGTAGCCTTAAGGAGCATGTATATTGCTCAAGATAAGAATTGGGATTTTAAACAAACTCATTTATGTGTGGTGCGAGGAACAAGAGAGAATTAAGAAGGAAGCACCTATAATATATCTGTTAGAGAAATCTAAATAAAAGAGAGAAATCAAGAACATACTAAATAAGACTACCAACTTCACGGTTAAGGAAAAAACTAGAAAAAATAAAGGCTCCAAAACCTCTAAGTACAAGTGCTACTTTTTCAAGAACGTTGGGCACATAAATGATGAGTGAAGTAGCTTGAAGGCAACCTAGATGGCTGAGAAGGGGTATGAGAATAGGAAGAAAACTCCATAATTTTAAACAACTCTCTATGGGAAATAGAGCCAAAGTTGCAGTCAATGCTATAGGAACTCTGTAACTAGCTTAGGACTACAAAAATCTATTTGTTTGGACAATGTTTATACCATCACTTAAGGGAAATTTAATTTCTATAGTGCCTTTAGTTAAGAATGATTGTGGAAATTTTGTTCATAATTATTTACAATTAAATTCTACTCTATAGGGGGATGATGCGGTCGTGGTACATGCTTTAGATAGGGGCTGAGGTCTAGAGGCACCAGTACTTCAATGTAGACGCCTCTTCAACCGAGTCAATGAGCGGGGGTCTGGTGGAGGTAGCGGGTAGTAGAAGTGGTAAAAGGTTTTAAGCTTGTACATAATAAAATGATACTAATGTATTTTGGGTTGTATATTTTGAAATTGTGAAGGTTTCTAGATGCAGCTGCTGTCCTAGAGATCCCTCCAATCTTTAGGTCCATGTTCGGTGGTCTATAGGCTCACTACGGGGATGTCCCTGAGTCTCACCTCGCGCTCATGTTCGAGCATTTTTGGGTTTGTATTTTATTCAAAACAAACTATTTGTTTAAAAAAACATTTACCTAATACAAACAATGTGTATGCAGGGTAAGTTTAGCTGGGAGCCTCACAGAGAGGCAGATGTTTTATATGCCTTTTGTCCTACCTTGCAGAATGGTACACAGACTAGATGAGAGATGCTCGTAAATAGGTCGAGAAATGGGCATTAGACATCAATGGCATACAACTCGACAGTCAGGACTTTACACCGCTTAGGGAAAACCACCCGACTAGATCCCAGAGGTGCATTAATGGGACACGATCGATCAAGTATGTGTGTTTGAATCATTGTAATGGGTTGTAATAGTTTTTATATTGATTTATGTGTCATATGTCAATAGTTGCGGGATGCCGATGCGTTTAGGCATTAATCTAGGGCCAATTGGGTCAACCGTGTCAATCGTGCCAGCCAGTATGAGGGGATGTCCTCTAGGAACGCTGGGATCTATTAGTGTAGTTCAACATCAGAATCACATGGTAATTTATCATCTACTATACTAAATTTATATAGTTTATGGATGTATATGAATTTTTTAACAACTTAAATTATCAATTATAGAGAGATGCATCATAACCTTTTGTGAAGATGCACTCCAACAACATGAAATTTGTTTCAGGTGCTACCAATCCACCTACATATCTTCCGTTCTATGTTCACTCGAAGGCCGCTCATGCAGCGGTAAGTTCAATTTTTGTACTAGATTTTGTTAGTTTTATTGGATTGGTTAGTTTTAGGATTGATAACTACTAATTAGTTTATGCTGCCATTGTTGGCGAGACGATATGTGTAAACAATAGAATTGTATTTGATTAGTTAAAAACAAGTAATGTATCTTTGAGTTACAACTATTATGTTGCCGAAATTTCTACAAGTTAGTTAAAACATATTGTTTTGGTAAATTGTAGGAGACGAATTCGCTTCTTAGGGAGAAGACATACATTGGTAAAATTCCTCTCTTTAGCAAAAATATGAAATGGAAACAGATTTCTTTACTTTCAACAACTTTACAAACTATTCCTCAGGGGTCGTTTATCAAACACTTACTCGATAAGCGTTTACCAGTAAAATTCTACATTATCACTTACTTCCCGGGTAAGATTTTAGTCAACAAAAGCGATATCTTATACAACAATTTACCCGGTAAGCACTAATCGTGATAAGAGTCATCGCTCTCACTTATCTCGGATAAAATTCTTGGACCTTGCCTCGCTCTTACCGGGTAAGATTCTTGGTCCTTACCATATTCATCCCGTAAGTTAATGCGACTTGGTTAGCGCTTACCCGAGTAAGCATTTAATAAATGGCCCCTCATTTTTTTTCAAATTAATGTGTTCTAGTTGGGTTATTTCTAAGTTCAGAACACTTTAACACTTCGAACAAGTAATCAACTTGTCAAAAGAAGTTATTTATCAATATAACATTGAATGGAAAGTTAAAGATGGTTGTTATTGAAGAACAACCTCGATCTTCATAAAGGTTTAATCTCCACTTTAGGTCATACCTAGACGTGCACAAGGAATGGCTCACAAGGAATGGTTCACCGGTCCTAAAGAGAACAGTTTGTTTTTAGCGGAAAAAAAGACCCGGCCAGATAAAGACCGGACTGGGCCTTAACCAGTCCCTGACCAAAAATCTAGAACCAAATCACCGATGGTCATAACCGGTCCTTTTGGATTTTAAAAAACAAATACATATATAAATGAATAAAGTGGACAGTTATTTAAAAAATACCTCTAATTTTCATTTAATTGTGTATTAATTAATTATAAGATATAAAAACTAGTTAAACTAGGACGTTATAAACTAACTAATTCTTTTGACATCTTCGTTTTTCATATTTTTCTTATCGAATATTTTTCGTATCTTCAATTCGAAATTTTCTATCTTTGTTGCATTGAATACTTTTTGCCGTTTTTAACCTTTTTTAAGTAATCAAATTCCCACTTCTTTAGATTTACAAAGCATCCGATATTTCTTTAATAAACATTCAACTCGATTATGTTGCACGTTGAGTTTAAAGTTGAATCACACGAAAAAAAAAAGCGAGACATTTTATAAACTTTTCTTGCACCAATTGATGACCACAAATTATTGTTTTGATTTATGTAATTCTTTTAGTCATAATAAATATTTGAGGTAAAAGCAACGAGTCTTGTCTGCTTTCTTTGGGTGGCTTTTAAGGCCCAGTTTTCAGTTAACTTATGACCCGTTTTCAAGCTTTATCTGGGGTTATTTTTAACCGGTTAAGGATCGGTTTTAGGACCAAAACGGAATAAGTTAACTTAGTCATTTGTGCGTCTGTAGTCGTACCTACGCAAAGGGCTTGGATTACCGTAATCTTAGACATAAAAAGGTAGGAATCTTAAACGTTAAATGGTTGTAGGAAATACATGAAAGGTAAATTGCAAGAATGGATGGAGTAAGATAACTAAAATGGCTCAAGGCTTTGAATGCATTAAAAGTAAGAAATTTAATACTTGTTCCACAACTTCAAACTAAAATTAGATGTCTTCTGTATTGTCATGTCTCTCCTCCGTATACACATGAAGGAGATAGCTTACAAAAAGGGCAACCAACACAAATGATATGCTCATCAGGTACAGACCGAAGAGTAACACAAATGGCAAAGACATGCTCCTATTTTTTAATGGATTATATACTCTTGGTCAGCTTTTCTTCACTCTAGGCATGGGACAAAATCCACAAATATCAGCTTCAATCGGTTTACTTCAGCGAGCTCCTCACAGAGAGTTTTGTAGTACTACTATAGCACTTGGTAGCTGTTTGACAAGAACTTTCTATAATTAGCAATAAGAATAACTAAAGAACATTCAAATCTACTTCTAACTCCATAAATAAGAAATATATAATGTGTACCAACTTGGTAAATCAATTAACAACCACACATATGAAATCATGCCTTCTTTTCGGTTTAGGTAGTTTAGTCATCGAGTCTATTGTGATATCGTCCCACTTCCATACAGGGATGTCTAACGCTTGTAAATTGTCATAAAAAACTTGGTGTGCAGGCTTCACTTGTATGAGAGCTCACCAATCTACTTTTCTATTCATGTGGGACGGGTTATTACAAACTTTCTCACTTAAATTTATGTCACCCTCGTCGAGCCTCCCTAGAGTCCTCCTTGTAATCTCAATAACTTCGAATTCATCTAAAAGCATGGTGGAAGTTATTAATAAGCCAGAACTTTGAGTTTATAAGAAGCTCCACAATATACTTTTGTATCCATGTAGGACAAGTTTTTCATAGGCAACCATCTAAGCGAGGTCGTGTATACCCATATTTTCCTCTTTCGATGTTGGCTCGACATTGGCAGATCTATTCTTGGAACATGGTCCTTATATGTTCTACATTACATTTATAACATGGGGATTTTTAGTAAGTATGTTTTTGGGTTTTATATAAATATTTGACCTCAGAATGAACCTTAGTGAGCATTTTGAGTTGGGCTATGTTTGGATTAATTTAGCCAAGAAAAACTCAAAGTGTAACAAAATGTTTCCCCCATGAAACTTTCTTCACTCCCGGGGAGCCAAGGCCAAAATGCAAAGGACAAAAGGGGTTGGACACGCACGGGCGACTTTGACACGAGACCATGCCACGCGTGTCGGACCTGCACGGTTCAAAAACCAGGATTTTTCCATTTTGACTTCATTTTTGATACACTAACTCTCATTTAATTTGTTCTAGGAGCATTAAAGGCAACAAATTGAAGACCTTTGAGCATTTAAAAGCCTTGAAATCTTGAGTTCAAATCTTGGGGATAAAAGCTTCAAGATCTCCTTCATCTTCTTCTTGTCATTTCAACTTGGTTTCTAGGGTTACTCCTAAAACCCCATCGGTGAGTTCATCCTTCATTTTTAAAAACTTTATACATGTCTTTAACTATATTTACTTGTTTCATACAACTCTTTTATGAAATCCCCCAATGATTTAAGTTATGGATAATTTCTAAGTTACTTTATGAAATTTTGGAAAAGATTGGGTTATGTATTTGTATGATTTTGAGATAAATAGAGAAGTAAAACTCACTTTGACACTAATCCAAGTATATATTTACCTCTATGAAGTAACATAGAGCTTTGTTGGTGTATTTGCGTAAATTTTACACTTATGAGAAATTAGACAACATTGTAGATTATGAGTTAAATGTTGATAAACCTTATGAACTATGACATGTTGAAGGTTTAGATTCATACTTGGTTGGGTTGTGATGTACCTCCTAGTCATTTTTGGATTGAATTGATATTTAACCCTTATTACACATATTTGAGTATTTAATGGACCCAACTGGTAATTGTTATATGTTCAAGTATGATCATGGCATAAATTGTGTCTTGTTGCACTGGATCCATAAGCATAGTTTTTACACCATCAAGAGAGAAGTTTTTAGGTTCTATTACTGATATCATAGGTTTGGGACAATGGAGGAGTGTTGATGTTCTCGTCTTAGAACCTTTGATTTTTAGACAAGTGAGGAGTTTTGATGTTCTCATCTTGTAACTCGAGGACTACCCAAGTAAGGAGTTTTGATGTTCTTATCTTATCCTCAATCAGAGTAATTACTAAGGATTGTATGCTAATGGTGATTTGCTCGTCAACATCTTGATGTAGCTTACTTAGTGTTTCAACACTTGATGGAATTGGGTCTCCCCCATCATTGCAAGATAAATTGATTTATTACTATCTTTTTCTAGTCTAAATGGTTTTAAATGGCTTTTATGCCTTACTTGCAAGTTAACCCTTTTCCCAATAGAGTCTAACATTTATTGGTACTTTGTTCTCTTTATGTGATTTATAACTTGGGATAAATTGTACTTTGAACTCACTAGGCATCAAGCATAACACTTCTTCTTATTGACATGTATAACAAGTCATAGTGGAGTCAAGCCCGAGAGTCAATGATCTAGAGCTCGAAGTGCCATTTAGAGGCACAAGAGAAGATAACATTTTTTGGGAAGATCTCTTATACTTTTTGAGATAGCAAACTTGATGGTTGTTTGTAACCCCCGACTTAAATCTACTTTTAATAGAATTAGATAGAAGTCAATAAAAATTTGATATTCAAACTTTGTAATTGCTATTTTGTAAACCCTAATGCCATATTGGCCAAATACTTTTTTTTTTGGTATTCAATGCTGGTTCTTACCGAGTTTTAAATTAATTACATTTGCAAAATTTAGGGGTGTTACAAATTGGTATAAGAGCTTAAGTTTAACTGAACTATGTATAATGTAGGATGCCCAGACTCAAACTAGCTTGAGTTAAGCTATGACTTTGTTGGAGATGGGTAGAATCTTGAGTTATGTTACCCTTAAAGTTATCGGAGACACTGATACCGAATGTTATAATGGTAGTGACAAGGATTTTCATGTGTGATATGTTCAAATTTTCATTTGGCCAATGTTATTATGAATCTATTATTACTAGATCATGCTTGCAATTACTATTATTATGACACTTGATAACCGTGGTAGTAACGATTAGTTCGTTAATATTGAAAAGAATTAACATGTATCACTGGTCATGGATATGACAGATAAGGATGGTAAAAACTCGTAGTCACCAACAAAATTCATGAAGATGGGTAGGAGGCTAGTGTTCCGGCCTAGAATCTAATTGGGGAGCAGCATCATGCAATATCACTTCCTTTAACCATAAGGACTAATGTGTTGTGGGGAGGAATATAACACATTCGCCAGGGAAGATCCAATCCTATAATTCAAGAGATCAACTCGTAGGTCGAGATGATGTCTCAAATGATAGGAATGATGGAAAATGCCATGGACCAACAATGCAAGTTGGCCGTCAAAATGATGGGGGAAAGAGACTTGGTGAGCCATAGGCACGAAATGGTTGAGGAGAATGTGGTGGGAGGTTCTAGTAAAGCCGTGAATATTGTCAGAACTAAAGAAATCCCCACAGTTGGGGACAAACAAGGGGAAACGAAATGCATCTACAAGACCTTTCTATGCAGTAAACCATTGAAGTTCTCTGGGACCACCGATCTAGTAGCTTGTATGAACTAGATACAAGAAATTAAGCAAAAATTTGAGTTGAGTGAGTGTGATGACCAATATAAGGTGAATTTTGTCTCATAGATGTTGAGGGATAAGGCGTTATGTTGGTGGAATTTTACTCGGTCCTACCCTTGGGACCCTATTGTGAAACGTTTGACCTGAAAGTATTCAAAGAGAAAACCATGGAGAATACTACAAATGAGAGGGATATTGACAGAACCAAAGACAAGTTTCGGGCTCTTAAGAAAGGGAAGTTGTGAATAGCCAGTTACTCAAGCTTATTTATCGAGAAATTGGAACCGATGGGACATCTGGCCCCGAATGTGAAGACTAAGGTAAAATGGTATCTCAATGGTCTATTGAACGATATCAAGACCTTCGTGACTAATGCCAAGGTAACTACGCTACAAGAAGCTATTGAATAGTCCCAGTTAGTCAATGATGACTTGGCTCAGAAAATGGAAGAAGCGATAACTACCGACGAGAAGAGATGATGTGATCAACCCTCCCGATTTCAAAAGAAGTCTAAAGGATTCTCAAGCGAGAGGGACTATGATTCCTACAAAGAAGCCAAACGGTGCAACAAATTCTTCTAATAAATACTTCGGCTCTTCCCATCCTAAACCTGCTGAAAATGCTTGAAATATAGGAAGATGGGTCACTCGAGCCATGAGTGCCCCATTAAGGGAATGATATGTTTTGATTGCCGAGAGTCAAGGAACATAAAAAGGGGTTGTCCAAAATTGAAGAGCGGAGGAAATAACATAATGAATAGAGACCAAACACGGAAGGAAAACTTACCTAAGATTCAAGAGAGAGCCTTTCAGATGCCAATGGACAAGGGAAAGGTTAAGACGGATGTGGTGTCGAGTACATTTCTACTTAGCTCCATACCCACATGTATTTTATTTGATTTTGGTGTCAACCGTTCTTTTATGTCTAGTTCCTTATACAAGCATATCTCCACTCCTGTTAGTACTTTGAGTGATGCCTTGGTAGTAGAGGTAGAAAACGGGAACCAATTGGTGATCCATGAAAGCTTAAATGGTTGCATATTTAGTAATTGAAGCATAGAAGTTTCTAATAGGTTTATTGCCAATGCATATAGAAGGATTCAATATTGTTGTGGGTATAGACTGGTTGGTAACCAATAAGCATTGAAAACCTATGCTCCAAAAAGATGATCAAGATCTCATTGGCAAGAGGAGGATTAGTATAGTTTACGAGGAGAGAAGTTTGGAAAGAAGCACAATCACCATAAAGCACGCAAGTGCTTATCTAAGGGTTGTTCCTCTTTCTTTGTATACGTGGTGGATGTAGATAGGGAAAAGAAAAAGTTGGAAGATGTCAAGGTGGTCCGAGAGTTCCCTGATGTTTTTTGGATGACCAACCGGATTTACCACCTGACCGCCAAGTCGAATTCCTAAGCGACCTCGTTCCTTGAGCTACTGATAAAGCGGCTTATCGCTTGGGACCCACCGAGATGCAAGAGTTAATGATGCAACTTCAAGAACTACTAGATAAAGGATTTCATTAAGTCGAGCTAACTTGGGAAGCATTGGAATTATTCATAAAATGGGTCAGTGAGGATGCGCATAAACTGCCATGAGTTGAACAAGGTGATCGTAAAGAAAAATACCCCTTTTCGAGAATTGATGACTTTTTTGTCCAACTTCAAGGTGTGGGATGCTTCTCCAAGATTGATCTACGTTCGGGTTATCATCAGGTGAAAGTTAGAAGGGAAGACACCCCAAAGACTGCCTTCCGGACGCGTAATGGTCACTATGAATTTCTGGTGATACCCTTCGGATTGACTAGCACGCCAACAATCTTCATGGACTTGATGAACTGGGTTTTTCCTCCTTTCTTAGACAAATTTGTGATTGTATTTATTGATGATATCCTCTTTTATTCTAGGAATGAAGAGATGCATGAGCGACATCTCGTGAAGTCTTAATGGTGTTGAGATAACAAAAGTTATATGCTAAATTCTCCAAGTGTGACTTTTGGTTTATAGAAGTGCAATTTGTGGGTCATGTAGTGACACAAGGAGTCAAGGTTAATTCAGCGAAGGTCGAGGCCATGGTGAATTGGGAGCTGCCAAAGAGCCCAACCGAAATCCAAAGTTTATTGGGATTGACGGTTATGCTGAAGGTTTATTAGGGATTTCTCCAAGATCGCCTGACCATTGATGGCCTTGCCAAGGAAGGACGTGAAATTTTTGTGGACCGAAACGCAAGGCATTCCGGACTCTACAAAAATGTATTCATAAGGGATGTGAAAACTACTTGGCATATGTAATAGTTGCTAAAAAAGGAAAAGAAATATGTAGAAGAGATACCCGTCGTATGTAAATATCTAGAATTTTTTCCTGATGATTTACCCAGATTACCACCAGATAGACGAGTAGAGTTCCATATCAATCTAGCACCAGAAGCAATACACATAGAATGGACACCGGACAGACTTACACCATCTGAGATGCAAGAAATTATGAGTCAGTTGTAGAAAGTTCTTAATAAAGGGTTCATTTGCCCAAGCTCGACGCCATAGGGAGCACCAGTATTTTTTGTTAAAAAGAAAGATGAACCATGAGGATGTACATTGACTATCGAGATATGAATAAAGTCACCATCAAGAATCAATATCCTTTACCCAGAATAGATGACCTATTTGACCAGTTGCAAGGAGCGAGCTATTTGCGAAAATAGATTTGAGTACCAAGATATCATCAATTAAAAGTACCAAAGGAAGATATCCCAAAGACAACATTTCGAACCTAATATGGGCATTATAAATTTCTAGTTATGCCTCTTGGTTTAACTAATTCCCCAACTATGTTTATAGATCTTATGAACCTGGTATGTAAGCCATATCTAGATAAATTCATCATTGTATTCATAGATGATATCCTCATTTATTCCAAAATCCAACAAGAGCATGAACAACATTTGAGAATGACGCTAGAACTATTAAAGCGAGAGTGAATTTGGGATTCGAGAAGTTCAATTCTTAGGTCATGTAATCAATGAAAGGGGTATCATGGTAGACCCAAGTAAGGTCGAATGTATAACAAAGTGGAAAACCCCGCAATGAGTAACAGGGATTCGAAGCTTCCTTGGATTGGCTGGATACTATCGCAAATTTATCCAAGATTTCTCTAAAATAGCAATTCCTCTTACGATACTGACAAACAAATATACTAAGTTAGAATGGGGATCTACTCAAGATAAAGCCTTTAAAACATTGAAAAGCAAGTTAAGTAGCACACCAATTTTAAATTTGCTAGAAGGAGTTGAGGACTTTGTAATATACAATGATGCATCCAAACAGGGCTTGGGATGTGTACTTATGCAAAGAAATAAAGTAATTGCTTTTGCATCAAGATAATTAAAAGATCATTAGACACATTACCCAACACATGATTTAGAACTGGCCGCAGTAGTTTTTGCCCTAAAAATCTGAAGGCATTATTTATATGGTACAAAGTGTGTACTACATACAAATCACAAGAGCCTCAAGTATTTATTCGACCAAACATAGTTAAATATGAGAAAAAGGCGTTGGATGGAAATGTTAAAAGATTATGATTGTGAAATCAAATATCATCCAGGGAAATCTAATATTGTAGCAGATATCGTGAGTAGGAAGGAGTCAATTAAACCGATTAAAATTTGGGCATTCAATGGAATAATCACAACAAGTATAATAGAGCAAATTTGTGAAGATTAACAAGAAGCTTTGAAGGAAGACAATCATAAAAAGAACAAATTATTGGACAAGTCAAACTACTAGACAATTAGGGAACTAAAAGTTTCAAGGACGAATCTGGATTCCAAAAGTTAGCAAATGTAGAGAAATAATCCTTGATGAAGCATACAAATCTAAGTATTCTATCCATCTTGGAGGCAATAAGATATACAAAGATTTAAAAGCTCTTTATTGGTGGCCAGGAATAAAAAAGTTTGTGGCCAATTACGTTGAGAGGTGTCTTACGTGTTTAAAAGTTAAAATTGAACAGCAAAGTCGTACGGACAATTACAACCATTAAACATTCTTGTTTGGAAGTGGGAAAAAATCACTATGGATTTTGTGACAAAATTACCAACGACATTGAAAGGTTCGGATGCCATATGGGTAAGCGTTGATCAATCAACAAAAACAA
Source organism: Cynara cardunculus var. scolymus (assembly GCF_001531365.2). Taxonomy (NCBI): domain Eukaryota; kingdom Viridiplantae; phylum Streptophyta; class Magnoliopsida; order Asterales; family Asteraceae; genus Cynara; species Cynara cardunculus. Next base: position 10,066,909 of record NC_037532.1, read on the forward strand.
CACATTTCCTGCCAATAAAGGAGACATATACATTGAGGAGATTGGCCAAGATGTATATAGATGAAATAGTTTTAAGGCATGGAGTACCCTATCAATTATCTCCGACCAAGATAGTCGTTGTACTTCAAACTTTTGGAGAAGTTTTCAAAAGAAGTTGAGATCAAAGATTAGAATGAGTATAACATACCATCCTCAAACTAATGGTCAAAATATAAGGACGATTCAAACCTGAGAAGATATGTTACGGGCATGTGCAATCGACTTAAAAGGGAATTGGGATAATCATCTACCTCTTATTAAATTTGCCTATAATAATAGATACCATAGTAGTATTCATGCTACACCGTTTGAAGTTCTATATGGAAGAAAATGTTGAACATTTGTATGTTGGATGGAGGTTGGAAAGAAACAGTTGGTTGGACCTAGAATTATCCAAAAAAATAGCAAATAAGGCGATTCAAATAAGAGAGACTTACAGTCACACAAGATAGGCAGAAAATCTATGCTAACAAAAAAAGGAAACCTATTGAGTTTTAAGAAGGTGACAAAGTACTACTGAAAGTATATCCATGGAAGGGTGCTATGTTTTGGCAAAAGAGGAAAACTACGACCACGATATATCGAACCCTACACGATAGATAAGAAGGTGGAGGCGATAGCATATCAACTTGAATTATCGAAAGAACTTATGAGAATACACAATACTTTCCACGTGTCCAACTTGAAGAAATGTCTTGCTAAGGAAGACGTTGCAGTTTGTATAAGTGAAATCTCAGTTGATGATAAATTTAATTTCATAGAAGAGCCTATAGCTATCATTGAGCATAAGATTAAGAAACTCCGAAACAAGGAAGTATCATTGGTACTAGTTCATTAGGACTAGTCTCATGGATCAAAAGCAACATGGGAAGTAGAGTCAGAAAATGAGGAATAAGTACCTGCATCTTTTTGAGTAAAATTTTGAGGATGAAATTCTTGTAAGAAGGGGAGAATTAATTGTAACACCCTAGTTTCATATTTGTTAAATTACAATGTTTTATGCTTTAAATACAAATATTATGAGTAATTTAAATACTCTAAAAAAGTGCCAACAGCTGTAGCATTTATTAATCTATTACGCCCAATCATTCCATATAACGCTTGCATCCTCTGTATTACCGCGGTAATATTTGCCTTATATAACGCGTTGGGATTATTTAGCTACTATGTTCATCCTAGGGGGGCTATAATTGGAGATACCATTGTTTATGGATCACATTGATAAGGCAAGTAGAAGGAAAAGCTTGAGAAATCAAGCCTAAAGAAATGAGATGTAAAAGCTAGAAGTATGTTGGCAAGCTATGTGATGATTAAGCAAGACTAGTAAGCATGACTAAGCAAGATAGTAATGAGTTGTAGAGCTAAAAGCATGAGTTGGCAAGACTATTTGATTACAAGGCAAGTCTAAGAAGCATGGCAAAGAAATACTAGAAGCATAAGATGTCAAGATTCTCTTCCTAGAAGCATGAGGTGTCAAGATTCTTTTATCCTCAAGTAGGAGGAGTAAACTCTCATAAAAGCACACATTTGAGAGCAAAAAGAACAAGTAGTTGACGCAATTAATTCACCTATAATTAGTGTTTGAAGTCTTACCATTAGTTCCATACCAAAAATAAGAAATATATCTCTTTATACTAATCAAGCTTGAAGAAAGGAATTAAGAAAAAACTAGGCATAATCAACGTAAGTACTTATGAGATTTATGAGATACATAAATGCTACATAAAAGTATTTGACACATTACAATTTTGGCATGTTTGCTTTACATGAAAATGTTATACAAGATATGCATGATTAATGTTTTGATATAAATATGTGTTTTACACCAAGGCATGAAAATGTTTACATGTTATGATACAAGTACGTGTTACACAAGACATGAAAGTTTCTACATGTTATGTATGACGATAAATATCCAACGTACGAGATATTACAAGAAGGGACGACTTGCAAACGAACTTTATGGGGAAGCTTTTTATTGACCCGGGAGTTAGTAAACCTCAAGACAAATATGACATACTTACATGTTTCAAGTGACATCTCAGAAGAATGTTTATGCATGATAAAAATATTGTGTGCATGATCAAGAGTTTTAGTGAATTACTATTCACAAAATATTAAGCATGATGAAAATTGTTTATTTATGAAACCATAACTACTCACAAAGCTTTTAGCTTATGTATCTCAGGAAAAGAGTGAAGAAGATTTGCATGAAATAGTATTTTTACTAATCAATAGCAAGTTATATTGTATTATAAGCTATTGAGTTACGTTTCCGCTAGTATTTCATCTTTGACGTAATTATAAGCTACGTTATAAAGTAACGACATCCGATTTATTGTTTTAGAAATTGTGGGGCATTACACCAACAGTTTGAGATTAGACCATGTAGGACTAAATCACTAAAACACAACTATGATACCAAATTGTAACACCCTCTCGTCCATCGTTGGTCATCAAAATTTGATCCCCTACGGAGACGTGCTACACAATTTTTATAAAATAAATTAAATCAGAATTTGCAACGACATAGCTAGGATCGATTACGTGAAACAAAGTATACCATCAAAAATTAAAACAAACCATTAAAATCTGAGTCCATCATCCTAATCCAACCCATACTTAGTACATAATCTATCATACATTTTTAATGTTCATGCCATTAATTTTAAATACGAATTCTGAAGCATGTTGACGATGATATATCCAAGTTCGCATACACACACGTTTGATCTTTTTGTTCGTACAAACTTCTACAAGATTTCGATGCTTATAAATTATCACAACACAATGTTATGCAACAACATACATAACATTGAAGTGTACATTCAAGACATGAAAATCTTTTCTTGGCAACATTTGACTCACATATATAAAGACAATATTGCCAAGGTAAAAAAAAGTAGTCTGTATACTCACAAAAGGTCGGCATTTATAAGTCCTCCTCCGCAAGATTCAGTATCGTCAATCTGCTCCGTACACTGAGGGGACTTCGAATTTCTCTTCATATTCAATATTGAGTAAAAATACCATGCAATCCTTTTTTACCTTCAAAGCTTTTGCCCCTTCCTACTTAGGAGCTAAAATGGAGGTAGGATGCATGGTGGGTTTTAAAAAAATGAAGGGGAATGGAGAAGATGAGGTGAGGAGGCTTTTATGGAAAATGAATGAAAGAGGGATTGAGAGATTGAGAGAGAGGATGTGGTTTCTTCCTAAAAATTACATCCAACTATTCATTCATTCCACCAATTAACTTCTCTTTTCCATTTCTATTTGTTAGTTTATTTGAATATTTTCCTTTCATATCATAGAACTTGTCTCATTTCTCTCAAAACATGGATATAAATTTCTACTCAACTTTGTTTCCATTTGTATTTTCGTGATTCTTGGTTCTTATGTAATTTACTACTTGTTTCACTTTGATGAATATATTTATATATTTATCACTTATATCACATGTCACTTCTTTCGAATTCATGGAAGCTTTTTCGAAACTAATATCACCATACTATCAGTATACATATACATATAGGGGCCTTATCAAATGAGAACTATTTAGTTTGTGGTAACTGTGAGGTCCAATCTTAACCACAAATCAATAGATAAATTAGGAAGTCTATAATTTTGGTAATTTTGAATTAAAATTTTAGTACAAGGACATTTTAGGTATTTTAAAACTCTCATCTCTCCGTCGGCCATCCTCCGTCTTCCTCCGGTGATACCACTGCATCTTATATGTGCTTGAGTATCACACTGAGGTCGTTTGTGTRGTYGATCGGAGATGTAACACAGTGGTGTCACAATGCATCTTATATGTGTTTGGATATCACACTGTGTCTTTTGTTAACAGAGTCAATATTTTTAGGTAACACAGTGGTATCACTCCGGAGGACGGAGAGAGAAGAGAGAAGAGAAAATACCTAAAATATTCTTGCATTAAAATTTTAATTCAAAATTACCAAAATTATAAATTTCCTAATTTAAATAATTGATTTATGGTTGAGATTAAATCTCACGGTTACCACAAACTAGTCAGTTATCCTTTGAATGAGCCCATATATATATATATATATGTGTGTGTGTGTGTGTGTGTGTGTGTCTGTGTATGTATGTATACACACGGGTTTGATAAGAATAGTTTATGTTTATATTATAACATAATTTTTCCACTTTTCTTATTATGTTTTACATCCTTAAATGGGTGATTTGAATCTTATGTAAACTATTTTATATATTTCTTTTTTATAGAGCTTGAAAACAGAAATAATCCCTTTTGGTGAAGTTTGTTGAGTTTTGGCTAAAAATCAAGATTTAGCACCAGGATCTTGGTGCTATGGCATGTTGTAGTCGATTTGGTTGATGAAGTAAAATGCAACTATCTTGGTAGACCCTGGATTATCTGTCTCTTTCGATACTACATGTAGCACTTGATTTTATTAGTTGGATTATGTTTATCGAGTTACAAGCATATCCATTGGATGACAACTCAGTATTTACATTTCGTGTCTTTACTTTTCTTAAAAGTTATATTGTTTTTACTTCATTATATTCCTTTCTTTAAAACAATTTCCATTCCATCCATGTTAGCTAAAATCATAGCATGGGTGTGGGGTGATGTTAAGGCTAAAACCAACATGATGGTGGAACTTCTTTCTTGATAACAATGTTTTACAACCATTCATTCAAGATTATATTTTCAAAGAAAACCATAGACGTTGATTACTTGCCTAACTGTTAAAGTGTGTTGGACTTATAAATAAGCCAACATGTCACATCAACTTGAATGATATAGAGATATACTTGAAAACACTATTTTAAAATCAACGAGACTTGTTCATTATACAAGGGATAGGTTGGTCGTGCCTAGTCTTCAAACCTAACATAGAAATATGAGAGTTCTCTATTGATAAGTGCTTGCCTCAACCTCAAGGGAGTGCCTCAAAAGTGGACGGTTGGAAATGTCATGTTATTGTTGCAGTTTGTGCTATAACTTCTTTTTTTTTGGTAAAAACAAATAATGCTATAGCCTCATTTCCATCATGTATTTGTTTCAAGTCTCAACTAATTCCTACACTCATGTTGTTTTATGTTACTTGCACAATAGTAGTTATAATTCACTCAGAAACAATTTCTTGAATTCACCATCTGAAGTTAGCTTTTCACCTTGAAATCTTGACTTAAGATACCTATCCATGTGGAATACAATGCTTGGTTTCTAGTCTTTTTATCACTTAAAATGAAAGTGTTAACACAAGTATATTTGCATGAGTTACCACTTCATTTTGTAGAGATACAATATCTTGCTCACATAAGGGTTCAAACGAGAAACCACCATTTTATGAAAGCACGAGAGCACCCTTTTACTATAGTCAATCACATGCGATACTAGTCCATCACATTTGATACTAAATCAGGTATGCAAACAACCTAAGTCGTGGATCGAGTCTGCACACACTACTAGGACCTCTCATGTGTATTATCACATATGATATGGTCGTTCTCCTGTTTTTGTAAAATGAAAGTATTCTCATTGGAACCTTGTTGGTCCCAAAAGGATAATAGTATGGAAATAACACGTAGAGGGGGTGAATACAATGTTTTTGAAGTATTGATATTTTATTAAAAAAAAACTTTAAAGTTTTACAATACGAAGTTGTTGTGTAAAAGACTAAGTACTAATTGATGGTAGTAATCTAACATCTAACTCTTTGACAAATAGATTTTCCCTTAGCACTCAGCTACCATCCCTAACTTTAACACCCTTGAATCTTAAACCTTCATCTCGAGTTGTTTGTACCCCCTCCCCTTTAAGCATAAAACTTTTGTCTTTACATAACGTATTTTAGTATTAAGCAGGGATATGGGGATTTGATTGGAGTTAAATCAACCCACACATGTTACATTCTTGTGATATGGGGATTTAATTGGAAATTAAGGCCTCTTATTGAGATATTTGGATATCCAAGGTTTGGTTTGTTCAACATGCCTTGAAAAATATGTGTATATATATTTCTTCATTATTTGATTTATACTCTATGATGAAACTATTTGATCTTATATGATGTAAATTTTCAAGCTTGTTGTAGTTATTATAACCCTTATGCATGAGGGTCAAAGGCTCGTGTTATCAAATAGATTGTAAATGTATCTATCTTGAATGCTAGTAAGCATATACTGAAGGTCAAATGGGATCCTTGAGAGAATGGATGGACACTAAATAATCCTTGAGGTAGAACTCGATGAGTAGACACTAAAGATATTGGAGACTAACACCAAGTGTGGTATGCCTTGAATTCATGAAAATGAGGTGTAATCCGATAACATCGTTATGTATCAATACTATTGTGTTCCCTCTATACTCGATGGAAACATGCTTCCCCCCATCATTGTAAAATGTGATTTGTGCAATTTTGTAATGGATTAGGCTTTTTGGAGAGGTACACCTTTATAACTAAATATTACTATCTGCATGTATAATTGTTTTTTCAACTTTATCTTTCACAAACATTGTTTTACGCTTGCAAGATAAACTGTTTGAACTAACTTCACTTAAGTCTATCACTTTTTTCTGTAGGCATGTATATCATGTCCCACTAGTGGCGGGTCTAGGGACGTTTGAGACTCGACGTTGGGTGCTATTTAAAGGCACGAGATGATTGTCATCTCTGGGATGCCTTTTTGTGACGAGTAACGATTTTTCAAAGTTTACTAACACCCAATAGTAATATAGTTCTTTTCAAGACTAGAATAGTAGGTTGTTGCCTTTAAACCGATTTGTCATACTTTTATTTAATCGGAATAATTCCCCTTTGTGGGTTAAAGTTTATATTTTTGTATTTGAATATCAAGTTTCTCTAAGTTGCTCAGTCCCAAGTTGTTGGGGGTGTTACACTATCAAATCTATGAATAATTTTTCGATATAGGTTTGAGAGGAAAATGACAAAATCTTCGAAAAGATCAATCACCAAATCTATCCCAAAGATATAGTTGCCAACTTGGGCACTACATTTCGATATTGAGATTGTTGGTGAAACCATGTTTCGTCTTTAAATTAAATGCATCTAATTTGAATTAAATGAGCCTCTGCCGTAATAAGTGTTTTCAACGCCTCATAATGCACCGAGAATGTAACACGTACCATCGACATTTCAAGCTTGTGTGTCAATTTTAAAACGGTTATAGAGCAGAAAAAGCTACAAAGTTTCTTTTGCCTTTTCTCTCTCATCAATAAAGGATAGAGAAACTTCAGTTAAAAATCCATTAGTTGAACATGAGAGATAAAAGCATCAACATACGTATGGTAATGTCATTTTCGCTTTCAATTGCATTTCACTTTTGCTTCCACGTAGGATTGTCAAATGCAATTGTTGCAATTGGCTTTGCAAACCAAGTCAGCATCACTTTCCAACTTCTTTTTTAATAATTTAAATAAACTAATTTTTTTATATAAAACATATATTTTATGAATTCATAATATCGATTTATTTTTTTAAATATAATTAATTATTCTTATTTAAATATATATATATACTAGAAACGTACTCGCGCAATGCAGCGAGATACATCGTGATTTTAATATTTTATTTTATTTTTTATCTCAGTCGATGTTATAATATGGCTTTATGTGATTTTGAGAAATCAATGTTGTTTTTATTTTTGAATAAAATATATGTTTGAAGATATCATAAAA
>NC_037532.1:10076312-10079572 GCF_001531365.2 Cynara cardunculus var. scolymus
TATATTTAAAATGAGATGTTTATCTTGTATCTGATTGTGTTTATCTGCAGTTAGTTATACGAATTCAGATATGGAGCTTTAATAAGTTGTACCTACGCAAAGTTTACTTGTAATCTTGAGTTTTAAGTAATATGCATTGATTAACAGTACTTTACGTATAAAAAGTGGTTTTTAAGAGTTTTTGTCAAATGATTTATAACATAGAATATATTTTTTATACATAATTTAATTTAAGTTTAATAATAAAACAATTTATTTTTGGTTTAATATTATAAATTTTATAAAGATAATAAATAATTAAGTATTCTGTTATAACTCAATGATTATCGTAATTATATTTTAGATTTTTTCATATTTAAAATGAAATGTTTATCATGTATTTGATTGTGTTTATCTGCAGTTAGTTACACGAATTCATATATGGGATGAAATCGGATAGGGATGAACGTGTTTAAGAGTTTTTAAGAGTTTTAGCCAAATGCATTATAATATAGTATAGATATATATATATATATATATATATATATTGTTTTTAAATAAAATATAAACACAATCATAATAAATATGTTTAATTAATATAGCTAAATTAATTTAAACATTAAATTTTATCATCACCTAAAATTAAAATTATACATATTAAAACATACAATATTGATAAAATTACATATAATCTAATCTATAAAATTACATATAGAATAATCTAATACGCACGATTAATAAAACGGCACCAATAAAATTACATCTGTATTCGTCTAAAAATTGCCGAATTTTTTTATCATATAATCTTCATTGTTGCTCTGTCATAGTTGATGGATCCATTTCCATCAACCTAATTGTCAATTCTTCTTTTTTAAGTTCATCTTTTTTTTTCTCTCTCATTCATCTTTTTTCCTCTCGTTCTTCTTTTTTTCTGTCGTTCTTCTTTTTTTCTGTCGTTCTTTTATAACTTTCGTATATTTGTTCATTGCTTCTATTTTATCAGCATCAAAATTGTCCAAGTGCATGGGCTGGACAATATGCCGGAAAAAGTGGAAAGCCAACAATCATTTTGGAAGCCATTGCATCATATGATTTATGGATATGGCATGCTTTCTTTGGAACCCCATGTCCGCTTTGATATTAATGTACTCCACTAATTTTATGTTTTTATTGATGTATTGGCAGTTCGATCACCAAAAGTTAGTTATGTCATGAATGATCACGAAAATGATAGCGCATATTATCTCACTGATGGCATATATCCTTCATGTGCTGCATTTGTCAAGTCAATTACATGTCCCCGAATGCGGAAGCACAAGTTGTTTGCTCAAGTTCAAGAGGCATGCAGAAAAGATGTTGAGCGAGCATTTGGAGTTTTACAAGCTCGTTTTGCATTTATTCAACGATAATATCTTGTTTGGGACAGACATATAAAGCGACGAATTATGACAGCTTGTATCATCATGCATAATATGATAGTTGAAGACGAACGAGATACATACCAAAATAATTATGATCTTACTAAGTTTCTTAACGACATGCCAACAAATCAACAACAAGGAAGCGCTACAGAAGATGGTCAATCAACTGAATTCTCTACTGAACATATTTCAATCCTATCTTGTTATATGGTTAACAGAGAACAATTTCGCAATAAGAAAGCTCATAATGTTCTAAAAAATGATTTGATTGAGCATATATATATATATATATATATATATATATAGCAAAAATTCGGTCATGATAATTAACTACGATGATTTATGTATTTCAGATATGTAATTTTGTACTTATTTTTGTGACTTGTTTTATTTAATTTCAAATATATAACAAGTTTTTTATAATTTTAATTATGTTTTAAAATATGTAATGGCTCGTTTATTCTATTCTTATACTTAAAATAAAAAATAAAAAATTATATATAAAAAAATTAAATATATGATTTTTACAAGAAAATATTTTAGATTAGATTGGATTAGTGAGGATTATGGTTAAATGATAAAAGAAGCAAGATTAAATAAGAGAGAAAGTAATATTTTAATTGAGATTAGATCGGAAGAGATTGTGATTAAAGATAGTCTTAAATTTAAACATGGAGGGGTATTTTTGACCATCTATTTTTCCTTTTTTTTCACACAGAAAACATTTGATTCTTCCTTCTTCCTCCGATGAACATCACCTTCTTCCTCCAATAGATCGTGATCACGTTTGGTGATTGAATGTCTCTATTGATGCAGTCTTTCTTCTTTGATTGAGCATCTCCAATTGATAACCCTTATGTTGATTTCAACAGCAATTACCATTGATTATACCTAATTTTTGCACGGAACTTCTCTACTTTAATACAAGTAAGAAAATCTAGGGTTGATAAGAATTTCTACTTTAACTTTTAATTTTCTTGCCTTCTTTATAAGATAGGTGATAAGAAATTCTGCTTTGATCTAGGGTTTAGGACATTTTAATTTCAGGTTTAAATGCCTGATGAAGATGAAGATGAAGATGATCAGCAAATTATCTCGAATGATGCTTTCAACAATGCACAAGGTAATCAAGATCATTACTTTATTTCAAATTACTTTCAACTACGTTCAATTACCTTTGCTTACATTCAAACACCTTCTAATTTCAATCCCACCTCAAGTTCGATGCAGTGGGAGAGGGTGTTTGGTTTGTGGAGGCATCTGCAAATTGTACCCTTAAATCTGCTGCTTACTTTGAGGATGTCACCTCCATTCCATTCGATAAGCTACTTCCTCATAATCCTCCTCAAACTCAAGGCATTGATCCTCTTGTTCTAATGTTTGTGACAAAACTGGAGTAATTTGGTGTATATATATATATATATATATATGCATGCAACGGCACTTTGGTTAATGAAAGTAATTTGGTACATTATATGCATGCAACTGCACTTTGCTTAATGAAAGTAATTTGGTACATATATGCATGCAGGTGACAGAATTTGAAGGTGATGGATTTGTAATGGGACTTGCATTCTGCCATACCATATATATATACCACTACTAGAAAACCAAATATCAGCGAGCGAAAAAGCGAGGGATCAGCGAGGGAAATGCCAAAAACTCAATCCCTCGTTGATCCCTCGCAGATCAGCGAGGGATCAGCGAGGGAATTGACAAAAACTTTTTCCCTCACTGATCTCTCGCTGATCTGCGAGAGATCAGGGAGGGAATCTGATTTTCGCAATTTTTTTTATTTTTTAACTATTAATTTAATTACTTATTAACTTTTAATTATTGATTATTAAATTTTCAGTTATT
>NC_037532.1:10080617-10103127 GCF_001531365.2 Cynara cardunculus var. scolymus
GCCCATTAAACCGAATAAAGTCAAATAAAACTGAATAAAGTTTATTAAGGCCCGATAAACTCAAAATAGCTCGGTAAATGGATTAAGGTCCAATAAAACCGAACAAAGCACATTTAAATGGTTTAAGACCCAATAAAACCGAATAAATCCGCATATAACACACACACACATTATCTATACATTCACATATATACACATACGTTTAAACATATATACATCAATCCACTCGTGGTTAGCAACCAGTACACATCATGTATATATATGTATATAACATTGATCGACGGGTATATATACATCCCAGTACACATACAACGTCGTGTAAACATATGTATATAACACGGGCTAACGGGTATATATACTTATAACACATGCACATGTATACATACGCTACCTAAATATAAAAATGTGTACATGTAACACATAAAAATCAAGAAAATAGGACAATTCCCTCACTGATCCCTCGCTGATCTACGAGGGATCAGTGAGGGAATTGACAAAAATTAGTTTCCCTCGCTGATCTGCGTGGGATCAGCGAGAGATTTTCCTATTTTTTCTATTTTCTCATTTTTATGTGTTATATGTATATATTTTTATGTGTTGGTGAAGTATCCGTCGCAAATCCGTCGCTGAAAGTTCCCTCGCAAATCCGTCGCTGAAGGATCCGTCGCAGATCCGTCGCTGAAAATTCCCTCGCAAATCCGTCGCTGAAAGTTCCCTCGCAGATCCGTCGCTGAAGGATCCGTCGCAGATCCGTCACTGAAGGATCCGTCGCAGATCCGTCGCTGAAAGTTTCCTCGCAGATCCGTCGCAAAATACTTCCCTCGTTGATCCGTCGCTGAAAGTATCCCTCGCAAATCCGTCGCTAATATCCGTCGCTGATAGCATTACCTACGACTATTTGACCGACGGAGTATCAACGACGGATTACCCTTTCAGCGATGGATTTACGAGGGATTTTTCCCTCGCTGATACTCTGCATTTTTGTAGTGGAATTATATGCGATGGGCTAGGAGCAGCTCAGTTCCTTAGTGCATTTGGTGAGTTTGCTAGAGGTGCCCACCAACTCACCATTTCCCGACTATGGCATTTTAATTGTCTTCCTCAACCACAAACAATAATAAATTCCACACCACCACCTAGAAATTTCATGCGCCCATCTGCTGATTACGAGTTGGAGCAAGATAATATAGACATTCCACTCCATCACATTAATCAGTTGAAGCAGCATTCTACACACTACAACAAAATCAGGTTTATAGGACGCTCTTAATTTCTAAGCGTCTTAATAGACCTCTTTATAGGACTTTGTTTATAGGACCAAAAAATAAAGTGTCATATCTAAAGGCGTTGTAATAAGTTTATATGACGATTTTTTGATGTCGTAATAAGTTTTTTAGAAAACTTTTAATATAAAGTGTCTCATTATCAACTTTATAGAACACTATTTGAAAAACTGACCTATAAGTGTCCTATAAAAAATTGAGTTTATAGGACACTTTCTTAAAAGTGTCCTATAAAGTTACTAATGCAACGTTTTGTATTAAAAATGTCCTAAAAACTTGTTAAGACGTCCAAAAATGTCATATCAACTTTACAACACCTTTAGGTAGGACGCTTTATATTTTGGTCTTATAAAATAAGTCGTATAAAGCAGTTTATTGGGACACTTAGAGATTGACGGTGTCCTATAAACCTAATTTTGTTGTAGTGTCTATTAACATCCTAAGATATTGAAGTTTGAAATGCAAAAGACTTCAAGAAAAGATGTTGAATGAGTGTTCAACATTCTCCAATCCTTTTTTTTGAAGTATATATATTGAATGAGTGTTCAACATTCTCCAATCCTTTTTTTTTTTGAAGTATATATAACAAATACTTACACACATTCAGTAATATTCGAACATTTGATCACTAGGGACGTTCCAATCTTTTTGGAGGCCCTGCTACATACAAAACTTTTAATTACATTGCATAAATGGGATGACATAAAATATATGTTAAGAATAAAAATGGGCTAAACCTAAAACTATTAACAATCTGAAACTAAACCTAAACCATTAAAGATTTGAACCTAAAACCAAATAATTAATGGTTTGAACCTAAATAATTTCAGCTATAGTTTTACACAAGTCGATAAAAGAAACCCTAAACACATGTAAATTTAGGCCCCAAATTTTTGGAAGTACTATTTAAAATCTCACATTTAACATGTTAATACACGCCTGAAAAAAGAATGCAATAAGTTGTTGATAGTATGAAGTAGATCCTCCACCACCTAAGTCATAGAAAAGATATCTTCAAGAATTTCAAGAGTACCTCCAAAGGCATGTAGAATTATGTGATCAATAGCAATAACAATAAAATTAATGTGTATTTTTAGAGTAACGTTTAATTTTGGTCTTTAATGTTTGTAATTTTTAACTTAATGAAATACGTTAATGACTGTTATAAAGAGGGACCCAAATCATCGGAAATTAACAAAAGTGAGGTATCAAATCCGAGTTTTTTAAGTATGAGGACGATTCGTATTGAAAATTGCAAACATTAAGGACCATAATTGAACTTTACTCTTGTATTAACTTAATACTTTTTCAATCAAATTTTTTGCTTGTAATAGATTTATGTTATTTATTTAAACTTTAACGTGCTTAATGATATGAATAATTTATTCGTTTAACCGTATATGGTGGTTTTTTTGCGTCTTAATAATTGAGCCGATGTGGCTTAATTAGGACAACACCCCTTCTTTTATGTGTGTATGGGTATAATTTGGGGCTCTTTTAAATGATATAAAAATCCCCTTGTGGCCACGAATGTTCAAATGTGATGACTCTGGACTATCTGTAAAACAGGTGGTCGCCCTAGGATTAATCGATTTGCATAACGGGTTAGATATTCAGGTTAATAAAAAAACGAATTTTGAATTTAACATATTTTCCATATTTAATGATTAATTAAAGATTTTTTTAGAGTAATATGATTCATCTATTATAATTCTCATAATTTTGTAATTGATGATAGAGTAAACTTTATAATTCTCATCTAATACAGATTTACCATTGTCGTTTTTGATTTTGCTTGGTCCCGTTAACCCAGTTAACTAATAGAGCATTTTAGATTAGAACCTGAGTCTTTAGGATACTATAAACTTTGGTTGGTGTTATCTTTCAGATACTTAAAAATTCTTTTAGCGGCTTTTAAATGGATTCTTTCATATTAGCTTGATATCTTGTACATAGACATGTGATAAAAATTATATTTGGCCGACTAGTTGTTAAATACAAAAGAGAACCAAACATTCCCCGATAATTAGTAACATTTCACTAATTTAGCATCAGAAACTACATGTAATTCTAAGAGATGTGTAGGATGACCAATTTATTAAAATTATTTTTAATAATATTTTTTTAACATAATTAATTACTTTAGTTTATAAATTTTTTAATTGTTTTATCAGTAAACCTTATAAAAATGTTAGTTCACCCACCATGCTTATCTCAGACGGATTTTTCATGAGTTTTGTAAACCTCCTTTTTTATTTGAGAAAATTAGTCGTACCAAAAATAATGTTGTCCTCATTAATCTGTAAAAGAATGACACAAGACCATTGATTTTCAAAGGAAGAGGTTTGTCAATTTTATGATGAGGAGGCCATTATCCGAAAGAAAACTAGAAAGAGTGTCATATCATGCACAAGAAGCCTGTTTAAGATCATACATAGTGCAGTTAGTACATTGGGCATGACAAAATAGAACAAAGGTGACCTTTGTGGAACATGCTTATTTCACCCCACCTATGAAACAAGTTGGAACAAGGTGAAACAGACTTATGTTTTACCAATATAACTTTAAAATAAAACCTAATTCTTTTCTAAAATATCAAATATATCTTCTTCCTCACATTTTGTTCATTCTTCAAAAAAAAAATTCTTTATTGATCCTCTTTCTCAATGATTTGATGATGATCCCTTTTAACTATCAAAGTATATTGTTCCTGTCATTCAGTTTCAGCGATTTTCACTGAGTCTGTACAGTGATCGTTGAACATGTATTGTAATTCATTCAAAGACTGTTATACTTCAAAAAGACAAAACTCACACCATAGATCCTTCAGTAATGTCGAAGACAGAAGCTGAAGATTAGAGACCAGCAAGTTCGTGATCTGAAGCGGTATTTAGTGATAACAAACTTGTCTACACAAGTGTGAAGTATGCGCAAGATTCAGTGAACACTGATGAGACATTTCAGCATTATTCCAGTGTTCAACGACCAAATGAATCTTGTCAAGCAAGATTGTTTTTGTCTTGTCCTTCACACAAACAAGACAAACCCATACCTTTCTAAGTATAGTATAGTACAAAGCCACTCCTTTGACTTTAAACGTGCTTACCTACTTTATGAAAGAGGACTGTTCATATATGGCCAAAATCCTGTCATATATGAACAAAGGACAAGCTTTCCCCTAAAAGCTTGACACGTGTTGCGTACCTTCTGAATTGCATTTAATGCAATGGGTATAAATAGCTGAGTGGTTCCCCTCTCAGTTATCAATCTTCCTCACTAAGAACTTATCTAAGAAGTTACTTCTCTCACTACTCTCTGTCTAAGAGAAACACTCACTTTAACAAGTGAAGAGCACATTTCTTCTTATCTTATTTCTTGTAGCAAATCTTTTCTTATTGCTATTTGTAATCTTGTGTGTATCTTAGATTGTTTATATAGATTTTGTATCATATCTCTTCTACAAACAATATGTATAATTTTTATTGATCTTCTTTATCAATATATAATTTTTAAAAGTGAAAGTTACTGTGTCTGTATTCACCCCCCATTCTACAAACTGTTACCTATAAACTCTTGTAGATCCGGCTGGGACCAACGAGTATTTCATTTTTTTCACTCAATGATTTTTTTTTCTTTTGGGGATTTTTCTACTGCCCTATGGGCTTTGTTGCATATGAGTACACATACTCCCTCCTCACACCTGAACTGGTTAATGTCTTCATTGAGAACTGATAAAAGGATAGGGTCATGGGTGCAAAGAAGATGTGTATGGATGATGTATAATAAAGATGGCCTGAGGGGCTGTTCGTTTGTGGCTTAATGGGCTGTATAAGTCTTATAGCTTATTACGTAGCAATAAAAGGTTGTTCGGTTGGGGATTATTCATTCAACTGAGAGCTTATTCGCTCAGCTCAAATACATTACTCCCATGGCCTCAGCCATTAATATTCCCCAATTACCCTCCTTCTCTCATCCTTTATAAATTGATCAATGCTCCTTATCCTCCAAAGATCGTTGCTCCTCCTTTATAGGTCAATCAATGCTCCTCCTCTAGAAATCGCTACTCCCTCGACCTTCTCTCGTGTTGCTCCCTTGGTGCTCAGTGCTCTGTTCCCGTAATCTCTCTACAATGGCGACTTCCAATGGCTTCCTCACAACAACTACAAAAACCATGGAAAACGATAGAATTTCTTCTTCCTCTGCATCAAGGAAGCACCATAATCATCAGCAGAAAATCACTAATTCATCCTTTTCCTTTAAGGCCCGATTTGAAGCCTATAATCGTCTTCATGTGGCAATTGAAGCACTTCTAAAGCCTAAAATCGGTCTAGTTTGTCCTCTGCTTATGAGCTCACTTCTTGAAGCACTTCTCGAATTCCTACTACTCTCGATCCTAGTTGTCGGTTTCAGGTTTGATCCGGTTTTCAATTATTGTATATGATCTGTGGGTTAACTGTGGAGTTAATTTCACTCGATGATTCTTTTTTCTTTTGGGGCTTTTTCTACTACTCTATGGGATTTGTTGGATATGATTACACATACTCCATCCTCACACTTGAACTAGTTAATGCTTCATTGAGAATTGATAAAAGGATAGGGTCATGGGTGCAAAGAAGATATGTATGAATGATGTATAAGAAAGATGGCCTAAATCACTTTCTAAAAAAATCGCAGGTGGGTGTCAAATTGTTTCCCAAGGTGATGTGCTTGTGTTGTCAGGTTTATACTACCTTTAAGCTCAAGGCTAAAATAGACCTTGACGAAAGAATACATCTTAATCTATTGTCGTATTGTAACAAGTAATAACAGTAAAATACCAAATATTGTTCCCACATAGATGGTTGTAAAGTCTTTCAAAAAAAGTCCGGTCTTTAAAAACTGATTTCAGATGGCGAATTTGAAAAAATCTTTTGGTTGATTGGTGACTTATCAACTACAAAAAAATCAATTATAAGAAGAAGTAAATGGTGTAAAGGTTCATTGAGTTAAAAACAAGTGATCCGGTAAAAAAAAATTATAGCAATCTAACATTATCTCATAACTAATATTTAAAGTAACTTCTTAAAAGCTAACATATTTTCATACAAGTAATCAGTTGTCAATTAATTAAATGTAATCTTTAATGAAATATTAATATTCTGATTTAAATAACTTTAAAATATAATGTTATATTCAAGACACCTTTTTACCTTTTCAGGGTCTAAATCTTAACTTATTTTACCCTCAAGCTAAGGTTGTTTCCTATCATCGCTAGGTTTCTTTTTACAAAAGATGTATAGAATTTAATGTAAATAACGTAGATGGAAAATACGGAGAATAAGTTGAAAATGTTAAAATCTAAGAAATGAAACTTGTTGCGCAAGTAATTAATTATTAAATAAAATTACTTAAAGTAAATGGTACGGGAGGGTAAACAACAACAAATGAAATGCAGAAAGTAAATTGCATAAATTAAAGGACTAGAATATAAATAACAATAAAAAAAAGCAAGAAATGTAAAGCTTAAAAGTAATTAAAAACTTAGCAGAAAGTTCTGTTCCAAACTTAAAAACAACTGCATGGTTTACTTGAAATTAATAATCATGTTTCCGTCTTTTAGATAATAACCACGAGCCACAATTGGAAATTGAATCCAATGTAAATCCATGATTAAAGTGTTCTCTAAAAGTAAAACTGAATTATAATATCTCAAATAACCGTAAATAAACAAAACGAACTACAATTAACTAAATTAGCTTCGAATTAAGAAAAGAAATTACAGCTATTCGGCCTTGTGGAAGTTCCAAACATAGGAACAATAAAAGAATACTTGCAAAAATATCTCCCTAAAGTCAATTACTAAACTAGAAATGAAAGGAGAATAATGTAATGTATTATGTGATGATGTTTAAAGCATACATAAGTTACATATATTCTATAGTAGCAAAAGAGGACTTAGGGCCCATGATAGACAAAAAGGATCCCAAAGATAAATATAAGAGTAGCCCAAAAGTTTAAGACCAAGCCCATCAAAGGTCTTCAAATTCGGCCCAAAAGTTAGCCCAAAAAGTTGTGTAAGACCGAAATTCGATCCTACAGCTTCCTGTCGAATCTACTACAGCAACCATCCCGTAGGAACATATAGGGTTAGCATAAAACTAAGGAATTTGCTCACTTTAATGCATAAATCTTATGCCAAATCCAAATCATGTACCAAACTCTAAAGCTAGTAAAGTGCAAAAGAAAAGAGTAAAAAGACTCGATGAGATAGACTATTTAATACTAAAAAGATGATAAAAGTGATGTATATTGGGTTAATAAGTTAACCTCATCAGCTTGTAACCAGCCTTAAGGATTAGAATTAATAGTAAAGAAAGTTTTGTCTGACATGTTGAACATGCTCTCACACTAGGACTAGAGTTGGTAAAAAACACTTGGTCCTAAAGTCTTCATTATAAAATCGGCTTGCCAGATAGTTTTTTTCATACTATTTGACTTATTTGTCTTCTGATCTTCTATTGTCTTAGATAATAAATCTAATACATTTTGGTGTCTATCTAACTTCAATTCAACTTCGATTTTGCTAAAGGCGTTTTACTTGATCAGATAATATATTATAAAATAGGACTTAAAGATTTTACAATGGAATTCATATTTAAAAGGACGACTGAGCATCTGAATTACAAGGTTTACTTAGGATACACCAAAAGTACATCCTTCTCAACTTTAGATTCTGAACTATAGGGTCCTATATAAATTGGATCCTTTAACATTTCGAATCCTTTTTGTATATTGGATAGTAGGCAACAACTTCAAAACCTAAAACATTACAAGTATTTGATCGGATATTATTATGTGTTATCATCAAATCCAAATAGTTGAGTCCAATAGTTACAATTACAAAAGAGAAACTTTCTATATATAGTACATGATAGTTAAGTCGCTTAACAACTAAACCGATAGAAGTTTTCCTCGTGTACTATTAAGACTTCTAAATTGCACAAGTCTTCTCAGCTTGATCAGAGATTTGACTTGAGTAGAACTTCTTCTAGTTCTTCATGAAATCCTAAGTCTGAGTTGATACATTAGTTTTTTGTGTAGTCCATCTAGATCTCTGACTCTTCAAGCCTAGAGATCTAACCCTTCCTCTGATCCATCTTCCATATAATTGTGATTATAACAATCTCCCCCTTGGATCAGATGAAGATTTAGTCATTTTAGCACTTGAGCGCTCTTTGAATGTAACAACCAAATTCCTCAGGTTCAAAGTAGCATCAATATACGGCTCAATCTTGGAACACAATTCTTCATTCCTATATCTTTTCTTAGCAAAATGACCCTTGAAAAACTTTAGTATACCATAGGAATACTTGGCTACTTCATTGGTCCAGAAGAAACTTTTCTTCAAATTAATGTCTTTGCAAACAATGTCAAAATCAGGATGATCAAGCAATGTACCAGTTATGTACTTCTCAAACCCTTTTAGATTCTTCTTTGGAGCTGTGAGGTTGACTTTATCAAGACTCATTTATAAAACCACTTGAAAAATCTTCTTTATTGGCTCTATCAATTGTTCTTCTCATAGCCTCTTTGATTGAAACCAATGTTTTTTTTATACTTGAAGTGTGTATCTTCTTCAGGTTCTAGCATATGGTATAGATCAAGAAATTCATAGGCATTCATGTTAGGAAAGTCTGCTTCAGTAAAAGAATACACATTCCCATCTTCCTTGACCACTACAAACTCATAACTCTTTGTAAATTTATTGTGCTCAACTTCATTCAATCTAGTAATCTTGAGATCAAAGATGACTGCTCTCATGAGTTTTGCTATGGATCTCAAGAAGTCAAAATACATCTCTTTGAACTGAACTGGTGCATCTTGCAACATATCTACATAAGTCACAACTGGCAATTAAAGAAGTCCTTTTGAACATATATTAAGCTTTATTCTCCAGAAATATATCTTATGAGTGACAAGATTCAACTTTAGTTAATGGTTGCACTGATTTAGACTTTTGAATCTCTGACTGTAATGAACTAGAAATCTAGCCTTAAACTACATTTTTTGAACTACCACTTGAGTTTTATCAACGTTCACAAAGAACTTAGAAGGTATGTAAGCATCCCCAGGTAAAATCTTCTTCTTATTAGGCTCCTGAATCTGGTAAGTTTAATTTTTTCGCCAAATAAATAACCAAACCCGAATGTTTACGTGCATCCGCAACAACACGATAACCTTTTTGTGTTTCTTGAATATAATCTAATGCTCCATTAACTACCTGCCACGAACCTCCATTAAGAACACATACCAATACTTTCTCAATTTTTTGTCATTTCTTTTTTAGAGAGAATTTCTTCTTGGTTTGAAGTGTGTAAGTTTGGTTTGAGTGTGATTGATATGATATATATATATATATATATATATATATAAGGATAAAGTATGAGAAATTGATTCAATAAAAATAAAACTAAGGTCAAAGTAGGAATTAAATCAAATCATATGGGGTCATCCATGTGGGTCATTTCGTGAAATGTCCCCAGCAACAAAAGTCGCCCTCCACAACGTGAGGGGCCACATCCTTCGCCTCTATGTCAGCTTTTTCATATTATTTTTTGTGAAAAATGTATTTTTTGAGTTATTTTTATACTTTTTTAAAAAGATTAGTTAAGTCAAGAACCCCTTAATTATAACAATTATATGAAGGACGAAAAAAACAAAGACAATTATAAACTATAAGGACTAAAACTGTAACTTCAAAAATACATGAACAAAAATGGCAATTTTAAACAAACTATAGGGAGTAAAATCATAATTTACATCTTATTTATTTAAAGGGGAGTGGCATTGAATTTGGCTTATTCTATTGAATGTGGAGTATATAATTGATCACTTGTGTTCTAAGATGTGCTAATTTCGATGGAATAGATGTTTTGTTATGGAAGATGTTGGGCATTTGTTGCTGCTGCTTCTGCTGCATGGAAGAAGAAGCTAAATCCATCTCAGCATGATTCTTCTTTTTCTGGTTTTGCATCTCTGGTCAGTTTTTCCTCCAACCCATTTCGTATAATGAATTTCTTATCATTCAACGCCGATTCATATCCCTCTTTCTCCCTGGGTATCTTGAATTAGGAAGGTCGAATAAAAATCATGCGACTGTAGTTAGAATTCCCTTGACGAATTGTTCAGATTGAGTTGTTTTTCTTTCGGATTTCACGTTGCAGGTTAGGAGTCGTTGTTTTCGGTGGTTTAGAGGAAAAGTGATCGATCTTTTTCAATTTTTGGAATTTGGGATTAATTATCTGCTTGAAGGAATTGATTAGTATTTAGAGCTTAGGGGTTTTGTCTATGGGGACTCGAACAATGGGATCACATGGCGGTGGTGGTGGTGGAAATGGTGGAACCCAACATCCTAAATCAGACGGATTTTCAAAACAAGGCCCTTTGTATAACCTAACTCTGGATGAGGTTCAGCACCAATTAGGGGATTTAGGGAAACCTCTTAGCAGTATGAATCTTGATGAGCTTCTCAAGAGTATTTGGACTGCTGAAACTGAAGCTAATGAAGGGATGGGTAGTGGGGCTGGACCACTTTACCACTCTCAACACACCCAGCTTGCTTCTACCTCTTCTATGGCTCACCAGTCGAGCCTTGATCTCTCCAGGGATCTGAGCAAGAAGACTGTTGATGAATTGTGGCAAGATATCCAACAGGGTCAAAAGAAGAAGGATGATAATGGTGGTAATGATCATAATCTTGATAGGAAGGCTGGGCGGGGGAAACAACCGACTCTTGGTGAGATGACCCTAGAGGATTTCTTAGCCAAGGCTGGGATTGTGAGTAAATCTTCTCAGGAGAAAAAGAATCTGGCTTCTGTTCTAGGAGCTGACTCAAGTGCATTGGCCCAACAGAATATTAGTCCCCAACAAGCACAATGGATGCAATTCCAAATCCCACCAATTCAGCAGCAACATGTGTTCATGCCAAGCCATCATCAAGTTCAACCACCCCTCCCTAGCAGTGCTAACCAAATCATGGACCCGGCTTATTCCGAGACTCAAATGACAATGTCTCCTTCCCCTTTGATGAGTACTCTGTCTGATACACAAACGCCTGGACGGAAAAGAGTTGCATCTGGAGATGTAATGGAGAAGACCGTGGAAAGAAGGCAAAAAAGAATGATAAAAAATAGAGAATCTGCTGCACGCTCACGAGCAAGGAAACAGGTATGATTTCGAAATGTTTTTTTTGTCATTTTTTTATCCTAGCCAGGTACTGCTTTTTTCTGTATCTTTCTCTTTCTCTCCTGTAGACAAGTCATAAGAGACTTCTATATGGTTGGATAGGCTTACACGCATGAGCTGGAGAACAAAGTTTCACGTTTGGAAGAGGAAAACGAAAGACTTAAAAGAGAGAAGGTATGTCTTATTTTAATTGGTTACTATTCTACAATTTTCTTTTCTTGGTCTTATGATGTCCTCATATTTGGTCTAATAATTCATGTTATTTTTCTCATATTTGGTGTAAATAGAGAAAACAAGTATATACACCTACCATGAATATTTCCCAGCCGCATAGGCATTATTTTATTGCCTGCACATGTATATATCTTAACTTGCTAAATACCTCTATTCTAAATAATAACATTGGCGAAAAAACTGCAACTAAAATCAATGAATAATGATGCATGTTCAGGGCCTACTCAATGTGAAGCCATTTGTCTTTGTTGTTACATCATGTTGGGTATAACTTTATCGTGTTAGAGGACTGTTAGAAGTTAATTGAAGTTGCTCATGTGCATGTCTATTTTCTTCTCTTTCTCTCTTGTTAATTAAGGGATGTGTCTTGACCCTTCATTAAGGCAACACTACCACCATTAGGGATTGTGATTGATTCCTTCAGTATCTTCTTATTGGAAATCTTTGGTATCTTCCGATAGCTCCAATACTTCTTTATGGACCCTAGTTACAGGGCCGCAAACCTAGCACAACTACTGCTCTTGACACAACCTTTTTTTGCTTAATTGATTGTTCATGAACAAAATAATTTTTGTATACCATTTTGCTTCTTGGTTCCTTTTGTAGGGCTTGTGAGCCAGGTTTCTTCAAGTTGTTACATGCACAACCATGTTTTAGGCTTGAAACCACTTATATAGCAAAAAATGGAGGTGCAACCTCAAGCCTACCTAAATGTGGCTTCAATCAATTCATCTATTCCTGAGATTTTGCGACTGTCGTGGATTGGTCTGCCCTGATTTCCCTTTCTAGTTTCTCTCCCAGTTCCCAGAAGCGGCTTTGATGCCAATTTGATTGGAACCTGAATGATATCTATTGAATACAAATACAAAAGCAACAAACAGAAAATATACCTACTTTCAAGAGTCGGGCATTCTCTAGGATGCTCAATTCTCTCTCTATATTGTTTATGATCAAATGCAGTGAACATTACTCTTCTCCTAACTCCTTAGAGTATCTCCAACATATTAACTATAATTTCTCTAAAATAGAGAACCAAAAGTCAAAATCTTAAAAAAGATTACCTTCAACTCCAACAAATTCTCTATTTTAGAGAATTTCAACATCAATTATATTATTGAAATATTCTATAATGTTATCATCCCATTACGCTTTTTAAAAAAATTTATATAAAATAATAATAACTCAATCCCATTGGTGGGAATAAATAAAAATCATTTCTCTCTCCTCCCATCAAGTTTTAGAGAATTCTCTAAACTTGGAGTTTTCTCCATTTTAGAGAACAATATAGAGAATTTGTTGGAGCAAAGAAAACAAAACATTCATTTTCTCTATTTTAGAGAATCTGTTGAAGATGCTCCTATAAACTAATTCTATTATGGTAGTATAGGTGCTATATTACCTTAATACAGTGCCTTTTATTGGTTAACCCCACCTCATGTGCTTAAAATGAATTAATATAGTTATATAGAACTAGGCGTAACAAGTACCCAATAAAAACACATTGAATAGCTCTAGCCGTAGGTTTTCTAAGTTCCATATGGAAAGTGAACATTAACTAGAATCCTTGGAGTAGAATAAAGAAAGAGTGTAACAATTATGGGAAGTTTTGTCTAGTGGAGGACATGTGGTTAATCACATAACTTGTAAGAATCACTTGGCCCCAAATCTCGCGAGGTAGGTTGTACATGTATGATAATTTATGTATGATGCCGCAAGTTGGAGCATATATGTCAAATACTCAAATATCCAAAGATAGAGTGGCAATTGAGGGGGTGAGGGGGAGGGGAAGGCCGAGGAGGACGTGGATGAACAATAAAAGATAGACATGGTTACTTTAGGCATTTTTGAGGACATAACCTTTGGTAGGAGTATTTGGAGACAAAATACTAGGGTAGCAGACTAGATGTGGGGATCTGTAGCTCGTGTGGTTGACAAAAGGGAGTTGGAGAAGCTTGGGGGTAGAGGGCATGCAGTTTAGGTTAGGGTTGTGCTCCGTCTGTTTCACCTTAACTTATCTTGTGTATGTTATCAATGTACTTATGTGTTATCTTTTTTCTTATTTTCCTCCCTTCTACGTTCACCATGTGCTAGTCTGTTCTTTCGACATGTTTGCTCACACTCTTGCACAAGCCCGCGGTCTTTACTGCCACTCTACTCTTTGAGGTAGAGGTCAGACCATACATTTCGTGTGGGATTTACTGGGTCAGTTTGATTTGATTTGGTTATCCAACTTACATGTGGAATTAAACCAATTCCACAATGGGGCCTAGTTAAAACTTTGACCACCTGATTTCAAGAACTTGTCCAAACCAATATGAATGTTCTCAAGAAGTGGCAACTGCATTCTCACGAACAAAGTGGTAGTCTACCTCGATATATATGGTATGCTCATCAAATATCTTTGGAAATGCACATAATTTCCTTGTCAATACATCTCCCTCTAATGAAATGTAGGGTCACCAAATTCATGTATGAAACAATGTATCTAAGTGAGGTAACAAGTTACGAAAGTCAGCTGACGTGCTTTCTAGATATAGTTTGATCTTTAGACTTAAGACTAGAAATTGATATGCCATGTTTCTTGCTTTCAACTCAATAAGAATAGTTTGAGAAGATTAATTTCAGACCCCATTTGTCCTTTGATGACAAAGAAACAGATACTGATCCAACAAACATGCAATGTTTCTTGTTGCTGTGTGGACACAAGGCATAATTGATATACGAGTAACATGAGGCTCAAATGATTGGTCTGAAACTGCCTCTGCATAAAGATTTTGAGAGTTGTAACACCCTTTGTTTCATCCCCAATAATCACAATCTTATTGAAACACAAGACCATACCAATCTGCTTGCATCTATTATAGTCAAACTAGGAGTGACATCAATATCCTTTTTATGACAAGAGTACCAAACAAAGATACAACTGTTTTCCCTGGCATCAAGTTTGGTCAAACCACAATGAAAAATCATGTTGATAGCACGAAAGATCAACATTAAAAGAGAGCTGCGAACCAAGGTATTTTTCCTTCAACGAAAAAGTAGATGGTATAAAAAACCAAACCAAACCGTTCCAGTATCCAATCTGGAGGTAGGGTCCCGGGGGGGGGGGKGGGGGGTTAATATGTACGTAAACCTTACCTCTGTGGACTGTCCCACAAGACAGGGAGAAGAATGAAAGTAGATGGTATGCGATGAGGAATATTATGATGAATCAACATGGTACAATAACCTACAACAAACGTGTTCCTGCATCCGGCAATACAAATTAGTACTATAATATCGTGAGCGGTATCGATATATCTTGTAAAGTCTTCAAAAAAAAAAAAAATAAGCCTTAGCATCACAAATATTTCATATGTCGATTTTATTTTGTGCAACAAGTTGACAAAAATGAAGAGTTTTTTGGCTTGTGTCTTTTAGTGTAAACCATATAGTCTCATAAAAGTTACCAATGAAAGTAAAAAAAGATCGTATACAACAACTTACAAAACAAGGGGAAGGACCCTATACATTGGAATGAATAAATTATAAAGTACCTCTAGATCTAGGATGACTATGGGTGGGTAACAATCATAAATGTGTTCACCCATTTTGACAAGACTCATGATATTAGCTAAATTTGACAAGGTGCATCACATTAGCTAAAAATAAGTTAACCCGAACTTAATTTCGCCAAACACTCCAGATAAAGGATGACTAGTTGGTTTCACATTCCTGATTACTACCCTTACTAAGATATGCAGTACAGGAAAGAACATCTAGCTGATATAGACCGACATTTGACACATGTTCTCATCCAAGATTTCTGAAATTCTTGAAAGTGGAATAAGTTGATCGGATAATTATAATTTTTAGCAAGTCTCACCGAAGTATAAAAAAGGTGGACATATAAAGATTAGAAAGATCCAAGTCAGAGATCATTACTACTTAGAGGCCATTTACCGAATGATTACCGGCAATAGCCACCACCCTCATCTTATCAGGTAACATTCGCGGCCATCAAATAGGATTGTTGGCAAGTGTTGTTTACTTGGCAAGCGCTTATTGGTTAAGAGTCTTCTTCCTAGCTTACTGGCTAAGACTATCGGTCCTTGCTATGTCTCTTACCGGTAAATTGTCATTCTTACCGGGTATACTTCAAAAAGAATAAATAAATAAATTCTTGGTCATTGCCATGCCCACCCGCTAAGGTAAGTGACACATGGTAAGCGCTTACCTGGTAAGCGTTTTGTAAATAGCCCCTTAGCCTATGGCCCCAATGGACCTGGAACATGGCAAATGTCGGCAACTTGACTGGTCATCTAGAAGTGTGTATTGAGGATAGTTTTCCTTGTCTGTTGCACCTCAGTGAATAACCTATGCAATGAGAAAGATGGAGGCAAACAAGTCATGTTAGAGTCCAACATCGGCTAGACTTGGATCATTTATCCTCTATTTGCAACCTCCATTCTCTCATCAAGGGCTCTTTTGGAGAGTAATCTGGGTCCACATGTTCTCACAAGTCACAATGTGTAACAAAAGAATCAGAAAACAATCTGCTCGTTAGCAGACACTATGTGTTCCACTAACTAAACCTGTGAATTACGGAACCCCTGCTTGAGGTGTAAATATATTCCCTTCGAAAATCTGTAACAAAACTACATCTTCTGCTTGCTCAGAATCTCATAAAGTGCTTAAAATGGCTCGTAGAAAGAAAAAACAAATTTCAATGAAAAGAAATAGCAAACTGTGGGCCAATATATAAAATTTCTAAATTAAGAGACCAAATTACAATATATCAAAACAAAAAAATTATCATAATTCCCCAAGCCAACAAATTTAATACCAGAAAGCAAGGGAAGATTGTGAGGCAATTAAAGAAGCATCAGCTCCCCGGTTTAGACCAATGAACAATCAAACAACAATGTCAAACGGTCAAGCATGTTAAAGCATTCAAATGATGGACCTGCCCAAACCAGAACAAAGATCGAAGGTCAGTGTGGTTTCAATGTGATTCATGACTAGATTTCATGTAGGGGTGTATGCAGGTTGGGTTGGGCGGTTTACGGCATTTATACAACCCCACCCAATTATGGTGATTTGAAAAGATCTCACCCCAACCCAACTCATTCAGAAGTATAACCCAAACCTTGCGGGTTGGGGCGGGTTGGCGGGTTAGTAGTTACATAAATTGACAAATGAAATACTTTATAGGACTTAAAAGTTTATAGGAGCAAACTATAAAACGTCCTATCTAATAGGGTTACAACAGGTTTATAGGAATCTTTTGGACATTTCAACAAGTTTTCTAGTACTCTTTTTAAATAGTGTCGTATTAGCTATTTTATAGAACAATTTTGAGAAGTGTCCAATAAACTCATCTAATACAGGGCACTTGTGTTTATATGACACTTTCTCGAATAGTGTCGTAATAAAATAACTAATAGGACACTATTTTAAAAATGTCCTAAAAACATGTTAAGAAACACAAAAGCGTCCTATAAACATAGTAACATTTTTAGATTGGGCATTTTTTTGTTTCTTCCTATAAACTTAAGTCTTATACAGTATCATATTAGGACGCTTAGACATTTTAGGCGTCCTATAAACCTAATGTTGTTGTAGTGAAATGCTATAACTATTAACATTTCTTTCCACCAAAGTAAAACATCAAATGAGGGAGTCTTTGGATTGATAGGTTCGTCAACTAAGTATCAGTCATATTCTCCAGCACATGCATTTGTTGTTGCTGCAAAAATGATCTCCAATGGTAAAACATCAAATGAGGGAGTCTTTGGATTAATAGATTCTTTTTTGTCATTCTTTGGTGGTGAATCTCTTTTGATAGCCTGTACTATACATATAGCTAAAGGGAAACTAAAACATAAACTCAAGAAACATTATATAGAATTTTACAAATTATTAATATATATATATATATATATATATATAAATTTATATCTAATAGAGTATTATATTATATATAGATATAAATAAAATTTTATCAAAGTTACGCAATTATATATTAGCGGTGGGTTGGGTTGGGTTGAGCTAGGCTAACCCAATTTCAAGCCTCTTAATTGGCGGTGTAGCGGGTTGGGTTTAGTTGGGTTGTTAGCGGGATGGATTGGGCACGTTGAAGGGTTTGACGGTTTTTTGTACACCCCTAATTTCATGCATTCTGAAGATTCATTCGATACTACACTCTAAACTCTAAATGAGATCGAATGGCTACTTCAGAGAGTCAAGGGTTGTTTCGTAATGGCTTAATGGGATGTATAGTCTATTTGGTAAGCCTCATACAGGGTTGTTCTGTAACGGCTTAATGGGATATATAGTCTATTCGGTAAGCCATTCAAGGTTGTTCAGTTGTGGCTTAATGGCCAGAGGATGACTTATCCATTAAACCAGTTGAAGGGTGATGTACCCATTAATCCATCAATATTTTATCCATGCCCTCCCTTTCCTTATTTCACACATATTTCTTTATTAATGAACCCCCTTTATTTTTTCATTAACATGTTCTTTTAACAATTGTAATTATACTATCTAATTAAATTTCTAATAAATTAAAAATACTAATAATTCTATAATTAGCAATATTCAAAATACCAATGATACTATACCGGAGTATAATTAACATGTAAAAGTTGCTTGTATTAAAGTAACTACAAGAAAATTTTAATACTTGTATATGTAATATTGAAATACTAATATTAAAAAAAATTAACATCCAAATAGGTTCACATCGTTCAAATTTGGTGAACTGATTCCGTTTGCAAAAACATAAATATTGGGTGGATATCATTTTTATCCAATTTACATTTTTTTAAACATAAATGCTAAAATTGAAAGTCGAAACATTGTCGATTGACGCCAAATGGTGATTATATCACTGAATCCATATAATTATGCTTGATCAAGTTTTATTTATTTATTTTAGAAACGCTTAAATTGATATTTTATTATTATTCAAAATCTGTTATTCAACATATTTATCAAATAGTTATTTTTTTATTAACCTGTATATCCAACCCGCTATATGAGCCAACTAATCCCAGGGCGACCACCTGCTTTGCGGGTAGCCCAGAGTCACCGCATTTGAACCTCCGTGGCCACAAGGGGATTCTTATTCCTCCTTGGATTTGAACCTGAGACCTCCAGGTACTTTGACCTTTGGAGCCCAAGCTTAAACCAATCAAGCACCACCCTTGTGGTTTCAAATAGTTATTTTAACTGGTGTTTAATATAGACTGAGGGGTAAAATAGTCATTTTTGACATTCAGACTGTTTCTTTAGCACAACAACCGAACATAATTTATCTTACATCATACACACGGCTTAATCCTTACAGAGCTTAATGAAAACCAATTGAACAACCTTGTAGATCAATAGGTGACAAGTTCATGTGATCCATAGCCATCTAAGGAACAACTCAGACTGCCCTAGACGTCATTGCAACCTCAACAAACATCTAGTGTCTTATGTTAGGAGATGACAGCGTATCCCCTATCGAAACCTTTTCCATAACTTCCAGAAGTTCCCTTGTCTTGAGTTGCAAGATCATGTACTAGTGAACATCTCATGAACAAGGGAGTAAACAGACGCCATAAATTAGTAGTGTGTGCATGCGCCAAGAGCGTGAATCCACCTAAAGACAAGGATATGAAAACCCCAACATAAAAATTAGAACATGCTTCCTATCTTAGAATTGGTCAAGAATCTATGGATTAGAACTCAACAAAGAACACTATTTAGATTTAGCTCATCCAACAATAATGAGCCAGAAAACAATGGGGTATGGATGAGAAATGCTTAAGAAAGAGGCATGTGTCTAGACCTCACCTTGGTTGAGGCCGACTGGTCTGAAGGACGAGGCACATGATTGGTTGAGCTGAGGCTTAAGTTGGTTTTGTGGGTCATTTTATTGGTCTTTTTCTCTTATGCACTTTCAGTTTAAATTAAATCTAAGACCATTAAGCATTTGCTCAATTAATATACTACATGAAAGGAGGAGAAAATATTAAAATTCACATTGGGTCTTTGCTGTACCCATATATGCGGTATGCCTCTTTATATATGCCTCTGCATCTCTTCGCCTCTCATCTTTTCTCACCTGAGGAGCACTCCCTGCTCTGAGTGAGATAGATATTAGATGGGGCCCTACCCGAGTAGATCGCTCGCTTCCTCTCGCTTGCAGTTGATCGCTCGCATCCGCTCGCTTGCTCTGCTTCCTAACACAAGGATCAAAAAGGCTACACAAGCAACACTAAGGAGATCGTGCTCCTCCCTGAGAAGCACTCTCTGTTGTGTTCACTCTCCTCCCCCCCCCCTTCGGGTGGGGGGAAGACCACTTGCTAGCTTTCAAATTCTTATAATAAATAAGTGAAACTTTTTGTTGCTAGACTCTGCTCGGTTAGTGGGTAATAGTTCTTATTGCTAGTTGAATGTGAATTGTTTATGTTGTTACTATTCATATCAACTATATATATAAAAGGTTAGGTTCAGGGAAAACCGCAAAAAAATGAAAAACTGAGGAACTCCCTGGTAAGTGTTCATTTGGATGGTATGCGCATGTGCATAAAAACCAAGAAACGACTTCAATTACTTTTATGCAATGTGCATACCGTCCAGATAAATGGTTACCAGGGTGTTCCTCAAATTTTCATTTTTTGGGGGGTTTTCCCATCAACCTCCCTATATATATGGTTGGGTTCCAGTGAGAACAACCCCTTTTCGCGAGAGGGTGAGAAACACAATATAATGATACTTCATTGTGAGACTTGTGAATAGAACCTTATATTGTGTGTAGGCCAAAACTTCACATAGTATTATGTAACCTTATATTGTGTGTAGGCCAAAACTTCACATAGTATTATGTAACCTTATATTGTGTGTAGGCCAAAACTTCACATAGTATTATGTAACCTTCGGGGGTTACAACTTTCACAAAATATAGAAGGACCTTCGCATTTTCTCAAATTCTCACGAAAATGAAAATTTCTCACATAATCCTAGACTCTCTCTCTCTCTCTCTCTATATATATATATATATATAAAGAAATTATGCATAAATGTTTTTAATAAAATTATTTAATATGTACTTGACATGTCTCGTTTATAACCATTATATGGTAAATATTTTTTAATGAAGTTATTTAATTTTTACTTGTTCTGTTATGGCCTAATCTTATCAAACACTACATAGACAACTCACTCTAGTTCCATCTTGTCCGGTCCATGTACCAAACGCAAGTAGCAGAGTTGAGCATCTCAGTTTTACTAAATTTTGAATGGTAGTAACCTATACACATATTTGTGTGTGTAGATAAATCACAGCTACATTTACGAAGAACAATTCATTTGTAACTGCCCAAACAAAAAATGCTTGGCATACAGATCTCAGAGTGTTATGTTCCTTATGAACTTATCCGACACGAACCTTCAGTTGATCAATGTATACCTGAAAGATCAGCATCCATGGTAAGAATAGATGGATGGAGAATGATAGGTAGTCTTTTTTTAAAGTATATAATATTCAATTTTGGCAAAACTCTCTCACACTCCTCACTCGTGGTGAGGCTTTAAACCTTGACCTCCAAGGAGGTCGGGATCAACGGATCAACCTGTAACCCGGGTACCCTGGTACCACTGACCCTTTGGCGAATGATAGGTAGTTCCTAGTATTATAAGTGTGCAGCTTGAGTGAGTCAAAACTAATAGCTTTTCAATAGTTGCAAAAATTGGTGTCATATGAGTCTTTACCATGATTACATGCCTTTCTTAAACCTAAAGCAAGAAAAAAAAATCAAAACATTTAATCTCGTCCGTTCTTTGTTAGTAATTGCTAAATCCTTGACACTTGGTCTAGTTTTTCAAAGATATTCTCAATTTGTGTATGTTTGTACTCCAATTCTATTAGGTGCTGTTTGGTTCGCAGAATTCAAAGGAATTCAAAGTAATTGGAATGATCAATTTCTTTCTTTGGTTCACATATTGAAATGGATGGTATCCTTTGAATTCCACAAATTAAAGAATTCATCATTATTTGGCATAAGTGAAGCAATAAATTCCACATCGCCCATCCCTTGCCCCCACCATGACCATGCTACTACTGTAACTGTCATGCCCCACCCTTACCCCCCACAACCGCACCAGTACTATCGTCATCACAACCCCCACCCACCCCCACTACAACCCACCCCAACCCACCACTGACCACCATGCCACTATTGTTGTCATCACACCCACCCCACATCCCTACTTCGACCATGTTACTATTGTCATTGTCACGCCCCAAACCCACCACCACACCACTACTATTGTCGTCACAACCACCACTCACCCCCACCCTACCCCAACCCACCACTGACACGCCCAACCCACCCATACCTACCACCATGCCACTACTATCGTCGTCAAAGCTACCACCCCACCACTGCCCCACCCTCAACCTACCTCCCCACCACCTGCCCACACCGTACCGACCACCATGACACTTATGTCATCGTCACAACTACCACCCCCACCCTGCCTATCTACCAATATCTACCTCCCCACCCCTGCCCACACCCTACCGACCACCATGACACTTCTGTCATCGTCACAACTACCACCCTACCCTGCCCATTCACCCACCCTTAACTCCCTACCGCCTCGCCCACACCCGACCGACCACCATGACACTATTGTCGTCATCAAAGCTACCCCCGCCACTACCCACCCATGTGGTGGGGAAGGGGGTGGGATGGGGACAAGTCATAATGAGGGCGGGAGTGGGGGTAGGGGGT
>NC_037532.1:10103410-10111776 GCF_001531365.2 Cynara cardunculus var. scolymus
TGGGGGCAGGGGTGGGGTGGTAGCTGTGACGATGACAGTAATGACATGGTGGTTGGTATGGTGTGGAAGGGGCGGGAGGGTGTGTGGGGTTGGGGTGGTTGTTGTGACAACAACAATAGTAGCATGGTGGTCGATATGGGTGGGGTGGGGGTAGTCTAAAAAAAGTTGGAGATTCCAATTCTTTTGAGAGATTCCATTCCAATTCCTACCAACCAAACGCGTGGTCAAATTTCATTCCACTTTCTTCAAAGTCAAATTCTTTTGACAGATTCCAATTCCAACAAATTCTATTATGTGAAATAAAATAGGTCTCATTTTGCTTGTAGGACTGGATAGGATTTTGAGAGATTTGGAATTCAATTTCATTCCAATCCCATGTTTGATTTGAGGGATTGCATGGAAATGAAATACCACAAACATGGGATTAAGAAATCCGATGGGGGTAGTCGGTATTTCACGGGATTTTGTAGGATTTGCTTGTAATAATATTTCAAAGTAATTTAAAAACACTTGTTTTGTAATAATAAATTATAAAAAAATAATTTAATTATTTTTATAAGTTTTTATAATATGTTTTTATGAATTATTTATAAAGAAAGGAATTCAATTCAATTCCAAATCCTACAAACCAAACACACTAAAGATTTCAAATCCTCCAATTCCAAATCCTTCCATGAAATCCAAGTCCCTCAAAACCAGGCCCTTAGAGAAGCATCGCATGGATTGTAACAAATGCCAAACTCTTTTATGAGTATTGGCTACAAGAAAGGAACTAATGATAGTCAATATGGGACCTCGCTTCCCATGTGTTACTTAGAAGAATAATAGTGTGACAGGTTTTTTTAATGCATGACCTTTTGACAAATTTAAGGGATTCTTGTGCACAGAGAGACAGCAGAGGCGTTCTTATATGTCAGATCATGTATTTTCAAAAAATCTGTCAAAAGGTCCAATAAGTGTATCGTATTCTTCTACTCATTGTTTCTCTAGGCGGTGAAGATGCCGACTATGAACCAATATCGGACTATTTACATAGAGGTATGGAAATTTTTTGCCTTACCTAACATGATCAGATGATTTTGTTACTATGTTCACAATAACAATCATCATAAATGCGGTAGATCAATTAGGCAATATCCAAATCACGAAAAGGGGGAGTTCTATGAGGCTTGHTATGGTGGATTTCGCTTTTTGAGCTGTCGGTTTAGGAAAGATGATGTTTCCAAATCACGAAAAGGGGGAGTTCGATGAGGCTTGTTATGGTGGATTTCGCTTTTTGAGCTGTCGGTTTAGGAAAGATAATGTTTCCACTCATAGATGACTATAACAAGCAACTTAAGTATCTTTTCTGCAGTCTCTAGTTATATTTTCTTCACTTGTGGTATCTTCAGGGCCGTGCCCGAGGGTCTACCAACGTGTAGAATGAAACTTTGTGGGCCCAATTATATATGCTTTAGAAGAATAATTCTATTTAAGTGAATTTCGTATGTTACTTTCTCATTTTAAGACGTTTCTTATTTTATTTCGTACACTTTTATATAATATCTGGTATGAACTTTTATATTTGTCTTATTTATTACTCGTCGAATCAATCTATGGCCTTGGTCGATGTGTAACATGGACTCCAAAAAGATTGGATGGCTCTCAGTATCTTCTACACATACTTTTGTCCCAAAATGTGATCAGGTTTTTTCTTTCTTTTCCTGATGGTTATAGTTTCTCGTTGCAGGAAGCAGAGAAGGTTTTGCCATATGTACCACTTCCTGAACCAAAATATCAACTCCGAAGAACAAGCTCAGCTCTTTTCTAATCGAGGATTATGTAGAAAAGTACATCTTCTCTTTTCCTTTTTAATCTTTGTTGAGGGACTTCGGATTTAATGTTTTAAATTCGCTAGTCTTGGTTCATAGGTTTTTCCAGGTATCATCTATCGATATTTGGGGTAACCACCCCACCCTTGGCGGCAGGGCCCACTCGTGTCTTATTGCTGATCGCCGTGACCTTTCCTTGTAGCTACCATCAAACTTACCAAATCTGATTTTAAGATTTTTGGTGAAAGTAGTGTAGCTTCAGCTTGCTTGAAGATGACCTAAACCAATACAATATATCCTGCAAAGGGTGGTTGGTGGGCATCCACTATGGTAATTGCAAAACAATTGCTAAAAGACCATTACAGTAATTGTTAACGCATTGCTGATATCATATCAACACCTTATGTTGAAGTTAGAAATGCATATAGGTGCACGGATTTAATAAGAAATTGACCTGGTAATTTGTTAATGTCACCTCAAAAAATTTGATGTCTGACTAGTGTTTAAAAGATGCGCCATGGCATGATATGTCGCAAGAAGCGTCTACATCGTTACTGTAAGACCTCTAGCGTTTCTGTGAGGAGTGACACGGGCCATGGTGAGCCGCGACGTGCTTTTTTTACTAGGCATGCCTTTTTGCAAAAGAAAGTATCTTTTAGTGTTTTCAACTTTTGTCTTTTTGCATTTTTAACTTTAAATTTTACACTTTTATAAATTTATTTAATCTAATCACTCAGTTTTACGAATTCATATATGACATGGACTCACAATTAAAATGAAGTTATAAAGATACCCTTCTAAGCTCTCTTTCAAATACTTGATCATAGACTTTTTTTTCATAATAATTTTCGTGGGTTGGCTCAAGAAACAGAAGGGTAATTTTTAAAACGAAATTATTATTTTTAGGGAATTAAATAATCAAAAAAGAACCGAAACCACAATGACCGAAAAAGCAATTTTTGAAGACAAGGGATGAAAATAGAGTAAATTGCAATTTTGGTCTATGTGGTTTTTTGTTTTTCTTGATTTGAATCCCTACAAAAGTTTTATTGCAAGAAAACCTTCATGGTATGCAAAAATGTTTCGTTTAGGTGTCTCTCACTAACGAAAGTTAACTTCCATTTGTCAGCTCTCCCATGCGACTTTCACATGAGGGTATATGGGTCATTTAGAGCACAACTTTCCTTCAACCTTTAACCGTAAAAGACATCCCCCCTCTCTCTACAATCGGCCTCCACCTCACAACCAAAACCATGATCTCCCCCTTCCCTTTCCCCTTTCCCTTCACGTCTTTGGCACCCACACCAACACTGTCTTTGGCACGCCACCTTCTCTAGTGTACCTGCCACCCACTCCCATCTTCTCTGGTGAACCCCACCACCCACTATCGTTTTATGGATCGTTGTCTTCTCCAAAATCCAAACTAGAGGGAAAGAAGCCATATTGTCTCTAGCAACAGGTATAGATAATCAGCATCGTTCATGTTCATCTCATTAGCTCCGACACTCACTCTCTCGCTAACTAGAATCCCGTCGCCAAAACTCTCGTTTTCTGATGTATTTTGATTGATGTACTTATTTCAAATGTTCATTTGGACTGAGGTTGAAACAGAGTGGTTGATTTGAATTTGTTTAGAGTTTGAATATATTCATCTACATCACCTACTGTTGATCCTCTCTCTTAGTGATTTAATGATGATCCATTTTACCTTACGAAGTGTACTATCTCTGTATTCAGTTTCAACAATCATCACTGAGTCTGTTCAGTGATCGCTGAAAATGTATTGTAATTCGTTCAGAGACCAATATTCTTCAAGAAGACAAAACTCACACCAAAGGTCTTTCAGTGATATCGAAGATAGAAGCTGAAGATAGAGACTAGCAAGTTCGTGATCTGAAGCGGATTTCAGTGATAACAAGCTCGTCTACACAAATGTGAAATCTACGCAAGATTCAGCAAACACTGAAGAGACCTCCAACGTCATTCCAGTGTCAGCGATCAAATGAATCTTGTTGAACAACATTAGTTTTTGTCTTGTCCTTCTGTATACAAAGGATAAACCCATACCTCTCTAAAGTAAAGTACAGTATGGAGTCACTCTATGAAAGAAGTTGTTCATATACGGTCAAAAGACTGTATACCTGCAACAAAGGACAAGCTTACCTCTTAAAGCTTGTCATATGTTTTGTACCTTCTGAATTGCATTTAATGCAATAGTTATAAATAGTTGAGTAGTTCTCTCTTCTCAGTCATTATCTTTTGAATCTCATAATCCAAGCATCCTTGCCTTGAAAATCTTATCCAATAAGATACTCCAACCTCTAACCCTCTATCTAAGAGAAAGACTTCCACCTTTACAAGTGAATAGCACAATATTTCTTAACCTATTTCTTGTAGCAAGTCCTTTCTTTATTGTTATTTGTAATCTGTGTGTTATCTTTGATGGTTTAGATAAGTTATGTACCTTATCTTTTCCGCAAACAATATGTAAAAATTTGTATTGTTCTTCTTTATCAATATAAGTTTTTTAAAAGTGAAAGTTGTTGTGTTTGTATTCATCTCCCCTCCTTCTACAAACTGTTACGAATAAACTCTTGTAGATCCGTTTGAGACCAACAAGTGATATCAGAACAGTGTTTGTTTTTTGTATTGTATTGTTGTTTTATTGGTGTTTTATTATCTCTTCTCTTGTAGATAATTTATTCCTTTCAAATGGCTTTGCAAAACACGAACACAAACTTTCATGACAATGACTCTCTTGCCAAACCTCCCCGGTTTATCAGAGATAACTTCAGTATTTGGAAGAACTGAATGTCTCTCTTTTTAGAAGATGTGGATCCTGAGATTCCATACTACATTGAGAATAGACCTTATGTTTCATTCGCAATCTCTTCAGCAGTTCCTGCTACTGCTACGACTGCTGTGATTCCTGAACGGCAAATTCTGAAGCTCCCTTATCAGTGGAGTGTGACAAGTAATCCTAATGTGGGCGGATTTGGCAAAGAGATGATGGCTTTAGATACTCGTGCGACATCTGTAATAGCCATGGCTCTTCCTAACGAGGTCTATCACTTTGTGATGAAGCTTAAAATCTCGAAAACCATGCGGGACACTCTTTGTGTTCAATATGAAGGTACTTCTGAAGTACAAGAATAGAGGAAGAATAATTTAGTAAGACAATATGAAAATTTTCTTTGTGGAAAATATGAATCTTTGTCTAAAGTACATCAAAGCTTTAATGTCTTCTCATTGATTTGAGGACAGTTGGAAGAGAATATTCCAACTCAGAGACATTGACAAAATTCCTTGAATGTTTGCCAGAATCATGGGATAATTATACCACGTATCACAAGATGTCCAAGGAAATGTCCTCCCTTTCTCTCAGTTCTCTTTATGGGATATTGCTTAATAATGAGCAATCCCGTCAGATGAAGAAGAATTTTCTAAAAGACTCCAGAGAAATGAAAAGCTCTCCGTTAGCTTTGATCTCTGATAAGATCTTCAGCTCACCCTTCAATTTTTTCTACTCTCTCTTCTTCTGTTTTTATCAATAAGTTAGATCCTTCTAATTCTGAGGACTTGACAGAGACTGATCTTTCAGGAGGTTCGCCAGAAAAAACAACTACCGCAGATCTCTTTCCCTGACCATAATTGAAAAGCCAAAGTCAAACCCCATTGACAAGGATTCAACTAGCTGCTACAACTGTCAATGCAAATGTCACTTTGCTAGTGAATGCAGGTCGAAGAAAGTTGCGACGCCATCTTCCAACCTCCCATCCTCCTTTAGACCTCAAAAGGACACATACCTGAAATAGAAGGAGATGTAGAAGAAGATGAAGAATCTTCAACGTAAAGGCAAAGGCCTTGTCGTTGAAGAGCATGACTGAGCTGATTCTTCTGAAGAATCATCCTCGGACGAGGAAGACACGGCCTATGTCTGTCTTATGGCCAACGATGTCAAAGATGGACCATCTGAGACATCATCCTCCAGTAATCCCTTGCTGTCAACCTCTACTCAGGAAGTCAAAGGCATCTGGTATCTTGATAGTGGGTGTTCAAGAGACATGACCCGAGACAAAACCCTGCTTTTAGACTACAAAGAGGAAAGAGACCCTTCCATGACCTTTGAAGGAAATGGAAAAGGATATACCAAGGGGTTTGGTATATTAACCAACGATGCAACCACTTTCAAACGTGTTTCATATGTTGAAGCACTGAAGCGTAATCTTCTCAGCATCAATCAACTGTGTGATAAAAATTTCATAGTTAAATTTATGAAGAACTCATGTTATGTCTACGACAAAGATCACAAAATTGCTCTTACAGGTTCTCGTTTAGAGAATGTGTACGTTATCAACATGAGTTCTTTGTAATGCCTTATCATCAACTGGTTATGGCACAAACGGCTTTCTCATCTCAACTTCAAGACTCTGAACGAGCTGTCTCGAAAAGATCTTGTCACTGGCCTTCCTCAGCACTCTTTTGCAAATAAATCTCTTTGTTCAGCATGTGAAAAGGGAAAGCAGAGAAAGGCTAGCTTTAAATCAAAGCAAGTCCCTTCAGTGACTTCTTCGCTTCAGCTATTGCATATGGATTTATTTGGTCTTGTCAACGTGCAATCCATAGTTAGGAAGAAATATACGCCCGTTATCGTTGACGAGTTTCTAGGTACACTTGGGTCTTCTTTCTCAGATCTAAGAGTGATGCACCTGAAGAAATCATCTCATTCGTCAAGCGCATAGAAGTATTGAACAATATCAAAGTACGGTCTATCAGAAGTGATCATGGCACTAAATTCAAAAACAGTACCATTGATGACTTCCTTGTGAACAAAGTAAGAAAGTTTAATGGTTTTTTCATTCAAAAAATTGTTTGGGGACTTAATCATTAAAAATGAGAAAGTTCAATAACTTTTTCATTCAAAAAAATAGTTGAAAAACTTAATCATTCAAAACAAAATTATTCATTGAGTTTTTCTGAACTTTTTTCTAGTTAAAATATCATTTTCAAAGCAAAATTCAAATTGTAGTGACATTTTTTTACTTGTTAAAACACAAGGATGATATTTGTAATTTTGTATAAACCACATGTACCAATATTGTAGTTTACTCATTATATAAATATGACTTGGGAGTTGGGTTACAACCGTCGGTTCATACCAAGAATTTATAGCGGATGTTACACCATCTCTACTCACGGTCCATATCAATCGGGCAGTGAGTAAGACAAAATTATTTAAAGAAAAAAAATATAAATAAATAAATAAATGATAAATCTTTACCAATCTCTATCGTCTCACGAACAAGGATTGCCAACTTTGGATTCCTATCTTTATGTCACTTGTAACTCTTTGATTGGTCAACTTAGATTTTTATTTTATAAAACTTATCTGATTAAAAAAAGACGTTAACAAGAAAATTAAAAATTAATAAATAAACCAAAATTCATGGTTTTCAATTCCTTACAAATAGAGCCCAATATTGACATATTTTCATCACACCAATCTTTCTCCTCATTTCAATACTCTCGTTATCTTGCAAATTCCAAAAAAAACTTCCACTTTCTTTCAATTTTTTGCTATGAATCCAAACTTCCCAAGAAAAAGTTCAAATTCTCAACATCCTGATAACTTTAAGTATCACCCAAACACATAGTATGAAAACTCTGAGTTTTTCATCTGGGATAATGAAGTTCCTACCCCCGAAAATACCCAAACACCACAAAAGAGTTCAAGAGCCGATAA
Organism: Cynara cardunculus var. scolymus; assembly: GCF_001531365.2. Taxonomy (NCBI): domain Eukaryota; kingdom Viridiplantae; phylum Streptophyta; class Magnoliopsida; order Asterales; family Asteraceae; genus Cynara; species Cynara cardunculus. The sequence continues at coordinate 10,110,965 of NC_037532.1, forward strand.
TTGAGAAACCAAAGAAAATATGGTGTTGATGTCAGCATGGATCTACGTTAGTGAAGAACCTACTCGATGCAAAAACCAGAAGAAATAGGCATTTTGGTCACGAGTGAAAGAATACTATGACGAAACTCGAGCAGAAAATGGACGGGGAATCAGGAAAGAAAATCAAATGAAAAGTCGTTTTGCACGACTTAACGAAAGTGAAAACAAAGGCATTGTTGCGTACAGAGAAGCATATTGACAGAAAATGAGTGGTATGAGTATGAAATATGTTGAGAAAGAGGCTCATGCAATTTATGAGATAGGTAGGAGCAAGTTCAATGACTTGCTTCTTTTTAACGAAGTTATGTATAAACATCCCAAGTGGGATTTTACAGTTAGAACATGTGTTGGTCCCGTAAGGGTCTACAAGAATAGAAAAAGTTTGTAGAAGAGGGGGGATGAATACAAACACAATATTTTCAAATTTAAAATATATATTGATAGAGAAGATCAATACAGATTTTACAAGACTGTTTGCGGAAAGATAAGGTAATGAAAACCTATCTAGACAATCTTTGGTTACACACAGATCTTTAGCAAATACAAGAAAAGAGATTGCTAAAAGGAAGATCCTTTACTTAAGCTAGAAGTTGCTTGAAGTAAGAATAGGGTTAGAGGGAGATGCGCGCTCTCTACATGGAGAAGAAACACTTCTATTTATACCTAATGCAATAAATGTTCATTTAATGCAATATGGTAGGTTTAGAGTGCGTGTCAAGCCTTAAGAGGAAGGCTTGTCCTTTGCTATAGTGAATAGTACAAAAGCACTATTT
>NC_037532.1:10112636-10114031 GCF_001531365.2 Cynara cardunculus var. scolymus
GTATCTTCAGATCGACGAATTTTCCACGCATGCTATCATCTATCCAGAGCAAGAGATACGCCAAGTGATCCATTGGACATAGATGTAGCTCTAACACTCTCTGAAATCTGACTTCACCTTCATAGTCAAGGAATATAACTCCTAACTCACGTTTGAAATGCACAGAGTTGGGTGTATAGGGACCCTTATCTGGCAAGTCAAGATTCAGCATAGAAATGTCAGTACTCATATGACCCTTCAGGACTTCATCTAAGAAGAACTTTGTTTCATGTTCGTTCCTTAGGGATGGTCCATCATTAGGATCAGAGAGCTTTATTTTCTTCTTCCCACCTTTCTTCAGAGTTGGCCTGTCAGGGACCTTGCCATACCTGGACATCCTTTTGATGAGCTCGTTGATGGTGTCCTCGATAAGTGTCTTGTGTCTCGACTTGGATTGCTGAATGGCTTGTCTGATCTCCATCAATTCGCTGTATCCATAGCGGCCAAGGTAGGAAGGGTACTCGGTAACGGCATCAAGATTGTCCCTGGTGATGAGCATTGAGACCAGTGTTTCACCGTCTTTAGATCGTCCGCTGATCCTGACGCTGATGATTGGGCGGGGACTTAGTCTCTTTTTCAGCTTTGCTTCGCTCCATTGCTTATCCTTGTCCACTAGCTTCTGCTTCTTTTTGCGTTCAACTTCTGCCATTAAAAGAAGTTTAGCTTGGGCTTGGACAGCACTCACCGTTTTCTTGGATTTTTTCTTGGGAAGGACTTTAGCAGCTAGTGACTTAGCCAACTTTAGCCTGTCTTCATTCTGCTTCTTTTGAAGCTCTAGCTCTTCTTCAGCCCTTAATGCCTCGAGTCTTTCAGCTTCAGAAAGGAAGTCAAACTCACCACCACTAGAGGTACGAAGAGGAATTTTTACTCTAGTCTGGTCGAGCGACTCCTTAAGCTGAGACATCTACTGGTCTGAGACATCTGCTGGACTGGTCGAGCGACTCCTCTTGGTAGAAGGCTCTTGTGGGGGGTATCTCGAACAAGGCAAGATGGTTATTGGCCTTGATGGAGATCTCGTCAATAGTGAAGTTGACGTTCTTGGCAGCCATCTGTATTTTGTTAAATAAACAACATAAACAGGAAGATAAACGGTTAGAAATGTACCAAAAATATATGGTTAAACACTATAGAAAATGTTTTTAAACAAGGAAAAACTTCATTTGAAAAAACCATGAAAAATAGGGTTTTTCAAGTAGAATGTGTATGAAGAAACAGATTAATTAATCAAGAAAGAAATAATTAAAAATCTTTATTTTAATGCATTAAGAGAACAAAGTTCTTAACAACATTAAACATATTTCTTATAACAAAGAAAAAGAAAAGAAAATGATCCTGACCTTTGTGATTGAAGAGAAA
>NC_037532.1:10114131-10133619 GCF_001531365.2 Cynara cardunculus var. scolymus
TCCACTGATGTGGAAGCTTTGGAATCTGCCGTTCAGGAATCGCGGCAGTCGTAGCTGTTGCTGGAACAGCCGGAACAATAGCAAATGGAATATATGGTCCATTTTCTAAGTAATGTGGAATTTCAGGATCCACACCTTCCAGAAAAAGGGACATCTGGTGTTTCCAGAGACTAAAGTTGTCACGGACAAACCGGAGAGGTTTGGCAAGAGAGCCATTATCTATTGTGTGTGTTTGTAATTTGTAAAGCCATTTGTAAGCAGTAAGTTATTTAAGAAGAGATAAATTAATACAGAAAATTAGCCAAACACAAGGAAAGAAAGAAAGAAAACACTGCTCTGATACCACTTGTTGGCCCCGTAAGGGTCTACAAGAAGAGAAACTGTTTGTAGAAGGGGGGGATGAATACAAATACAGTATTTTCAAATTTAAAATATATATTGATAGAGAAGATCAATACAGATTTTACAAGATTGTTTGCGGAAAGATAAGGTAATAACAAACTATCTAAACAATCTTTGGTTACACACAAAGCTTTAGCAAATACAAGAAAAGAGATTGCTAAAARAAAGATCHTTTACTTAAGCTAGAAAATGCTTGAAGTAAGAATAAGGTTAGAGAGAGATGCACGCTCTCTGCATGGAGAATAAACACTTCTATTTATACCCAGTGCATTAAATGATCATTTAATGCAATATGGTAGGTTTAGAGTGCGTGTCAAACCTTAAGAGGAAGGCTTATCCTTTACTACAGTGAATAATACAAAAGCACTATTTCTGAGCAGACATCATTACCTAAAGTTGGTGGACAAAGAGTCGACTAATCGGCTCCGTACCGTACTAACTTTTGTAAGGGTATGGGTTTGTCCTTTGTGTGCATAAGGACAAGACAACAACAATCGTGCTAAGCAAGCTTCCTTTGATCGTTGAATGCTGGAATGACCTGAAGGTCTCATCATCATTCGCTGAAGCTAGAGCAGTCTTCACGCATATATAGACATGCTTGTAATCACTGAATACCGCTTCAGATCACGTACTCACTGCTCTCTAATCTTCAGTTTCAGTTTTCGACGTTTGCTGAAGGTTCTTTGGTATGAGTGTTGTCTTCTTGAAGTATTGCTGTTTCTGAAAGATTTACAAAGAAAGTTCTTCAGCGATCACTGAACATATTCAGTGAAGATCGCTGGAACTGAAAATACAGAAACACAAATACAACGTGAAAGAGAAAAAAGGATTATTATCAAATCACTGAGAGAGAGGATCAACAGACTGCAAATCTGACTTTATCTGTTTCTGCACATCGGATGGTATTGAATACAGACTCCATCTCTTTGACCCAACACATAGCTTTAATTGGATCTCTTTCTCCCGAGAAGGTTGGTGGTTTACAAGTTAGAAACATCTTTATATCTCCTTCCCTGTTATTGAGAATTGGAATTGATGGAGTAATTTCAATTCTGTCTGTCTGTATTCTGGCAGGATTCCTCAAAATAGAAGTCAAGGTTTCCCTTAGCTTTCCTATTTCTTCAGCTAATATGTCTGTTGTTACATATTCTGGGTGAGACATCTGTTCTTGATTCATATTTTCAGAGTTTGATTCTGCTTGATTCATATTGATTTCTGGCTGACTTATTCTGCCTCTAGTCTGTCCCCTACCTCTGCCTTTACCTCTGCCTCTGCTTCTGCCCTCAGAGGTGCCAATAGGAGCAATAGGGGATTCTTCTTCATTAGGGCGGGTGATCTTTTCCGACCTTGATCTGCTAGCCATCTGTACATAACAAAGTTAATACATATATTTTCACATTCCCAAATATAATAAAGTGTCCAAGTTCAGTTATGTACCTGTAGATTCAAAATTACATTGGCCAGATRTAATCCGAAAATACCTTACACACTGATCTCTTAACTTATTATATTTATTCCAAAGGTGCTAACTATGTCTGGRMYMCTAATATGCAATGAAATAGTTTAAGTCTAGGTATCATGCATGTGAATACCTAAATCCCTTAAACTCAGGCTCTGATACCATCTCTATAACACCCCCAAATCCATACATTACATAGAACACATATTTCATATATAGAATACATGTTTTTCCCCACATAGGTCATTGGTACAAGAGTCTATAATGTAAAATATGCAACCCAAAAATTCCAAAAGATACCTCTCCTTGACATGACACCCTTATTTCTTCTTCAAAATCTATGAACTAGTTCAGATGAAGAACCGCAGTCACAACCATCTTACCGAATCCTCATTCATAGTATTATCCATAAAATCTATAGATTAATTCCAAATGAAGACAGATCAAAAATCATAATCGTCTCAAAAGAATATTCTCTATAGTTTTTAACCAACAGTTTTATCATTAAAACCTTTCAAACTCAAGAACAATCTATTATTTCAATGGTTTCGAAAAACATCAGATCCCTTTTTTAAATCCTCAAAACAGGATATCATTTCCAAAACTGTTTTAAAGAAGCAATCCCTTCTTTATCTTTCCCAAAACAGTTTTTAATACTCAAATATATAACAATAACACCTTTAAACTATCAAAATAGTTTTACCATCTTTTCTTCAAAACCAATATCAAAACCTAGCAGTTTATATAACAAAATATATAAAGGTTTTAGTTATCAAAAACTCACAGTGTATAGTCAACAATATTTTTAAAACTCGTCTTAACAATCACAGTTTATGTAGTTTTAAACACATAGCAAATCACAAGCTCTTCAAACAGCTTTGAACAAAAGATTTGTTCAAGAACACTTCTCACCGCCACAATATTCTCTTTCTCTTTCAACAGATTTTTCTTCAAATGAAATGATAAGAGAGAATCTTATCTTTTTATTTCTTTAAATACTCTCACCATGGCGGTGGAGATTATTTTAATTATTATAAAACTTATAGGCGGTGAATCCTTTATCCAATAGAAATAACCTTGAGTGGTGGGTTTATTTATTTATCATAAAATTCATGATTTCTTAACCATGAAGGTATAAGTTTTTAAATAATATAATAATGTTTCCACCAAAATATCTTATCACAAATATGCACCACCTCATGTATGCTTCACACCACATGCATATATATATAAATTACATACATATCATGCCATCTTTTCACATATATGCATGCACAATATCATGTTCACATTTCACATATATAGTTCATGCATTTCTAAATTAGACATGCATATTTCACGTAATCCACATAATAAACACGTATAAATTACCTCAACCCAGGTTGTCTAAATCTTGGTTATAACATTATGTATATGCAAATCCATATAGTTGAGTTCAACAACTTTGCCCCACTGTTGTGTGTATTAAAAGAAATGTGAAAATATAAAACACTTTTCATTAACATTAATCAAGTAATTACGATCCATATACAAACTTGACCAGTAATACTACTCGAGAACTTACATAACATATAGACACTAGAGAACCTATAGATACAACAATTTCGAAGGTCCCCGGCCCCCCATGGATTTTCGCAACCTTTACTTAATTTTTTTTCTTTTTTGTTCTGGTCGTTGGTTGTTTCGTATCACTTCTTTCAACACTTAACACCATCATTATGATGATGAATGCATTCATATGGGGCAGGGGTAGACCTCTTAAGGTCTGAGCGGGGTCCCGTGTACCCACTCACTCGATTGCCGCAAGCGAAAAAAAATTGAAATGCCGTGAAGGTGCACCCACTTAATTGTGAGGGTATCCTTTAATATTTGTAAACCAAACTTATAACAAGAATTTCAATTGAGTGAGATGGTTGTTTGTGCTTGTGATGAAGTTGCATCATTCTACATGTTGTATGTTCAAATCTCTTTGTATGCAAAAGTTTAGTTCTTTTATCTCTTAGAAAATAGTTCATATTATGAAGAAAAAAAATTAATAGAAGAATGTTCTGCAATATTTTGATCCTAAAATGACTGCTAGTTGTGTAAAAGAATGCATTAAGATACCATAGACGGACCCAGTTAAGGGCTCATGGTGGCACGGGCCACTGGTAAATCTCTTCTCGTAAGTAAAAAAAATTAGGTTCGTGAAAGGTGCAACCATATTATTTTAGAAGGTGCAACCATATTGTTTTAGAAGGTGCAAGTGTATTGTTTTAGAAAGTATAAGGGGTGCAACTGAAAGATGAAAAATCACATGATAATCGAATTGGTGATGATTTTTTTGAACATTGCCCGCATTAAGAATGAAGATGTCATGGATCGTTTCCAAAAGATGAATAGACGCCGAGCACAAATTTAGGAGTTTTTCTCATCCTATAAAAACCGTACTTTTTGTAACTATTTTTTGGTATATATTAAACGTTTTCAAAAGATATATGAAGACGCGTCAGACACAAATTTAGGAGTTGTTTCTCACTCTTATAAACCATATTTTTTTGGTCTCTATTAAATTATAGTATTTTTTTTTATTAACCTGGATATCCAACACGTTATGCGAGCCGACTAATTCCTGGGCGACCACCTGCTTTGCAGATAGTCCGGAGTCACCGCATTTGAACCTCCGTGGCTACAAGGGGATTTTTATATTAATAATATTGTGTCTCCGTTTGAAGAAATTACTGAATCCGTCCATGTAAGATAGCATCCTAAATGACTAAGGGGCTGTTTGGCAGTTACTGAATGATTTAGTACAGAATAGTTAAGAGGTCAGAATGGTTAAGAGGGTCAGAATGGTTAAGTGCAGAACGAAACAAGATTGTTTGGTAATTGTTCTCTGAATGACAACAAATTACCATTTTAACCCTTAACAAATTTCAGAATTTTCCCCAAATTTAGCTACTCAATAGTTATCACTAGGATCAGTTCTTGGCCTCTCTCTCTCTCTATTTCGATGATGAGCACCACCAGTGACCAACAAGAGCAATTTTGGTAAAACCCTCGATTTGATTTTTGAGTTCTATGATTTGATTTAGGGTTTCACTCACTTTTGGATTTGGGTTATGTTTTTCCTGGATGAGACGCTACCAATTTGATTGATGGGATTATACGGAGTGAGAGAAGGAGATGAAGGATTGTCGCCGTCGGAGAAGGATTGTCGCCGTCGGAGAAGCAGAGGCGGGATCGTTTGGGAGGAAGAACGATGCGTGGGAAGAGGAGGAGGCGACTGGAGAGGACAAAATGGGAAAAAGAACGATCTGAATGGTTGAGTGCAAAATGGTTAAGAGGGTTTTGTAACCATTAAGAGGTTTGATTTTTTTTGCCAAACACTCTTTACCTCTTACTGATTAAGAGGTTGACTCTTAATGTAACCATTAAGAGCCAAACAAACAGCCCCTAAATTGAACTTGAATGGTTATGACACTTCATGTCTAATACTTGATACAACATTCGTACCATGTTCTAGTTTAATACCTCTTTATTTATGTTTATACGAGTTGTATCTACATTCAATTTGCTATAATATAATTAACTTTCATAACCAATCAAAAGATTTAATTTAAATAAGTAAAGAAAAGAAAATATGGTAAACCAATCATTAGAGGCCACGGATCCCTCGAAACTCTACGTAGTCCTCCTCATGTCGTGTTCTTGAAACCCGTATGACAGAAAGAGAAGGAAACTCATGGAAAAGGAAATAAAGTAAAAAAACTCGTGTTGTTGAAACTTTTTTAGCAGAAATCGAAAAAAAAAGATGGAAAAAAATGAATGATAAGTTTCCTCCCAAAACTTTACTCTTAAATGTTGCAGGAAATGGAAGGAACCGAAAGAAAAGAAATAAAAACTCTTTAAAATTATTAAAATTATAAAATTACCTGATATTTCATATTAAAAAATATATTTTTAAAGGGTATATTAGTAATAATGATATCATTTTTTTCCTTCATTTTATGGTGTCTGATTGGTTTGAGCTTGACTCCAAAAGTCAAAAGTACCAGGAAGTCTCAGGTTCAAATCCAAGGAGAAATAAAAATTCCCTTGTGACCACGCGGGCTCAAATGCGGTGACTCCAGACTATCTGCAAAGCAGATGATCGTCTTGGAATTAGTCGGCTCGCATAACGGGTTGAATATCCACGTTTAAAAAAAGAATATAAATAAAAAATTATTTTTATTTCGTGTTTTCATTCAACTGACTATAACTGAAAGGACCTGAGCAGTCTCGTGCATTATATTCGTGAAAACTCTTGATACCCATATCATATATCTGATTATATATATAGATCAATGATAAAAGTTTCTTCTCTGAAAAGGGCGGAGCAACGACGGCGGCTGATCGGCCTCTGCCGTGCCAGATTCCATCTCTTCTCCGCCATCTCCGTCGGAGCTATCTTCTTCACCTACATAATAAAAACAGATCGATTCACTTCCGATATTTCCATTCATTCTGCACCAATAACCATAACCCCATTTCATCCTCATGTGTTCAACAATCATACCTTCATCGTACGACAAATAAAGTTGACTTCGTATTCGATACCTAAGGAAGTTGCTCCAGAAACTGAGTTAGAAGATGATCGTAGTCCGTTGGTTCAGCCCATTAATCTGACCAAAGAACAAAGGATCAGTGGGTTCAAAGACATTCTTCCAAAATTCGATATTCTCAAGTCAACAAGGCTGGCTCGAAGATTCCACAAACGGGCACAATATTTCTTTAAAGATAGTTGCAAGATTCGGTTCTTTATGACGTGGATATCATCATCTTCATCTACTGTTTTTGGAGATAGAGAATTTCTTGCTGTAGATGCTTTGTTTAAGTCGAATCCAGACAGCTGTTTGATGATACTTTCAAACACTATGGACTCAGTTCACGGGTTCCGAATCTTGAAACACTTGACTGATCGTGGGTATCGAGTTCAAGCCATAACACCGGACTTAGATTTCTTGTTCAAGAACACACCAGCGCAATCTTGGCTCCATCAAATCAAGAATGGGAAAAGAGACCCTGGTAAGATCCCTTTAGCACAAAACCTGTCGAATTTGATCAGACTGGCGATTCTTTACAAGTATGGAGGCGTTTATTTGGACACAGATTTTGTCATTTTGAAAGATTTTAGCAGTCTGAAGAACTCAATTGGAGCACAAAGTGCAACCCCATCTGGAAACTGGACTAGACTGAATAACGCAGTATTGATCTTTGACAAAAACCATGATTTGTTATACAAATTCATGGAGGAATTTGCATCAACCTTTAATGGTAACAGATGGGGTTACAACGGACCTTATCTTGTATCTAGAGTGGTGGAAAGAGAAGAAACAACAGTTCTCAAGTTGAATTTTAGGGTTTTACCTCCAATGGCGTTTTATCCGGTTGATTGGGTACATGTTGGAGGGTTTTTTACACCTCCGACGAATCGGGTTCACCGGAGATGGGTTGAAGCCAAGATGGGTCAACTAAGCAAGTCAACTTATGGAGTTCACCTGTGGAACAAGCAAAGTAGCAGATTTAAGATAGAAGAAGGAAGCATCATGGCTAGACTGATTGCTAATCATTGTGTCATCTGCAATATAAAATAACAAAAGCTTTTCGACGGTTACGATCTGTTCGTTTAAATGGTTAAAAAATGTTACAAAATACATCGGTAAAATTTTCATTTTATTTATGTATATCAGAAAATGGATATGTACGTATTACATGTATATATGAACATATCATACTTTTATGCAAGTCACGTTCGTTTCCTTGATTTAGTTTACTCAATTTTCTTGTTTGAGGTTTTTCTTTTTTCGAACCGTCACTTTTTACTCGATGGTTCGTCTATTTCTTTGAGCAAACTTTTCGTTTACTACTCAGAAATCGAGAGTTATTACGGAAACATTGTTTTACCATTTTAAGGTAGAAGTCAGATATACGTTCATCATGTCCCAAGCCTTTATTTTCAAATTCATCAAACAACAATGATTCCTATAAGCCCATTCATGGGGACCGTTTAAAGTATAATATCAAACTAAAAGCAAAAACACATTTTCCATACCAAAGTCATTTGGTTTAATTCAATAATTGGTTTGATGTTAGAAAGTTGATATTCTCATACTGATTATGACATCCCAACCTTCATATAATTATTATTGTATACAACTCATAGCCCAGTCTACAAGCTAAATGAAATAGAATTCATAAACTATTACAAGTCTTCCCAATTATTAAATAAGTTGTGTGGACTTCAACATGTACATACTACTGCAGATGGCTTAATAGCACCCATTTGAAGTAGCAACTTGTTGAAGAAAATGATTGGAAATAATGAAGCAACCGAAGAAGATTGCAAACATCCCCGGGAATCAATTGTCATCCTGTAAAATCAACAAATTACACAATCAAGACACCATCGTAATGGCGAGCCACAAATACACTAGAGATATTAAAGATACAAATAATGGAAGCAATGAAGCGGGTATGACTGTTATATCCCATGTCAACCAGGGCATACGTTCGTAGAGGTTGTACACTAACAACCACGACACGTCCATACAACATACGACAACAAGACAAAGATAAAGTGATGCGTTGTTTGCAACTTCTCGAACAACAAAATGAAAAGTCAATATCCATTTTAATTATAAATTTACAGAATCAGCAACACTATGGATGTCACTGAAAGGTTTCTAGGACTCACCTTTCGCAGACCAAATTGCCTTTGTCGAAATCCAATAAAAACACTGTATACCAACAATAACACCCAAGTACTCAGGGACCACAAATCCTTATAAACATGTCGCCTAATACAAACTAAGATCTAGCTAACCTTCATAAATCTTTTCTTCAAATAATTCACAAGTAAACAGAAGATGGAGAAGCATACAAGCGACTTATATTACATTTCCCGGCGATCATGCGAGTCTATCCATGATTATTTTAACCGTTCTAACTAAACAATGATAGGTACATGTGAGTGTAACACCCGAATGGCGATTGAAGAATTCAAACGAAAACTTGAAGATGAATCAAACTTATGCAAGTAAATTAAAAAAATATCTAGTAGAAACATTTGAGGACATTTGATCAAGGGCTTTGGCACATATGAGACTAGAAGAAGATCTGGCCTCAAAGAAAAAGTCAAAAATGTATCACTATGATAGAAACCTCGATTAATCCACAAAGATCATATTGAAGCTTGGTTACAACGGTCATATGACCAAGTCCTTGAGTTTGTTTAAGGTTTGAATAAGTATTTGTATTAGTCCTGATTTGTTTCCTGTTTTTTAGCTGTTAGTTTGTTTCGTTTGTTTCGTTTGTATGCCTATAAATGACAGCTTGATTAGTTGAATTAATCATCACATTTAAAGTGAGTTTGTGTGTGTTATCAGTTGGTTTCAACAAGTGGTATCAGAGCAAAATTGTGTGATCCATTCGAGAAGAGAGTGACAAGATGACTGAAGGAAACTCATCGCAAGGCTTTGTTATTCCCAAATTCGATGGAGATTATGATCATTGGAGTATAGTCATGGAGAACTTGCTTCGATCCAAAGAATTATGGTCGACAATTGAAACTGGCTATGTTGAGCCTAATGCCGGAGATCAGATCTCAGATACAAGAAGAAAGGAACTGGATGCCATGAAGCTTATCGATTTGAAGGCTTTGAACTATCTGTTCTATTCAATCGATAAGAATATTCTCAAGACCATCTCACAGAAAGATACAGCGAAGCAGCTGTGGGCAGCAATGAAGGTAAAATACAAGGGGAATGCACGAGTAAAGAGGGCTCAGTTGCAGAGGTTAAGAAGAGATTTTGAGACCTTAGAGATGAAGAATGGCGAAACCATTGTGGAGTACTTTGGTAGAGTCATGACTGTGTCAAATGAAATGAGGAATAATGGTGAAGAAATAACTGAGGTTAAGGTGGTAGAAAAGATCTTGAGAACACTTACACCAAACTTTAATTTTGTGGTGTGTTCAATTGAAGAATCCAAAGATTTGGATACATTCACTATTGATGAGTTACAAAGCTCATTACTGGTGCATGAGCAGAAGCTAGTCAAGAAGGAAGTAGAATATCATGCACTACAGGTTGAAGATCAGAACTATGGACGTGGATTTGGTAGAGGTAGTAGAGGAGGATCGGTGAGAGGTAGAGGACGTGGAAACTTTGACAAATCAATGATAGAATGTTACAAGTGTCATCAGATGGGACACTTTCAATTTGAATGTCCTCGAGAAGACTAGGGGGTGAATTATGCAGAATTTGATGAGAATGAGGAACTGGTTCTTATGGCTCACATGAAGAATGATGTCGTTGTAAACAAGGGGTATTGGTTATTATATTCTGCATGTTCAAACCACATGACAGGTATGAAGAAATGGTTTACTAGGCTGGATGAAACTATCAAACACACTGTAAAGTTAGGCAATGGGCTGAGATTGTAGGTAAAAGGCTTGGGAGATGTTCGTTTTGAAATAGATGGCATCATGCAAGTCTTTACAAATGTTTACTATGTTCCTTAGTTAACTTTAAACCTGATTAGTGCGGGTCAGCTTCAAGAAAAGAAAGTAAAGGTGGTGTTTGAAGATAGAGTATGCCATGTTTATCATCCAAGAAGAGGTCTGATCATGAAGTCAACAGTGGCCAAAAACAGAATGTTCATAGTGTATGGGCATCAAAAGGATGTTATTGGTCATTGCTTGCAGGTAGCAGATGACAATACTACTCACATCTGGCACAAAAGATTTGGTCATGTGAATCACAAGGCGATTAAAAACCATGTAGTATCACAATATGGTGAAGGGAATACCTCAAGTTTGTGGGAAAACATTGGTATGTGGGACTTGCAATGTTGGGAAACAAAACAGGATAACAATTCCGAATAAGGTAATTTGGAGATCCACTCAAAGGTTAGAGCTTGTGCACACAGATCTTTGTGGGTCAATCACAACAATGTCTCAAAGTGGAAAGAGGTATGTACTTGTTTTTATTGATGATTTCACATGCAAGACATGGGTTTACTTGCTGGGAAACAAAGGGGAAAGTTTTGAGCACTTTAAGAAATTTAAAGCAATGGTTGAAACAGAAGTGGGTTCTAAAATAAAAATGTTGAGAAGCGATAGAGGGGGAGAGTTTACTTCACATCAGTTTACTGAATTTTGTGAAGTAAACGGAATGAAAAAGGCAGTTAATAGCTGCCTACACCCCACAACAAAATGGTGTGGCTAAGAGACGAAATTGAACACTGATGAATATGGTGAGATGTTTGTTAGTAGAAAAACAGGTGCCCAAATGCTTCTGGCCAGAAGCAACTATCTGAGCTTGTCACATTATGAACAGGTGTGTGTCTAGAGCTCTAGACAAGAAGGTACTTGAAGAATTATGGACTGGAGATAAGCCAAATGTTGATTACTTTCGTGTGCTTGGATGTATTGGTCATGTCCATATTCCCTCCCAAGTCAAAACCAAGTTAGATGCAAGTAGCCAAAAATGTGTGTTGTTTGGCATTATCATTGGTTGTAAGGCTTACAGGCTCTATGATCCAATTCAAAAGAAGATCATCATTAGCAGAGATGTCATATTTGAAGAGCATCAAAAATGGAATTAGGATAAAGAAACTATAAGGGAGGGAGAATTGATAATAAAAGAAGAACCTGGTCATCAAGTTGCAGTTACAGACAATGAAGAAGATGGGGATATGGAACCACAAGTTCAAGAACAGGCTCAAGAAAGTGGTGCTCTCATTCCAAATGAAGACCCACAAGCAAGCATTGCAGATTAGAGAAATACTGTAGTCACAAGTAAGGCAGCTGAATCCTCTACCAGAAATAGAAGACAACTGGGTTGGATGCAAGATTATAGAACTGGTCATGAGTTATTTGAAGAAGAAAATGGAGAAGAAGAAGATGGATTTGCCATGTATACAGCTCAAGGAGATTCTACTACCTTTGAAGAAGCAAGAAAAGAAGCTAAGTGGGTGAAAGCCATGGAAGATGAAATAAATGCAATAAAGAGAAATGGAACATGGGAGTTAGTAAATATGCCTGCTGAAGTTGTACCTATTGGCGTAAAATGGGTATACAAAACCAAGCTGAATGAAGAAGGGAATATAGACAAGTATAAGACAAGACTTGTGGTTAAAGGCTATGCACAACAAAAAGGGGTGGACTTTGAAGAAGTGTTTGCACCAGTGGCTAAGTGGGACACTATTCGAATCATTCTAGCTATCTCTGCTCAAAGAAATTGGAGGGTGTTTCAACTTGATGATAAAAGCGCCTTCTTAAATTGTAAGCTCAAGGAGACTGTGTATGTTGAACAATCTCTTGGGTTTGTCAAACAGGGAGAAGAAGCAAAGGTGTACAAATTGAAGAGAGCTCTATATGGGTTGAAACAGTCCCCTAGAGCCTGCATAGAGAAGTATTTCAAGAAGGAACGATTCAAACAAGAGTTAAATGCATGAAATAGTAACCTACTTTCATAAAATTTCTTATTATAACATTCTACTTTTGTTTTTCTTTATTACAGCAATGTACTTTCAAATTATTTTTTATTAAGGCATTGTACTTTAAAAAATCTACCCATAATAACAATGGGTARCCTGTTACCTTTTAAACCGGTTAACCCTTTGACTTTTTTGCTTGTGTGGCTTTAATGAGGTGATGTGGATTGACACATCATTTTGATGACTTAACTAAAAAATTAAAATAAAAACATATTTCAAATTATTATTAGTGATTTTCATTTTTCATTGCTATGATCTAAAAAACATTTAATTTTTTTTTTTTACTTTTTCTTATTAAGTTGCATTCAAATTAAATATTCTTAGAGTAAAATATTTATTAAATAAATATGAAACATTATTTTCGAGTTATATTTTGTTTGTAAAAAAGTAACTTTTCCTATTTTATGTTGTTCAAATAAATACATATTTTTAAAGTTCAATTTGAAATATTAACGAAATAAATTGTTGTCTACATTTTTTTAATATTGTTATATTAATAAATAATTCAAAAAAATCTAATTAATTTAATATATTTATACGCCAAGTAAAAAAAATTCGAACAAATATAATATATTTTTTAAAAGATAATATTTTTTGTTAAAAAATGAACAATTCTTATTTTCCTTTTTTCAAAAAACACATATTTTTAAAAAAATATTAGCGAGATAAATTGTGTTTTACTAGTTTTATTGATATTGGTATATTAATGAATAATTTAGAATTATTTTAATTCATTTAATACATTTATTAAATAACATGTAAAATATCTAAATATTAAAATTAAAAATACAGTGTTTAATAAGAACTAGTAGATGCAATAATAAAATAATTTTGAAAGTACAATGATGTAGTAAGAAAGTCACATCACTATAGTACACGTGGACAGCCTACGTAGACAATGAGGTGACATGGAAACCTAGTATAATGGGTAAATTTAAATCAAAAGGTTACCCAATGCTATAATGGGTAAATTTTTCAAAGTACAATGTTCTAATAAAAATTAGTTTGAAAGTGCATTGCTGTAATAAAAAAAAACTGAAAGTACAATGTTATAATAAAGAAATTTATGAAAGTAGATTGCTAGTTTATGCATTTTGCCCTTCAAACAAAGTCAGTTTGATCATACTTTGTTTATCAAAAGGGTATGGAATAATAATCTTGTGGTAAGTCTCTATGTTGATGATTTGATATATGCAGGAACAAATACTATGATCTGTGAAGGTTTTAAAAGATCTATTCAAAAGGAAATTGAAATGACAGATCTTGGCATGATGAAATACTTTCTAGGTGTTGACGTAAAGCAATCTGAGGATGAGATTCATATTTGCCAAAAGAAGTATTCTAAGGAAATTATCGAAAGGTTTCAAATGCAAGAGAGTCATCCAGTAGATAATCCAATTGTGCCTGGTGCTGTTCTTACTAAGGAAGGAGGAGGGGAGGAGATTGACCCAACACGATACAAGAAGTTGATAGGAAGTCTTATGTATGTTACTGTCACAAGGCCATAATTAACCTATGTAGTGTGCTTGTTAGCAAGATTCATGTCAAAACCAAGGCTGGAACATTTGGATGCAGCAAAAAGGGTGTTAAGATACTTGAAGGGAACAACTACTTATGGGTTATTCTATGGAAGAAAGTCTTTACTGATAGTGATTATGCGAGGGATGTGGAAGATAGAAAGTGTACGTCTGGCTACATATGTTTGTACAGTGGGGCTGCTATAAGTTGGAGTTCAAGGAAACAAGAAATTGTCACACTCTCATCTACTGAGGCAGAGTATGTAACAGCAACCAACGGTGCATGCCATTGCAAATGGCTCAAAGGTTTACTTGAAGAGTTGGGTGAGAAACAAGAAGGTGCAATTGAAGTTATGTGCAATAACACATCAACTATAAAGCTATCAGAGAATCCGGTTATGCACAGGAGAACAAAACACATTGATGTAAGGTTCCATTACTTAAGAGATTTGGTTAATTAAGAGGAATTGAAGTTGGTATTCTGCAACACTAAGAATCAGTTAGCTGACATAATGACGAAGCCCATCAAACTAGAAGATTTTAGCAGGTTGCGAGCATCACTGGGTTTGAAGGATATAAACTGAACTAGCTCTAGTTCAGTTTAGGGGAGGATATTGAAGCTTGGTTACAACGGTCATATGACCAAGTCCTCGAGTCTGTTTAAGGTTTGAATAAGTATTTGGATTAGTACTGATTTGTTTCCTGTTTTTTAGCTGTTAGTTTGTTGAGTCTGTTTCGTTTTGTATGCCTATAAATGGCAGCTTGATTAGTTGAATAAATCATCA
Organism: Cynara cardunculus var. scolymus; assembly: GCF_001531365.2. Taxonomy (NCBI): domain Eukaryota; kingdom Viridiplantae; phylum Streptophyta; class Magnoliopsida; order Asterales; family Asteraceae; genus Cynara; species Cynara cardunculus. The sequence goes on from NC_037532.1 coordinate 10,128,816, forward strand.
CATTTAAAGTGAGTTTGTGTGTGTTCTCACTTGGTTTCAACAGATCAAACCACAAGCCCAAACCATACTCACGTCCAGAAAAAGTTATATATATCTAATGTATAAAAGGACATCATAAGTTGATATTCCCGATAACATCCTTGAATATCGGACTACTGATTTAAAGGTAATGAGAAAGATGTGGTTTTCGCGCTTCTATCCTCAAGGCTCTCGTAAGATGCCCGAAAAGAGTGACAAACCGGATGAACAAAAAATATAATACTAAATGGTGCTACTTCCATGGAGATCAAGGTCATAAGACCGAGGATTACATAGCCTTGCGACAAGAGGTAGCATGATTAATTCAGAAAGAACATCTTAAAGATTTATTTGAAGGCAAAGGTAAAACAAAGGATGTGACTATTAAGCAACAACCTCCATCCATAACTCGTGTATACAAAGGTAATTAACTATATAACTGTGAGTCGGATATATGTGAACTAACATACTCTGTTGCTAAACGACATGTTGGTCAAGTGCCAAACATGTATTTTGCACCAAAAACATAACTGGTCGGATAAAGAATTAACTTTGGAAGCGTGCAAATTATGTTTGAAAGACAACAACAACAGCGACATCTGACAGGAAAATTATAATGAATTAACAATCCCACTAATAGCAATTGCTCGATGAATAGAGTGCTCATCGATGGAGGAAGTTCAAAGATGTCATCATCAGCAAAATCCTTCAAAATATAGGGCTCGATGACAAAGAAATTACACGATGATCAGTAGTTCTCATAGGCTTCAACGGGTCTTGGACCAACCCTGGATTCATGAGATATAAGTCGTATCTTCAACAAACCATCAAGTTCCCAACTCAATGGGCAAATTAAAAGACCATAAGTGAATAGAGGGTCACAAGTGGATGCTACAAAACAACAATGAAGACTGGAAAGGGACCTATTTTGCAATACAGCAAGAGGTGAGCATGGATGATGTTGATGATAAACTGGTTCAAGAAATCGTCCTTGAATGAGGTAAGCATGATCAAATAGTGCAAATACCAGCCTAGATCAAGAAATAAAAGAACCTCTAATATATCTTTTAAGGTCTAATTGTTAGAGCAACCTTTTCACCATTAATATGTTATTCATTGAATCATCAAATCGTTACATACAACAAATAAATTACATATATACATATATGAATGGATGCAACCCTTCACCTAAACGACACAACTATCCTCAATTATGGCAGTTATGTAACTGTCAACATGTAATTAATAACTAACTGTTACAAATTTAATGGTCAAACACCATAACTAGCTTAACCTTTAAGACCCCCCCCCCCCTTAAGCTAGTAATGGTAGCACTCCCAAGCTTTCTTTCATGACCTTGATACTTCCAATTTGAAGTTCCTCTGTAAAACAATTAACAAATTGATCTTTTGTCCCACAAAACTTAATCCTTACTTCACCATTTGTCACAAGTTCTCGAATAAAATGAAATTTAATTCTTATGTGCTTGCTCTTTTCATGGAACACTGGATTTTTTTGATAGGGATATTGCAGATTTATCGTCACAAAATATAGTAATGGGATCACCTTGTGAATGCTCCAATTCATCCAAAATTTCCCTTAACTATAGAGCTTGGCATCCGGCTATTGACAGTGACATGTATTCTGCTTTAGCATAAGATAAAGTGCCACCACACTTTGCCTTTTGGATTGCCAAGTTATAGCTCCAGATCCCATGTTGAAAATATAGCCTACTGTACGTTTTCCATCATCCAGATTTCCTCCAAAATCACTATCACTCTAACCAGTAAGCTTGAAATTCTTTTTCTTGGAATAAACAATATCATGGTCAAGAGTAACTCTAACATACTTGAGAATTCGTTTCCCTGCTTCCGAGTGACTTTTTTCAAGAGATTCCATAAACCTTTTGATCATGCTAACTGAAAAAACCATGTTTGGCCTGGTATTAATCAGATACATGAGACTACCTACCAGGCTTCTAAAGAGACTAGAATCCATATTATCATCCTTACTATCTTTGATAGTTTAATTCCAAATTCCATAGGTGTACTGGTAGGAGTAGACTATCCCATATTAAATTTATCAAGTAGGGTCTGGACATACCTTTGTTGAGTGTTCTTTATTCTTTCTTCTTGTTGTCTAACTTCTATTACCAGAAAATAGTGAAGCAGCCCCATGTCAGTCATATCAAATTCCTTCTTCATGGATACTTTGAAATCTTCTATCATTTCTTGTGAATTTCCTGTAAAGTATAGATCATCCATATATATGCAAGCCGTGAAAATCATATCTCCATCCTTTTGAGTGAAAAGAGTGTGCTCTTGAGGACATATGTTTTGAAACCATTTATTAAGAAAGCGCTCTCTATTCTACCGTACCAAGCATGTGGTGCTTGTTTTAGGCCATATAGATCCTTTTTCAAATGACAAACGTTGATCTATGTAGATATCTTCTTCAAGGCTTCCATTTAAGAAAGCTGATTTAACATCCATCTGATGTACTTTCTAGTTGTTTTGAGCAACAATAGCAAGGACCAATCTTAAATTTTCTAATCTTATGACAGGTGCAAAGACTTCTTGGTAATCAATGCCATATTTCTGTTTGTATCCTTTAACTACTAACCTTACTTTGTATCTGTCTATTTTCCCATTTTTTATTTGACTTTGTCTTATATATCTACTTAAATCCAATTGGTTTGTGAACATTTGTAAGATTTACCAATTCCCAGGTGTCATTCTTCATGATAGCTTCTATCTCCTTATCCATAACATCTTTCCATTTATCTTCTTAACTGGCTTCTTCATAAGATAATGGATTTGCATTTGAGAATAAGGCAAACTCTGCAGTATCATTAAATTCTAGTCTCCTTATGTCATTGTAGATGTCCCTCATGCTCTATATCCTCTTTTTGGTGGACTTCCAAAAGTAGACTCATGTGTAGTTGATTCTTGATAGGTTTGAGTGTTGCTAGATGTTATAGGAGTTTTTACTGTTGGAGGAGTCTGATCATGATCACCTTGATTTAAATTGATTTCCTTTTGATCCGCATCACCTTCTAAGATTTGTATAGTATTTCCTTCCTGTTTTGATAGATCATTCCATCCTTTTCATTCATCAAACACCACATCTCTACTTATGTTGATTTCTTTAGTGATGGGATTGTGCAACTTGTAGGCTTTTGATCTGTCACTGTATCCCACAAATATGGTATTTTCTGATTCGTCATCCAGTTTGTTCCTTTTTTGTTCAGGTATATATGAGTAAGTAATGCACCCAAAGGTTCTAAAATGACCAACAGTGGGTTTATACCCAGTCCAAGCTTCTTGTGATGTCATTTTAGATAGACCTTTTGTAGATGTTCTATTCATTAGGTAGCATGCATAAACCACTACTTCTCCCAAGAAAGAATTGTCCAGCTTTTTGCTCTTTAACATGCTCCTAGCCTTCTCAATTATTGTCCTATTCAGTCTTTTTGCTACCCCATTTTGCCAAGGTGTGTACCTAGTAGTTAGTTGATAATGGACCCTATTTTCTTTTAGAAAATTTAAGAAATAGGTAGAGTTATATTCTCTATTACCATCTGATCTAATAGTTTTGATCAGATGTCCACTTTGCCTTTCAACACAAGTCTTGAAGATCTTAAAATTATTGAAGACCTCAAAATTTTCTTTTAACAAGTAAACCCATAATTTTCGGTTATGGTCACTATGAAAGTGGCTCTCCAGGCTCCTTCTTGAGGAAAGAATTCTCTTGTTTGTTTCCTAAGCATGTAGCCTTCAAATGTCTTTTCTACCTTGCTTATATTGGATAGTCCCTTTACTAGGTTGTATCTATGCATGTAACTTAGATATCCAAAGTTTGTATGACCAAATCTGTAGTGCCATAACAAAGAATTCTGCTTTGTGGATAGATTGAAAGAAAATAAAGTATTTTCCTTAATCTAAAGGGAAACATTTTTATTTCTGTCATGCTAGTCTTACCAAGCGTGCTTCCATTTAAATCATTTATTTCACACATTTCATCTCTGAAATGCAGATCATATCCTTTTTGGAAGAGCTATCCAACACTAAGCAAGTTGTGTTTTAATTCTGGCGCATAGTAAATGCTTGGTATCTTCTTTTGTCCAATTTTTATGTTAACCAAAATCTCTCCAATTTTGTGTACACTTAATCTTTTGTTATATCCAGTTCTTACTTCTTTCTTTTGCGTTTCATCAATTTGTGCAAAGATATCCCATTTTCAGTCATGTGATTACTGCAGCCATTATCGATATACCATGTATCATCAAAACATACTTCCTGAGTACTAAGTATCATGAACATGGTATCATCATCATTTCCATCTTATATGTTGATAAAAGTATTATCTCTTTGGTCTGCTATTCTTTTTCTGCAATATTTGGCTATATGGTCAAACCTTTGGCAGTGATAGCACTGTACTGGTGATGATGGTTTCCCTCTGCCTCTTCCTTTCATTTCTCCTTCTTGTTCTCTATCAGAAATTTTGTTCCTCTCTTGCGTGTTTGAATACTGTAAGTGAAATGCTTGTTCATAAGGTGTGGAATCAAATTATCTCATCCTGAGTTCATGAGATTGGAGGGTGTTGATCCTCTCTCTCAGTGATTTGATGATAATCCCTTTTTCCTTTCGATGTATTTTTGTGATTCTGTACTTTCAGTTCCAGCGATCAATACACTGAGCATGTTCAGTGATCGCTGAAGAACTCGCATTGTAATTCATTCAGAGACAACGATACTTCAAGAAAACAACACTCACACCAAAGATCC
>NC_037532.1:10133719-10135467 GCF_001531365.2 Cynara cardunculus var. scolymus
TTCCCTCGCAAATCCGTCGCAGATCCGTCGCTAAGTACATCCCTCGCTGATTCGTCGCAGATCCGTCGCTGATAGCATTACCTACGACTGTTTGACCGACGGAGTATCAGCGACGGATCAGCGACGGACGGAGCTTTCAGCGACGGATCAGTGAGGGAATTTTCCCTCGCTGATACCCAACATTTTTGTAGTGATTGTTAAGGAGAGTTTTTTTGGTATTGTTCATATGACGGGGACATCTTCTTCAATTCTTAAATCTGCCATTGATACTTTATTTGCTGAACATGGATTGAGTTTGATACAAGTAAGAGGGCAAGATTATGACGGAGCACGCAATATGCATGGTGAGTTCAATGGGTTAAAGGCCTTGATCTTGAATGAAAATAGCTCGTCATATTATATCCAATGTTTTACTCACCAACTTCAATTAGTTGTTGTGGTGATTGCAAATAAACATGACAGAGTTGAGAACTTTTTTAATATGTTAGGAATGGTGATCAATGTGGTGAATGCTTTTTGCAAGCGTAAAGACATACTTCGACAAAGTTACAAAGATAGAATGTAAGAAGCAATTGGTAAGTGTGAAATTGATATTGGAACAGGGAAATACCAAGAGCTTTCTCTTATACGAGCCGGAGATACACGGTGGGGTTCTCATTACAAAATCATTTTGAGCTTGATTGCTTTGTTTCCGAATGTTGTTGAAGTGCTCCAGTATGTTGAAGAGGATGGGAATAATGGTTTTAGTCGCACTCAAGCAACTAGTATTTTAGCATATTTGAAAACATTTGATTTCGTGATTTATTTGCATTTGATGTTTCATATTTTAGAGGTCACAAACTTGTTGTCACAGGCTTTTCAAAAAAAGGATCAAGATATTTTGGAAGCAGTTTCATTGATAAGATGAACAAAACAACTATTGCAACAATTTAGAGAAACTAGTTTTGAGCTACTTTGAAGAAAATGTATTCCTTTTATGAAGCAAATGGCATTAAAGCTTTGGATATGGAAGGTCGTTATTCAAAAAATGGAAGACAAAGGACCAACATCACCAAACGTCATTATTACAAGTTTAATATTTTTAACACTGTTGTGGACATGCAAATCAAGAATTTTGGGGATCGATTTAGTGAGGTAAGTACTGAATTAGTTAAAAATATAGCAACTTTGAGTCCATGTGGTTCATTTTCGCAGTTCAATGTATCAGATTTATTGAAGTTGAGTGAGTTATATCCTCAAGATTTTAGTCATATGGAAAGGATCGCTCTTAAGAAACAACTTAACATGTAATATTTGATTGTACGTCAAGATGAAAGATTTGTCAATTTGAGTGGTATTGCCGAGCTCGCTAGATTGCTAGTGTAAACAAAAAAGCATAAAACTTATCCTCTAGTATATTGGTTATTGAAGTTAGCTTTGGTTTTGTCAGTTGCTACTGCAACAGTCGAAAGATGAATTTATGCTATGAAGATTGTGAAGTTAGATTTGTGCAACAAAATCAGTGATGAATTTTTGAATGCTGCAATGATATGTACTATAGAAAAAAAACATTTCTTACAGTTTCAAATGATGATGTAATTACTCAATTTCAAAGGATGAAGAGTCGTAGGGCATAGTTGTAAGAGGTAACTTTTTATCATTTTTGTATGAAATCGAAGTTAATTATTATTTTATCTTATATCATCCCCCCTACAGTATATTTTTCTGCATCTGCCACTGTGTATATATATATATATATATATATATAT
>NC_037532.1:10137817-10144342 GCF_001531365.2 Cynara cardunculus var. scolymus
TGTTTTTATAAATTAAGAAAAATAAAAATAAAAATTAATTTATTAATTAATAAATATCATATTATAGTGTGTATATATATATATATATATATATATATATATATAATATCATAATTAAATCCTTACAAATTTAATTATAAAAGAAAAAATAAATTAGTGGGTCTCGTCTTCCTCCCCATGATGCGTACAATGGCCATTAACCTCCCATGACACTCCCTTCACGATGCATGATGCATGTTATGGTTCCCATTAACCTCCCCATAACACTCCATTGGAGATGCTCTAATGGTGGTTAGAGAAACGGACCAAATTTGGTCATTTTTGTATACCATAATTACGAATGTGTAATTCTATAACTGTAAGAACCAAAAGTGTTAGAGATAACAAACCATAGGGGCCAAATTTGTTCCTTACTCTTTTATATATATAAAAATCTGATAGCTAATATTAAACCATTCGTAACATGTAAACAAAAATCAGTTGCAAATTTCTTGTATTTAGTTCATAAAAATTAAATCGCTAAACTCATCAATTCTTTTTCCCATTTTCTTCCTTCAACATTTTGGAAGATCCTTTGGAGGTGGCAAAATCGACTCCTTTGCTCCCTTCCCATTTTCCACCAAGAACGCCATTTTTAACCCCCAACTTGTGTGCACTTCCAGATGGCAATGCAGGAACCACACTCCAGGATTATCAGCTCGAAATCGAATCGCTACCCAACCGCCCGAAGGCACCCCAATTGTGTTCCGTTCAACAGGGTCGATAACATTGAAATTCTTCGAGTCGATCTTAGGGTTATAGTTTCCAATTCCCTTCCCGACTGCGAAGAAATTGAACCCATGGAGATGAATCGGGTGGTTCTCTGGAGCTATTATACTCGTATCTTGTAGTACCAATTGAACGGTGGAATTATATTTTAGCCGATAGAGCTTGGTTCCGGTATTCGTAGATAGGTTTGTGGGTGGTGGTCCAGTATAATTGAACGCACTCGGCGGATTAGCAGGGAAATCTGTAGTGAAGACACCTTTGGTGTTGAAATAATGTGCTTGAAGGAGAGCTGTGGTGGGCATTACAAAAGTAATATTGTTAATGCCCGCCACAACTCGGCTTCCGTTGCCCGCTTTACAAGTCGGGCATGGGTTGATACCCAACCCGACTGTAAAATATAAGGAATGATCGATCTTTAAGGGCACTTTGGCAGGAAACCTTTTCGAGTTCAAGCTACGGAGGGAATTTATGAAGTTGTTAGCCACTACGGTGGCATTTATTGGCGGTGGGGTGGTTAGGGTGGTGGGAGAGGAAGAAAGGGTGCCGGTGTAGTGGATGGTGGCAGTGGCGGTCTTGTTGTCGACTGCAATTGGCGAGTCCATGAATGGGGCAGCAATCATCGCGTACTTGCCGGATTTCTTGTCGGCTGTGATGATGGCATTGGTGGTTTGGCCCGGTGCTATCACAATTGTGTCAGTTTTGAACGGTTTCACATAGACGGCGTCCACTTCAACCACCGTGAGCTGGTGGCCGGCGATCTTAAAGAACAGTTCTTCGTTGAGTGCAGCGTTGATGATACGTAGCATGTAAGATTTTCCTTTTTCTACACTCAATTGAAACCCTCCTGCAATTAAAAGAAGAACTAATTAAAGCATCATAATTCATTCAAATGGCAACACAAATTTAAGGGTTTCACATATTCTTGAATGATACTGAAACACTAAAACTTAATAGTGTCGAACAATCTGTACACGTCTAATCTCCTCTCAACACTTTAACGGACGATCTGTTCGTCAATGGCTTTCTTGTAGAATAATGTGTTTCATATACTATTACACCTACCTTGTGTTTGGCAACCAAGGTTTCGTCCGGGATGACCATTGATCGTATGGGCATCCGAGATGTTCGGAGCCAAACCAGATTTCATTGCTTGATTGATCACGGATTCGGTATCTGATTTCCACCATTCACCTGCAATATCAAGAAGCCGGGCAATGGTTAAACGAATAAAAAACCCCTCTTTTAGAGCTACAGCGACCAAACGCATAACAAGTTGTATACAACTTTCGCCGTATAGTTGTTCTTAATTTGTCCATTGTAGTTTGGAAACGAATTGAAGTTAAAGATCTAACCTAAAATCACAACTTGTTCCATATGGGGTTTGGGAAATGGATACGGAACACCAAGTTTAGGCAAGATGACAATGGCACCATGGACTGTGGCCCTTAGCCACAAAATATGAGCATGCCAGAAAAGCGTGCCCCGTTGCCCGGTGATCGTGAAGTTATACACATAGTTCTGCCCAGGTTGGATGGGGCATTGCGTTATGTATGCTGGGCCATCCGCCCATCCTGTGCGCAGTTGTCTTATTCCATGCCTGCCATTAAAACAGTAAAAAAGAGTTTGTACAAGTATACCACACTCGAACCAACTAATCGGGACAGTAAACATGAAGTTGATTCTCACTCTCAGGTAAATTTCATATGACCAAATCTTTGATTGTATATAAAACTGTACCAGTGGATGGAGACGTTGTATTTGACATGGTTGACGACCTTGACGAGCACGTTATCACCTTCCCGAGCGTAAAGAGTTGGTCCAGGAAAACGACCATTAACGGTCACAATAGGCTTGCTTGAGCATAAACGGTTCGCATTCTTTGTAACCACCTATGTACATGCACATGTGAATTACGATACGGAATTGAGATCTTTTCGATCCTAAATTATTTCGAGTTCGTTATATAATACAAATATATACGAAATTAAGCCTGTTTATTATGTGATCGAACCTGACCCAAACGGCCAAACCAAACCTTTTTTAAGCATGCATGCATGCACGTCATGTATACAACTAACTTCATGTCTTCAATTTAAAAAGATGCACTGCATCAGTGTTTCGTGATCATTTGAAAACGAAAAATAAGAAAAATACCCCAAAAGAAGACACTACTCACATTGAACTTGTAGTGACGAACCCGACCCTGAACCAGCAATGGGAACAAGAACCCGATCACCATTAAAGCTCGAACCCAACTCTCCATCTTCATAAATTTGATTAGATGGTGGGTGTGTGTGTGTGTGTGTGAGAGGTGGGGATGAGAGATCAATGACTAGCCAACGCAAGCTTATATATGGATTATGACCTGATTGCTGAGACGTCGTTTTAGCAGGAGCAGAGGCAGCAGCAGCAGCAGCTGCTGGTAGTAGTTTGAACAGGAAGACGACACTTGATTTATTTCTTTGTTTCAAAGCAAGCGTCGATTTATTGTTAGGTTTGGTTTATCGCATTTCTTGGGTTTCACATAAAGTAATAGAGGTTGGGAGTTAGTTTAGAGTGTCTATTTCTAATCAAATATTCTCTCTTTTAATTTATTTATATTAATTAATTAAAAACTCCAATTTTATTGTTAAATGGATATTATGAGTCAGAGGCGGAACACAAGCTTTTTAAACGAGGGGAACCTAAATTTTATAAATGCGTCGTATAAACGAGTGTATGTACAGTTTGCTTCAATTAGGGTTGTAAACGAGAAAAGACACTACCTAAAATTAGGGCTGTAAACGAACACGAACGATAAACAAACGAAATTTTTTATGTTCATGTTCACTCGTTAAGAAAATGTGCTTGTTCAAGTTCGATAATATTCGTTTGTTAAGATAGATGCTCTTTTAAAGCGCAACTCATAGGTGATCCAAATCCCTTTTTACACTTAACACACGACTCTAACCGTTTTAGAAGTCTTGTTAAAACTAGATTTGATTTCGTAACGATTTTCCAAAAATGTTATATAAAAAGTTGATATGATGATTTAATTCTTGAGTTCGAATAGAATGTTATTTTATATGTTTATTTCGAATTTGTTTCATGAGTATGGTGTAAAATGTTATAATATATAAATTATAGTGGAATAAATGCAATTTTGCAAGTTGCATTTTACATAGGGATGAATATCGGAACCAGACATTTGTCTGTGGAACTATCAGTTCTTGGATTAGAACCAATACAATTGGTTACGGTTCTTAAAATACGGAACCAATCGGGACTAGTTCTGGTTCCGCTTCTCATTTTTTTGGAACCGTTAATCGTTGGGTACCTGTAGGGATTGATCGAAATCGAAGCCGACGGGGACCCGTTATTTTTTTAATAAAAATTATTTTATATATTTATTATATTCAATAAACTAAAATTTAAATTATTAATTTACTTTTTAGGATTACACTTATCACCGCTTCCTTAAGAATTGAATTAGTTCTCTCAGTCTCTTAGTCCCTTAGTTTTTAGTTTTATAGGTTTAGTTTTCACCATTTGTAGTATTTACTTTTTTATGTTGTTACTTTGTAATAGACTAGTAATTACTTTTTGATAGTATAAAAAATGATAAATTTTTTAAAAGAAACCGAGTACTCGGTACCAATTCCCAAATATAAAGAACCTCTGTAACTGATTTCGGTTCCATTTTCTTCATTAATTCCAGGAATCGCCGGTTCTGTTTTCGGGACCGGTTTGATAAATTTGGTCGGGTACGCCTTTGCTCACCCTTAAATTTTTACATGTGATATGGTTGGTCCGGTAGCTTGAAGTCACATGTTAAAAAGGAAGGTTAGCAGCTCTCAATTAGGGAGGACCTAGAAATTTTTTCAAATGTTGATATCTTTTGATTATAAGAAACATATTGGGAATATTTTTTACAAATCATCGTTGGTCTGGTGGTTAGTCCATTGTTTTTCTTATGTGAGGTCATGTATTCAAGTCTTTTATTGCAAATTTTTTTTCCAGAAACATAATAAATCTCAAATTAAAAGCCAAAAAACTAAAAAAATGACACTAACGAGATTCCAACTTGGGTCTGGGGTGTAAAAAAAACCTTACAAACCAACTCTACCAAGGAAAACTTATGTTTTTATCGTAGTTTCAAAATATATATGATGAAAGAAATCATGAAGAATGAAGATGGTATATTGGTATTTGGATTTATGTATCCTTGTTTCAAACTTTGGTATATTATCAGTATTATGAGACTAGATGAAGAATCGTGTGAGAAGGAATCTTGACCCTTCATCACCTTTAATCTCAACTCACCCATGAATCGCGTTTAATAGGGAGATTGATCCAGTGCATCTCATTTCGGTGCATCTAATCCTAATGTGCATCGAAGAATGAAAATCCCTTCTTATTCTTCTCATTTTTAACTCCCCTTTTCAACGGAACCCAACCCAATGAAACCATGACTCTTATGTAGTTTTTTTTTGAGTTTTTAAATGTTGAAAATTGGATCTTCTGAATATTTCTTTGTTCATTTTGTTGAACTTTAGACTTTCACTTAAATAATTAAATTAGATATTAGATTGAGTTAAGATTATATTGCATCTTAAATCAATTAAGAAAATGGAAATGAATAATTTGTTTGGAAATTTGGAATGAAGTAAGAACCATGAAGATGTCAAGTTGCAAAGCTGGAACATCAAACATGGTGTTGGAAAATTTAAAAAATATTGTTTCCACCCTGAAATCCGACCCGAACCACCTCGAAACTGACGGACTTGTTCATACTCTCTTTACACTTTGGATTCTATCCCCCCACCTGAAACCCGATCAAGTATTGGGTTTTTCCACCAACCTGACCTAACCTGACCCGACCCGACCGTTGCACACCCTGACCTATGATAAGTGTCAATTTTACATATATTTTTATGCTAAAGTTGTCTAATAATTAATATTAATTAGATGCTTAAAAGTTCTAATTTAGTTTTAATTATTTGAGGCAATTCAAGTTGGGAAAGAAAAAAATAACAATTTGATTATTTATTCATTTTTCTTTTGTTTTCTTGTTGATCTCACAACAAACAGCCCAACAGAAAAGGCCCATCAGCACTAATAGTCCAACAATCAGCAGCCCATAAAAAATCAGCAGCCCAACAGAGGTTTTTTTTTATCGAGCGATAGAAGCAAGGCTGCTGCCCAAGACCAAAATCAGAACGATGGAGACGGGATTTTGTGCAGCAGAGACATGGGCAGAACGATGGAGACGGAAGATCGTGGGCAGAGAGGGATCGAGGGAGCAGAGTCGGTCGATAAAATTGGGAGCAAAGGAGGCGATTGGGGCTGTTGATATAGAGGAAATCAAAAGGGCAGCGATATATAGCGAGCTCGAGACAAAAATCAGGGGAGATAGAATTGGAGAGAAGCTGTCGATTAGAGAGGAGATTAACAAACGAAAGCAGAAATTGAGAGGATTTTTAGAAGAAGGAAGGATTGTCGATCGAGAAGCTGTCGATTGAGATTGAGAGGGATTTAAGAAGCTGTAAATTGAGAGGACGAAGGGCTGTTAAAAAAGGTCAGTAGCAAAACAGAAGCTGTCGAAAGAAGAAGAAGTCGAGAGGGAGAAGCGGTCGATTGGAGAGAAGCTGTCGATTGGGAGGAGAAACAGGGACCAATTTCTAGATTTTAGGAGTGTTTTCTGAGACGAATTCTAAAGGTTATTGTCAATTTCTCCGTTTCAATCAACAGGTTAGTTTACATTTATTTTAGACATGA
>NC_037532.1:10145087-10152780 GCF_001531365.2 Cynara cardunculus var. scolymus
GAGACGACCCTACTTATCGCTATCACAAGTTGTGTTTTAGAGATAATAGGCTTATTTTTATAAAATTCTATAATTTGCCGGACTCGACACCCGTCCAATTTTTGGCGCCACTGCCGGGGAACTCGGCAAGTTTAACTGTTTATGCCAAGATCGTTTCGTGCAGGTTCACCATTGCCAATTGATCCGGAAATTGAGAAAACCGCAAAGAAGCTAAGAAAGCAAGCTAAGCTTCGAAAGAAGCAAGGCGCGTCTACTTCTTCACCGGTTCTCAATATTTGGAAAGATATTGAGTTGTCATCCGATTCTGAAGACCAAATGGAGGAAGAAGAAGAGAAAGCTCATTCTGAGCAAGAAGAACCGGTCATCGAGACTGAAGAGAAAATGGTAAATCCCGAACGCATTTTAAGGGAATGAGCAGCACCCAACGTCACCGAGCAACCTCTTTGTATCACTTATCCGCCGGAAGAGGTAAGTGTTGAACTTAAGACTGGTTTAATACACTTACTGCCTCGTTTTCATGGTTTAGCTAACAAAGACACGTACAAGCATATGACCGAGTTCCACATGGTATGCTTGGGGATGAAGCCGCAAGGCACGACGGTGGAGAATCTCAAGCTGAAGGCATTTCCATTCTCCCTAGTTGACGCAGCTAGGGAGTGGCTTTTCTACTTACCGCCGGGATCCATCACTACTTGGGCGCAAATGGCAAGAGCATTCTTTGACAAGTATTTTCCCGCATCCAAAGCCGCCGGGCTTAGAAGAGAGATATGTGGGATCAAGCAGAAGGACATGGAGTCTTTATACGAGTATTGGGAGCGCTTCAAGCGCCTTTGTGTAAGTTGTCCTCAACATGGAATTTCTGATGAATTACTAATTCAGTATTTTTATGAAAGGTTGCTACCGATGGAAAGAAAGATGATGGATGCTGCGAGCGGAGGAGCTATAGTGAACAAGATGCCAACACAAGCGAGGACTTTGATAGACACCATGGCGGAAAACTCCAAGCAATTTGGAGTTCGGAGTGACATTGGCCGGGGCGCAAGTGAGGTACATGTTAAATCTTTAGAAACTAGAATAACTGATTTGACTAACATTGTGAAACAGCTTGCCATGGGTAATATGCCTCAAGTCAAGACATGTGGATTTTGCTCATCAGTGGCACACCCCACCGATGCATGCCCGACTTTACATGAAGAAGAAGAGCAAGTGAACGCCATTGGGGGTGGCAACTTTCAAAATTCAAACAACCGGGCTCCCGACCCTTTTTCGAGCACATACAACCCCAGTTGGAGGCAACATCCGAATCTGAGCTATGCCTCAAGGCAAGGACAAGGACAAGGCCAACAGTTTCAGCAAAAAGGCTCATTCCAGCAATCTCAGCAGTTTCAACCTCAACAATTCCAAGCACCGCACGGGCTTTCAGCAACAACATCCCTTTATTATATGCAATGAAGCAAGTTCCTAGATATGCTAAGTTTTTGAAAGAGTTTTGTACAAATAAAAGGAAACTAAAGGGTAATGAAAAGATAAGCATGAGTCAAAATGTGTCCGCTGTTTTGCAAAAACAGTTACCACCAAAGTGTAAAGACCCGWRYATGTTTACCATACCATGTAAGGTAGGCAATGTCTCGGTAAATCAAGCCATGTTGGACTTGGGGGCATCAATTAATGTTATGCCATATGTCATTTACTCATCTTTGGATGTAGGGCCCCTCAAGCCAACCGGTGTGGTAATCCAACTAGCGGATAGGTCTATTGTCTACCCTAAAGGGGTATTAGAGGACATGCTTGTTCAAGTGAATGAATTGGTCTTTCCGGCATATTTTTATGTTATAGATATGGAGGAGAACAATGCATCCAAGGCCGGTATGCTTTTGCTAGGTAGACCATTTTTGAAAACCTCTAAGACTAAGATAGATGTCCATAGTGGTAGTTTGACCATGGAATTTGATGGCGAGATGATTAAATTTCATATATATGATGCCATGTGATATCCAAGTGATGTTTCATCTTTATGCTTTGTTGATATTTATCGAGTCTTTATCTGATACTATGTTTGATCTATCTAATGAGGATGTGTTAGAAGTGATTCTAGATAGGGACTTAACAAATGGAAGTTTAAAGAAGCTTGCTCAAGAGTACAAGCTTGATGATGATTTTGCAGAATTGGTATCTTGGATGGAGAAAGGGCGAGCACAAAAGCCAAGGTATGAAGTTTCTAAAGTAGATTTGCCTATATCTCACACTAGACTTTTGCCTTCTGTTGAACAGGCACCCGAGCTAGAGTTGAAGACGCTACCACATCATCTGAAGTACGCCTACTTAGGAGATAAAGATACCCTTCCGGTAATCATATCCACCACTCTATCACCGAAGGAGGAAAGAGAGCTTGTGGATGTTTTGAAGGAGCACAAGAGGGCGATTGGATGGACCATCGCCGACATCAAGGGCCTTAGTCCCTCACTTTTCTAGCACAAGATTCTATTAGAGGAAGAATACAAGCCATTCCGAGAGGTGCAAAGGAGGTTGAACCCACCGATGTTGGAAGTTGTCAAGAAGGAGATACTCAAGCTTTTGGACGCCAATATGATCTACCCAATCTCTGACAACAAGTGGGTAAGCCCGGTCCAGGTAGTTCCTAAGAAAACTGGCATTACTGTGGTAGAGAATGTCGAAGGTGAGTTAGTGCCCACCCGTGTTCAAAATGGGTGGAAAGTATGTATTGATTATCGTAAGCTTAATTCATCGACTAGGAAAGACCATTTTCCCCTTCCATTCATAGACCAAATGTTAGAAAGGTTAGCCGATCGTACTCATTATTGTTTTTTGGATGGTTATTCAGGTTTTCATCAGATACCGGTTACGAGAGAGAACCAAGAGAAGACCACGTTCACCTACCCCTTCGGTACATTCGCCTACCGGAAGATGCCTTTCGGTCTTTGCAATGCACCGGCGACATTCCAACGATGTATGGTGAGTATATTTTCAGAATATGTAGAGAAYATTATTGAGGTTTTTATGGACAATTTCACAGTTTATGGTGATTCGTTTAGTTCATGCTTAGATAACTTGACCAAAATTTTAAAGAGGTGCATTGAAACTAACTTGGTTTTAAATTATGAAAAATGTCACTTCATGGTCCACCAAGGTATAGTACTTGGTCATGTTATCTCGGAAAGGGGTATAGAGGTTGACAAGGYAAAGATCGATGTCATAAAATCCTTGCCTTACCCCTCGAGTGTTAGAGAGGTCCGTTCTTTTCTCGGTCATGTAGGTTTCTACCGGCGTTTCATTAAAGACTTCTCCAAAATCACTCGACCCCTTTATGAGCTCCTACAAAAAGAGGTAGACTTTGTCTTCAATGAGGTATGTATTTGATTTATTGAAAGATATGCTTACTTCTGCCCCTATTATCCGACCTCCAAATTGGCAATCACCATTTGAGATTATGTGTGATGCTAGCAATCATGCAGTCGGAGCGGTATTGGGACATAAAGACAGTAAGAGCTCTTATGTTATCTATTATGCATCACGATCACTTGATAGTGCACAATGCAACTACTCAACCATCGAGAAAGAGTTGCTAGCAGTTGTTTTTGCTTTAGAAAAGTTTAGATCTTATCTGTTTGGCACTAAAGTGATTGTCTTTTCAGATCATGCTGCATTGAAGTTCCTGCTCAAGAAGAAAGACGCAAAGCCGAGGTTGATAAGGTGGATTCTCTTACTCCAAGAGTTTGATTTGGAGATTAGAGATAAGAGCGGAGCTGAAAATTTTGTTGCCGACCACCTTAGCCGGCTARTATTGGAWGGMGAGCCAWGCCCACTCACTKATGAGTTTCCAGATGAGCAYCTTTTCTCCGTTTCGGGCGAAACCCCCTGGTATGCAGACATTGTTAATTATTTGGTTTCAAAGAGCTTCCTAGGTGAGTTATCTAGACCCGATAGAGAAAAGATTAGGATAGAGGCTCGTCTCTACATGTGGGACGAGACGTACCTTTGGAAACATTGTCCGGACCAAGTTATCCAGCGATGTGTGCCCCAAGGGGAGTTTCAGTCTGTTTTATAGTTTTGTCACTCCCATGCTTGTGGGGGCCACTTCGGCCATAAGCGGACATATCGGAAGGTACTTGAGTGTGGGTTGTATTGGCCGACCCTTATGCGAGATTGTTATCGCTTTTGTAAGAGTTGCATGAGGTGCCAAATGACGGGAAACATTAGTTCCCGRAATCAAATGCCCCAATTTCCTATGCTAGTATGTGAGATTTTTGATGTTTGGGGCATGGATTTCATGGGACCYTTTCCCGCATCTTGCGGTAATCTTTACATTATTTTGGCCGTTGACTATGTCTCAAAATGGGTTGAGGCAAAGGCCACTCGAACTGATGATTCTCGTGTAGTTGCAGATTTTGTCAAATCTCACATATTTTCCAGGTTTGGGACGCCCAAGGCCATCATCAGTGATCGAAGCAACCATTTTTGCAACAAGGTCATTGGCGCTCTTTTCATGAAGTATGGGGTTATCCACCGCATCTCCACCGCCTACCATCCACAGTCAAACGGACAAGCCGAAGTATCAAATAGAGAGATCAAGTCCATTTTGGAGAAGACTGTGAATCCCAACCGGAAATACTAGAGCTTAAGGCTTACTGACACTTTGTGGGCCTATCGTTCGGCCTACAAGACGCCTATAGGTATGTCTCCTTTCCGGTTGGTGTACGGTAAACCTTGCCACCTCCCTGTGGAATTAGAGCACAAGGCGTATTGGGCGGTGAAAACGTGCAATATAGATTTGGATGAAGCGGGATCGCATAGGAAGCTTCAAATTCAAGAGTTAGAGGAGATACRGAACGATGCCTACGAAAATGCTCGCATCTATAAGGCGAAGACCAAGGCGTTTCATGACTCTCGTATTTCACGTAAGTCTTTCACTAAAGGTCAGAAAGTTCTCCTATATCATTCTAGATTAAAGTTATTTCCCGGTAAGTTAAGGTCCAGATGGATAGGACCTTTTGTTGTGTTAACCATTTTTTAGAATGGTGCAGTAAAGATACAAAGTCTATCTACGGGGAAGATTTTCAAAGTTAACAGCCATAGGCTAAAGCCGTTCTGTGAAAGCTTTGATGGAAGGGATTTAGAGAGGGTAGCTTTGGACACGCCAAGCTACAAGAATTGAACCGAGTATGGTCTAGCCAAAGACATAAAAGAAAGGCGCTGCGTGGGAGGCAACCCACGAATTTCCATTTCTTTTTATTTATTGCTTTCAGTTATTTAGTTTGCTTTTAGATTCTTAACTTCACTCTTGGATTTCTATGTTCTCAGGTTCACCCTGAATGTTGGACGCTTGAAGAGACACGCCCATCTCCACGGATTCTTACATTGGGAGGTCACTCATCAAATCAGGGGAGTTTTATGTTCCTTTTCCTTCATTGCTTAGAGTGTCCTCTACTTATTGCATACCTTGAGGACAATGTATGAATTAAGTGTGGGGGTGGGGTTATTTGCATGAATTGGGTATATAAATGGTTTTAGGGGTCAAATTTTTTCTTTTTGCAAATTTTGTGCTTAAATGAGGATCTTTGTCCGTTTTGACAATGTGTTAGCATGCTTTTATTGAGCTTAAATTGTTGATGACGATGAGTTTGGATGCATGTATAGCATGATTGAGCTTGATTGATAACACTTAGAGTTGATTAGTGGTAGCATTTCGGTCAAAGTAGACTATTGCTAATCTCTTGAGCTAGTTTTGAACATCGTGAGA
Organism: Cynara cardunculus var. scolymus; assembly: GCF_001531365.2. Taxonomy (NCBI): domain Eukaryota; kingdom Viridiplantae; phylum Streptophyta; class Magnoliopsida; order Asterales; family Asteraceae; genus Cynara; species Cynara cardunculus. The sequence goes on from NC_037532.1 coordinate 10,150,846, forward strand.
CTTTGAGCTTATTTAGACTAAATACTTGATATTAGTCTCAAATTCATGTCTTGTGTGATTGCGTCATTCCTAGATATGCATCTCTAGAACTTGATCTTTCTCTCCTTAAGACTACATGATATTTACATGCTAATAAACATGATAAAGGCCATCGTTTGCTCATTTTTATGTTAAACCACTAACCTTAAGCCTACCCCTTTATGATGTGATTATCCCTTTTGCACACCACTTTGAGCCTTAGCCTATTTCCTTTGTCACCCACATCATGAACTAATCCAAACACAACTCACCCGACCAATCACCAATGGAGTAGTCCCGGTCTTCCTGTATGCTCAAAAAAAAGTTGTATTTATATGTTGGAGAATACTAAAAAAAATTGAAAAAAAGAAAGGGAAGAATGAATGAAAAAGAAGAGAAAAATTCAAAAAGAAAAAAATATATATACATATGTGAAAAGCAAAATTACGTCGTCAATAAAAAAATAAAATAGACGACGAAAATGACGATACGGTTGAATATAAACGTTTCATTTCTATTCCCTATCGTCCGAAAATGAATGAGCTTCAAAGATAGATATAAAAGTCCTTTGTGAAAATAAAAATAAAGTGTAGTTGAGTAGCCGTATTCTCCGTTAGTGTTAGGTCTTAGTTACTTTTCCTATATAACTCCCTACCGTACCCAAAGCCTTGTTTTTCGTTACACATTTTAAGACCTTTTGATTTATAAGCATGTATTTTATCAAAATAGTAGAGAGTGAGAGGTTTTTCAAGCTTATGATAGATACATGTTAGTATAGTGACGATTTGAGCGATACACTTTAACCTAAGAAGTGAATCGAGTGTTGCTTCGTTAATCCCATTCGTGAGAGTTCTCGAGATTGGTTTGTGTCTACTTGATTGCGTGTGCATACCCTTTTCAATGCTTTGTTGCAAATCTCAAACTCATGATATGTTACATGTGTTGACGTTCTCATTTGATTCATTAATTTTTTTTTATAACTACGTGCTAACTTAAGTCATTGCCGGGACGGACAATAATCTAAGTGTGGGGGAATTTGATAAGTGTCAATTTTACATATATTTTTATGCTAAAGTTGTCTAATAATTAATATTAATTAGATGTTTAAAAGTTCTAATTTAGTTTTAATTATTTGAGGCAATTCAAGTTGGAAAAGAAAAAAATAACAATTTGATTATTTATTCATTTTTCTTTTGTTTTTCTTGTTGATCTCACAACAAACAGCCCAACAGAAAAGGCCCATCAGCACTAATAGTCCAACAATCAGCAGCCCAACAGCAACAACCCAAGAGATTCAAAAAAATCAGCAGCCCAGCAGAGGTTTTTTTTTATCGAGCGATAGAAGCAAGGCTGCTGCCCAAGACCAAAATCAGAACGATGGAGACGGGATTTCGTGCAGCAGAGACGTGGGCAGAACGATGGAGACGGAAGATCGTGGCAGAGAGGGATCGAGGGAGCAGAGTCGGTCGATAAAAGTGGGAGCAAAGGAGGCGATTGGGGCTGTCGATATAGAGGAAATCGAAAGGGCAGTGATATATAGCGAGCTCGAGACAAAAATAAGGGGAGATCGAATTGGAGAGAAGTTGTCAATTAGAGAGGATTTTAACAAACGAAAGCAGAAATTGAGAGGATTTTTAGAAGAAGGAAGGATTGTCGATTGAGATTGAGAGGGATTTAAGAAGCTGTAAATTGAGAGGACGAAGGGCTGTTAAAAAAGGGCAGTAGCAAAACAGAAGCTGTCGAAAGAAGCAGAAGTCGAGAGGGAGAAGCGGTCGATTGGAGAGAAGCTGTCGATTGGGAGGAGAAACAGGGACCAATTTCCAGATTTTAGGAGTGTTTTCTGAGACGAATTCTAAAGGTTATTGTCAATTTCTCCGTTTCAATCAACAGGTTAGTTTACATTTATTTTAGACATGA
>NC_037532.1:10153545-10175702 GCF_001531365.2 Cynara cardunculus var. scolymus
GAGACGACCCTACTTATCGCTATCACAAGTTGTGTTTTAGAGATAATAGGCTTATTTTTATAAAATTCTATAATTTGCCGGACTCGACACCCGTCAACTTAGTTTATAGAATACCAAAAAAGTCTAAGCTTTCTAATAGACTTCTTTACAAGATTACTCTATAAGATCAAACAATAAATCGTCCTATCTAAAGGTGTTGTAATAATTTTATTGGACATTTTTTAGTCTTTGTTACAAGTATTTTAGGACATTCTTTAATTAAAAAATGTCGTATTAGTTATTTTGTAGAACAATATTTGAAAAAATGTCTTATAAAAACATGTGTCTCATAAAAAGATGTGTTCATATGACGATTGTCAAGATGTCCTATAAAATGGCTGATGACATTTTGTATTAAAAGTGTCTTACAACATTGTTAAAGTGGCCAAAAGTGTTATGTAAATTTATTACAACACCTTTATATATGACGTTTTATTATTTGGTCATATAAACCTAAGTCCGATAAAACGGTCTTAGGACACCTAGAATTTGTTGACGTCCTACAAACTCGATTTTGTTTTAGTGTCATAGCGTATCTTTCTTTAGAGCATCTTCAAACGGCTTCTTTAAATTAGAAAAGCGAAAGATTTTAGAGTTTTTAGGCTATCTTTTTTACTCCAACAACTTTTAGAAGAGAGGAAAAACTTCTATAAATTTGGATAACCTCTAAAATTAATATTATGTTTGACAAATTAGTTGATAAAATAATCAAGTTTGGGAAAAAATTAATTTATAAATTAGTTGAAAAATGGAAAATGACCGAAAATGGAGATTGGAAAAAGGGCCGAAACCCCTTATTGGAAAACATTGATATCTAAAGTTATAGTCCATTAAGACGGGAAAGACACTTCTTTTTAAGGGGCGTTTTCCAAACGATTACTGAATAAGTGCTTACCGGTAAGAAACATCACCCTCATTTACTTTATCATATAACATTTTAGACCATCAAAATGTGTTGTTGGCAAGTGTCTTAAATGCGGTATGTGCTTATCTGGTAAAAGTCTTTTCTCTCACTTACCGAGTAAGACTCTCGGTCCTTACTATGCCTCTTAACGGGTAAGACTCGCGATCTTTTTCCATACTCAATCGGTAAGGTTAGTGATATCGATAAGCACTTACCTAATAAGTGTTTAGTAAATGGCCCCTAAGGTGGAGAGTAGAAGGAACACTTACCAAGAGAAATTAAGAGAGTAAAATGGTTTAAGAGATGGGGAGAGTAGAAGGAAGCTAGATGTTTTAGATATTAAAAGTTAATTAAAGTGGTGGCAGAATTAGCAAAGTAGTCTCTTTGCAATGAAAAACACATTTTCAATAGAGGAGCATTAAATTCTTTAATAAATTTAATATTTTAAATTTTTTAAAAAACCAGAAAATTCATATCTAAGAATCCTACTCTAAAATTAAAAAATATTGAAGGATAAAAAATATTATAAAACAAACAAAGCTAAAAGTTAAAATAAATAAAAATACCAAAATGTTCTTTACTAAAATGAGTTTTCTTAACAAAATTAATAAGATAAGCCAAATCCAAAACAAAGTGGTAATTGCAGTGATCAAAAGTGTAATTAGTTTAAAGAGTAAATTACATTAATGGTCCCTATTATTCATGTGTTTGAACACTCCGGTCCAGATCCTTATTTTCAAATATCTTTGGATTACATCCTTGTGGTTGCATTTTATAACACATTAGGTTCCTAAATCTAACTTCGTTTGAAATCTCTCTGTTAAAGTGGTCATGTGCACAACACAAGATGGGTAATCTGGTCATTTTATACATTTTCCTCATTTTACATTAAAAAAATTAACAACTACAACAAACATCAATAACATATTTCCATGTGTCCCTCTTCCCTTTCGTTTATTAAGAGGTTTTTCAGGCAACTATTTTCGCAACTGTTCCCATCTGTAACTTTCTTCCGCCCCGCCCCCCCCCCCCTCCCCGGCTCCTATTTTCATCCCAAACAACAATAAAAAAAAACTTAAGTTTGTCTAAACATTAATCATTAACATCATCAACACAACAAAAAAAATTCTAATACAAACAGATCTCCAAAAATTTATAAGTCAACAAAAATCCTAATACCAAAAAAAAAAAAAAAGAACAAACATATCTTCAACCAAAAAAAAAGAAGAACAAAACCTTAAATGTCTAATACAAACCCTGACTTAAGGGTGAAAACCCGAATCTTTGAAGTTTTAAACCCTAATCGACAGTGTAAACTGGTAATCGAGAGGTTGGTGTTGTAACGTCATCCTCATTGAAGTGTAAAACAGAAATTGGGAGGAAGGAATCACAACGATTGTGGGGGGGGGGGTCGATGATGGAATCGTGGTGTAGAGGGAGTTTTAGGTTAACAGTTCGACGGTCTCAGATCTAAGATTTAAAGAGTAAGAAGAGTCATGTGTGAGACTGTTAGGTTTCACCAGAGAAAGGAGCCTCACTCTTTCAACCATCTTCCTTTTTTCAAGAAACCTCATGCTTCCTTTCTATCTTAGGTTCTAGCCCGCCTGACCCGAGGAGAGGCTGGATGGAATTAAGCTTGACCTGTACCGTGCCGATAGGATCCTTAAAAAGAAAATCGAACCTAGCTCAAAACCGAGCCTTTCCTTTAATGGTTGGGGGAAACATTCCCTTAGTATGAGAGAACTGGGTTGAGCCAACCTATGGTGTTCCAGTCCAGGTTTTATCCCTTTCTGGAATTATCGTAAGCGGAACAGTAGACTCACTATACATGAGAACACTTGAAGAAAGTAGTTTGAAACAAGTCTTGGATTCGGAAAAGAATTAGGCTTCAATGGATGACCCTATTTAGATATCATAAACTTGCCCCAGAGAAGAGTTGGTAAACATTGTTCTGACTCATAGCTCTAACATGAGCCCAAAAAGTCCTTCTTCGATCTAAAGGTGTATGTTAACGGTTTGATAGAAAAATAAGAAGTAATTGAAGATTGATTGTAGTGCCTCACTATTGGCATGTTGAGACACTCTTTAAAGTTAATATAAGCATTGTTTCCAAATATGGTTGTCGGTTGACATCTCTTCTAATTCTTCGATACAAGATGCAAATTGTTGTGTGGAGCCCGGTAAGGCCTCCCATCCGCTAGTTCGGTAATTAGGTCGAGAAGCAATGGATTCCTTTGAAAGAAAGAGAACGAGTGAAGTATGCAAAGCAAAAAGGGAAGGTGGGAAGGGGTTGGACGCTTATCCTAGATCTTCCCATTTCAAATAAGATCCCCCCAAATCAATGAAGAAAGGAGAAGTCACCTTTTCATTTTTCACTCGGYCCTTACTTCCCAAAGCAAAGGTTTTTTTGTCAGGGTCCCCCCACTGACTTGGCCCAAGCCTACCCTTCCTTTATCCTCCTTATGTTATGAATTAGCTTTCTTGTCGTCATTAATAGCTAAAACCAAGGTCGGCCCTTCCGCATAAGGCCTCGAATAAAAAAATATAAATATGAAGGAACGAATCAGTGGATTGAAGAATTCAAGCCTTGGTATTGGGTTTAACACTATTCAATACTAAATATCTACTTAGTGAGTGCCCTATCCTTTTCACTGAAAGTCGTGGCTATCATTGGTCCAACCAGATCTACGGCAAAAGGAAATGAAATAGGCACTACCAAATCCAATGACTTTGATTTGTCCATACCATTCTGTCATCGAGTGTTTCCCTAACTCTCCCTTAACAACTAAAAGTCATACCCTTTGCTAGTTGATTTCGACTTGAACTTACCTTTAGAGATTCTCGTGGGAAACTGCAAAAAAAGATTGAACATGTGGGAGGATCCATGGAAAATATCGCAAATCTCATCCTCTAAAAAGGAATCCCTTCCCAAAAAGAGAGTGAAATCTTCCGACCATAGAGTCAGACATTTAAAAGCTTGGACAGCTTTCAAATGCCTTCTAAATTGAATTTATGTATTATAAGTCAACAAGGATTCTTCACTTCATTTGTTTTGTCAAGGTGAAACTGGCTCTCAGGTTTGGTCTTATTGAAAGGTGTTATTAATGTTAGTTTTGTTCTATTGTGACTTGGTCGTCAAATGGTAAGGCTAGCTGTATGAATCTAGATAGAAGTATACCTTGATGGTCCCCCATAATACGCTCACTTGGGCACTTTGCGAAAAGAGTGTCTGAGTCCCTCTTCCTTTCTTGAACCTGTGAGAACACTCTAAGAATATGCTAGCAAACCTATCTTACTAATATAATAAGAATTAAGGGCCTATTAAGCCCTACGGTTGTAAAGCTACAGCTCGAAAGTCGGCCTTACCTTCTATGTTTTTAGTAAAGGTCCTTTTCAATAAGGCTCGCGCTAGGCGTCATGTTTTTTTTCTTTTCCTTAGGGAAAACCCCCCAGAAAACTCCTCCACATAGTGAGTGCGATCCACAAACTGACGCATGGGACAAGTTAAATTGGAGGTGCAGTCTTGTAGTCAGTGGATGGGAGGTCTTGCAAAGCCTTCTAGCTCTTACCCTTCTGCCTTTCGAATATCCCTTCCTACTTCTTCATACATTACAATCTCTCTTACTGGAGAAGCGCTAGTGAAAGGGTACGATCTAAACCCAAATTCAGGTGATGAAACATTTGTAGTTAAGTGTCTGACTCTACTGGTTACCAGTTCATATCTTTGTTTCATATGTTCCACGGAGGGGTAGTTAATGAGACCTCGAGTTCCAACGTTCTAGCTTGCATTATGCCAATATGTCCCACCCCTAACTCGATGTTTTAATATAGGGGCTCGAGTTCGGGCTGCCTAGAGCCTTTCCAATTGTTTGTTCAGTGGTCATAACGTAATTAGTTAGTGGGGAAAATATTTTAAATTCTAAAGTGACTCAGTTGAGATGATTATTTCTTAGAGTCCATTTGTTTGTTCAATGGTCGATAAGCAAGTGAATGGGGATGGTGTGCGGTGAAAGGAACGGTTCATCCCATACTTTCTTTTGCCTCACGTGGAAAGTTAGCACTTGTAACCACAAGGGTGGTGCTTGGTTGGTTTGAGCTTGGCTCCAAAGTTCAAAAGTATCTGGAGGTCCAAGATTCAAATCCAAGGAGGAATAAAAATCCCCTTGTGATCACGGAGGTTCAAATGCGATGACTTCGGGCTATCTGCAAAGCAGGTGGTCGCCCTGGGATTAGTCGGCTCGCATAGCGGGTTGGATATCCAGGTTAATAAAAAAAAAGGTCAGCACTAGTTGTACCTCACTCTTGTCTTCAGTGGGGTCCTTTTCATTTGTTCTCAGTTACTCATCAAATGGCACAAGTTACCCGAAGTCCTTTGAAGGTCTTCTTGCACAAATGGCTTTATTTAGATCATAGAAACCGGTTCTTTGGAATAGTTGCAGCATCGTTATAGAACTATGATCTACGACCACGCTCGTTGCTACAGTATAAAAAGAGATAGGCTAGCTGAAGAGTATGTAATGCATGCTTCTGATCCATCATCCAATAAAAAAAGCGAATAAAACCTGGCGAAAAAGGGTTTTAAGCGACGCTTTTTTTTTCTTTCCTAACAGTCCAACGTTTCGGATGTTTTCCATTAAAAAGAATGAAACCTCTGATCATTTCATAAAACGTATATGCTTGAACCTGCGAAGGGTTGTGAGGCTGGGCCAGGTACGAAGAATGACCCTTTACTATTTTATCTGTTAACAACTCTTCTTTTGACTATGATTTGGCCCCATAGTGGTAGAACCTGGTGAACCAGACATACTATTTTATTTTGCTTGCTTTTTCTTCAGGAATGGTTCTGTAGTTAAAGCAACTTCATCACTTTCGTGTACCCATTAAATGATAGCCAGGAAAGCGTTCAGGCTTACTACTCTAATGGTTTCAAGCAAGACCTAGCCTGTGCCATTTTACCAAATATGAAAGCGAATCACAAGACATGCGGATTTCCTACCATTGAAGGAAATAGATCAAACTGCAAATCCCATCCACGCCGTAAATGTTGATCCAGTAAAGTAATGCCCCCTATGCCGTAAGGTTGAGCCCCTTTTTTGCTTACTATGCTTGGGACATCCTGATTTGATGAAAATCCAATGAAGTTTACAAAATTGAATCATCAGGTAATAATCTCTAGTGTAGCATCTATAGTTTATATTGTGGATTAATTTATTGATAATAATCTCTTATTTTGTTTAATGCAGCTTTATACACGTGTCATCTCCACACACGGCCGAAGCATTGTCACAAGCTATAATAGAGTGTCTTCTCGATTGGAATGTCGACAACAGTAAATATTCGCCCACGAAAACTTTATTTTCTTGGATTGCTAAAATTTGGGTGAATCAGCTGTCAACTTTGACTCTTGACAATTGCTCGACAAATGATGCAATAATCAACAAGCTTTTAGGTACTCTTTCTTCTTAATCGCTAATGTTAAAAAGGAAGATATTTCATATAAGATGTTGTGCACATATAATTAACCTTATTGTGCAAGATGGATTTTCTATAGTTGGATTAGCTATTGAAAATGTTAGGGATAGTGTTGCATTTTGGACAAACTCTCCTAAGAAAAAGTATAAGAATTTAAACTATGTGCATGACAATTAAGTATAAATTATGAAAAGGAATTAGTTCTTGATTGCAAGACAAGATGGAATTCGGTATATCTTATATTAAATGTTGCTTTGAAGTAAAAGGATGTCTTTTGTCGTTTGACCAAGAAGGAGAGAAGTTATGTTTGCTTGCTTAGTGAAGATGAATAGGCAATGGCGTCAATTGTTTGTGAAAAGTTAAAGTTATTTTATCGTGTGACTGAAAAGTTTTCGGGAACATTATATCCTACGTCAAACATCTTCTTCCCGTTGATTTGTGAAATTAAAGTGTCTTTGTTGAGTTGGAAAAATTTTGATCGTGATGTTATTAGGGAAATGGCATCATTAATGTTGATCAAATTCAACAAATATTGGAGTGTCATACACGAAGTTATGAGTATAGCAATTGTGTTAGATCCTAGATATAAGTTGAAGTTAATAAATTATTTCTTTCCGAAAATCTATGATGGTGAGGCAAAAAGTGAAGTTATGAGGATATGTAACCTATGTGTCGAGTTGTTTGAAGAGTATAAAAAAAAAGTATGCTGACAAACCTTCACAAAAAGGACAATCAACTGCTAGTTCCTTAGACGTAGATGATTTCACTTCTGACAAACCTACATGGGAGATACATTTTGAGTCTATGATGTGTGATGATGATGTCTTGAAAACAAGTGAATTGGATGATTATTTGGCCGAAAAATTGTCACTTATTGAAGAAGGTTTTGACATCTTAATGTGGTGGAAATGCAATGGATCCAAGTTTCCTATGCTCCAAAGAATTGCTAGAGACGTTTTAGTCATACCAATTTCTATGGTAGCTTCTGAATCCGCTTTTAACATGAGCGGTAACAGAATCACAAAACAACGTAGTCGACTACACTTACAAACAATTGGAGCATTAATGTGCACTCAAAGTTGGTTACAAAAATAACTTCAAGGTAAAAATATTTAAATTCTTAGTCACACTAGTATTTATATTTTTTCCAACTTGTCTTACTTTTTATTGATAAAAAACATGGAGAGCCTCAACCATTTGATGAAACAGTCATATATGATGCGAATGCCGAGTAACAAGTGATTGTGCTATTTTTTAGATGGTAGATAATGTGTAAATTTACAATGGTGGTGTCTGATTGGTTTGAGCTTGGCTCCAAAAGTCAAAAGTACTAGGAGGTCACAGGTTCAAATCCAAGAAGGAATAAAAATCCCTTTGTGGCCAAGAAGTTTCAAATGGGTGACTCCGGGCTATCTACAAAGCAGGTGGTCACCTGAGATTAGTCGGCTCGCATAGTGGGTTGGATTTCCAGGTTAATCAAAAAAAATTACTTGATATATTTTGGTCCTTTTAGATATTACTCGATGTAGTTTTAGTACGTTTGACTTTAACTTTGATAATATTAGTTTAAACTTTTTGGTCTTGTCTAAGTCTTATTTTAATATTTTTGTAGTGTTTTTACTAGTTCAACAAGTAGTAATATTTTATAGTTTTTTGGTATTAAAATAAATCCCCGTTCCCCGTTGGGGACGAGGATGTGATCATAATCCCCAGCGGGGACGAGGACACATACAGGGACCGGGAACGGGGATGGGTATTGGTATCCCCGCCCCATTTCACCAACAAAACATTACATCGATCGCGTGATTTCAAATGGGGAAAAACAAGATTTTTTAGGAAACGGTTGATAAGATAATTTATATAATTAATAAGATAATCATGGAAGTTAAAAATAAGTGGTTAATATTAGTGAGAGTTCCTGACATCAAACTAGAAATATGATCAAAATACGAGCACAAAAAAACAACCAAATCACATATGATTTAACATGCGACTAACTTGAAATGATTTCAAAACCCATAACGTAAAACATTCACATATAACATCGACCCTATTAGTCGATACGTCTATAAACAACTTCGAGATCTTGCTATGATAAAGTGTGACGGAAGAACTACAACACCACGGTACCTACACGAAATCTATCCAAGCGGTTCAAGATTTTTACAATACAACCTACAAAAACCATTTGGTCGATCTCTTTAACGTACGAACTATATGAATCTTCTTTTTGAAGTATATAATATTTATATACGGAAATTACTTACACGCACTTCTTCACCTGTAGTGAGGTTGCCTTGACCTCCCGGGAGATTGGACCCTACTCGTAACCCAGCTAGCTTTTTGGTTGAATTTTATTATCATCTGGGAAGCATTTGTGATATACTATAAGAACTACTAACTTGAGGTAAACTGGTTACGAATGGATTTAGCGACTGTTTGCCATTGACTGCTCGGGATTTCGTTGTTCCCACTGAAACACCATCATCGGACTGACGACAGGAGGAACGTGCTTTGAATATCCCAGGCTCCGTTAACAATTTTGCGTTGAGATGGACTTTTCTGGTGAGCATCTCGACCACTTGCTTCATTGACGGTCTCTGGTTTGAAGCCGCTTGTGTACAAAAGAGTGCAACTGTAATGAAGCGCATAATCTCGTCATCAGGACAATTTGTTAGGTCCGGATCAACGACATCTAGTAGCCTTTCTTCGTCTTTGAGCTTCCATGACTACAACACAAGAGCGACGTTTTAGACACAAAGCAATATCTTCTATCCACGTTGTAGAGCTCAAGTAACGATTGCTATAGCTTTGCGGAGCGACTTATGCATTTTTTGTGCACCCGTGCAATATAACACGATGCAAGATTGCTTACTAAAAATAAAATTTGAACTTTATGTACAAATAAAAATAAAAATTACAAGGTAGTGGTTGAACATATCTGCTAACTTGTAGACCCGGTAAAAAAAACCCTAAAAAAATATATTGATATTGGTGTCAAAATAAAGATTATAAAATATTCGGTTTTTGATATAATTTGTTTAATTCAAAATAAAATTATAATTAAAATATTTCAAATTTAAAAATTAACGTGTAAAGAGAATGATGTCGTATTAATAGAACTCAATGGTATTTGAATCAAACCACAAGGGTGGTGCCTGATTTGTTTGAGCTTGACTCCAAAGGTCAAAAGTACCACGAAGTCTCAGGTTCAAATCCATGGAGGAATAAAAATCCCTTTGTGGCCACGAAGGTTCAAATGCGGTGACTCCGGGCTATCTGCAAAGCAGGTGGTCGGCCCTGGGATTAGTCGGCTGGCATAGTGGGTTGGATATCCAGGTTAATAAAAAAAATGGTATTTGAATCAGTTGTTTATTATTTAGTTTTATGGAGTTTAAAAAACTATACGTATGCAAAATGACCTGTAAATTTGAATTTTAAAGTAAATATGCACTATTAAGTCATATCTAATGCTTAATAAGTTGTTTTTAGGACTTCTTTTTCTAAGTGGGTGTTTGGGATTGCATATCTGAAACAACTTATGTTTTTCTGTAAAAGTGCTTATCAACTATTATTAAGTTAGAATGATTTAACTTCTTCAAAAACTCCTTATTACCGATTTGTCACCGGTATAAGCTGTTTATCCAAACACTCAAAAGTGTTTATTACCGGTGTCACACAGGAATAAGTCAATAAGTTGTTTTTATAAGCTATCCCAAACACCCCCTAAATGCTTTATAATACAGTATCGATATTAGCCAAGAATCGTACCCATTCAACCACACCCAAGAGATCCTCGCTGAAAGCCGCCTTACTGCTACTTCTACCGCTTATGATTTCAAGCATAAGTACCCCAAAACTATATACGTCCGCTTTCTTTGTAAGTTGTCCTAATAAGGCGTACTCGGGAGCCAAATATCCCCTGTCACGAAATCATATTCAAGAAAATCAAATCAAACGAACCCAGTAATCAAAATTCCACGCAAATAAATTCAGATTCGAGCACCAAATCAATGCCAAAAAAAGCGGCAGAATAGGATCAACCATTTCTTACACTGTTCCGGCAACTCGAGTGCTAAGATGAGTGACATTGTCAGGGAAAAGTTTTGCGAGTCCAAAATCTCCTATTTTGGGATGAAAGCTTCCATCAAGAAGTACATTACTTGCCTTTATATCTCGATGGACAATATGTGGTTCAGCTTCCTCGTGAAGAAAAGCAAGACCCGCGGCCGTGCCTTCGCATATGCTAGCCCGTGTAGCCCAATCTAGGTCTATGTGTTTGCCTCTCGAACCTACGATTGAATAACATCACATATGGGTTTCACTCCATACATCGTGCACCACATGAAAATATAAACTAAATCAACCAAACGTATATCCCACTCGAAAGTAGGGCCTGAGGAGATGAGATGTATGCAGACATGTCTTTTACCCCAAAGGATAAAGCGATTGTTTCCCCCAACACCCCTTAGATCGAAGTGAAAATCTTGGAGTCAATTGCCTGATTTAAGTGGTTCCTTTTAATTTATGGAAATTAGTAGATGGAATTACATTACCAAGTAAAGCGCTAGCGAGACTGTTGTTCTCGAGGTACTCGTATACCAAAATCCGATTACCATCCTCAATACAACAACCAATGAGTTGAACGAGGTTGGGATGTTGGATGCTCGAGATCAAATTAATCTCCGTCAAGAATTCAATGGTCCCTTGCTTGGATTCAGCCGAAAGAGACTTGACAGCAACATGAGTATCATCTCTCAGAATTCCCTGTACACAAAACCAAACCAAACCAAACCAAACCAAACTAATCCAGTAAGTCCCACATGGAGTAGGATCTCGATCTATTTACTCAATGTTATCGGGATCATACCTTGTAGACAACCCCAAAACCACCTCCACCAATCTTATTTGATGGGTGAAAGTTTCGTGTAGCTGATCTCAACGAATTATAGGAGAACTGTTTAACGTTGTTGGTGGCAATCTCTAAATCAAGCAAAAAACGACATAACGTAAGCATACAAAAGAGGAATTTCTTTAACAAAAGGGAAAAATTCATTCGGATTAAGATTCTCTTTTACATGCACAAACACTCGTCAATTAACGTCCTTGACCCTACCACCCCTTGTGTATTAAGGAAACATCCTCTCTACCCCTTGAGACAGAGATAGAGGTAAATTCTGCATGCATCTTATCCTCCCAAAACCAAATAAACACATGTTGTCTCCAAATTCTCTGTCCCCTCCTGTCCACCAATTATTGGAGAGAGCGAAGTAAAAGATGAATTAAATAAATTTAAAATTAAATAAAAATGATGATACGTCTTCCAATAATTGGTGCGTATATGGAGGGGACACGGAATATCCTACTTCTGTGTGGGATTTCTTGTGTCAGATTCTAGGTAACCGTCAATTGGTAAGATTTAGGTGCCGTTTACCAAACACTTACCCGGGTAAGCGCTTACCAAGTCGCTCTACTTTACCGGATGAATATGGCAAGGACTAAAAATCTTACCGGTAAGAGCGAATGCAAGAATCAAGAGTCTTACCCGGTAAGTGAGGACGCGGACTCTTACCATGGTTAGCGCTTATCGGGATAAATTGTTGCATACGATGCGTTTTAGTGAATAAAATCTTACTCGGTAAGTAAGCAATAAGTGTTGAATTTTACCGGTAAATGCTTTCCGGGTAAGTGTTTAGGTAAACGGCCCCTTAGCCTAGTCTGGGACCATAATTCACATTGTGTTTCAATCTTTTATACAAAAGGGCACCAAGAACACACAAAAAGGCTCATGAAACAGAATCCATTAAACCATAAAAATCACTTAGGGCAGTTTATCAAACACTTACCTGGTAAGCGCTTAACGGTAAAATATTAACACTGTCACTTACTTTGCGGGTAAGATTTTAGTCCACCAAAACAGCATCATATGCAACAATTTGCCTAGTAAGCTCTAAACATGGTAAGAGTCGTCTCCATCACTTGCTGGGCAAGACCCTCCATGCTTGACTTTGCTACCGGGAAAAATTCTTGGTATTTACCATATTCATCCGATAAGGTAACATTACTTAAATTTATGCAATTGGATAAAAAAAAAATGCTTCTAAACTATTCATCTTCTTCCCATAAGCCATTTTAAAGAATGGACAGTAGCTGTCCTTTATATACAAACTATTGCTTTTCCAATTATAATAAGTAACACTAAAATCTAAAGATGAATCCACACCAGTTTGTAATACAAACAAACACACCACTTATATATATATATATATATATATATATATATACACACACACACACACACACACATATATATATATATATATGTTTGTGTATATATGAACAAGGAAAAACCCATGTGAAAGAATCTTACCATCTGGAGTCTTTCCACTTCTTGCTTTACATGAATCAAAAGCGCCAAAACAACCAATACCCATTGCACCACTATCAATTACCCAAATATGATTTTCCCCAAATATTCAATTTCCACCATATCTGTTTCTTCGACAAAATTAAAACAAAACCCACAGCATGACCTAAAAATCAAGACAAGGGTATGCGATATCTGGTTATATCAGGAACGAAAATCAATGAAATTACAGTGGAAATAAACCGAGAAATCAAAGCCTAAATTGATGGATATTTGAGATTTCAAGAGAACCTAAAAGACGATGGGGGATAGAGCAAAGAAACCCTGTAAAAGGCGAACAGAGGTTGGAGTAGGCCATGTATGATTTTGATATATCACTATTTGTATTTAATTTGAGTCAATTCTTAATTGGTTACAGATATTTAATGATAAATTATTGAGATGGGGAAATGGTTTCTTATGGGTAGGGGAATTTGACAATGAGAGATGGGGAAAGGCAAACACAACACAAAGCAAGGATCGATTCTTTAAAAACATTTTATTATTGGTTTGGCATCGGTATAAGTTGTTTATTCAAAGACTCAAAAGTGTATATTACCGGTGTCACACTGAAACAAGTCAATAAATTGTTTTTATAAGCAATCTCAAACACCCCATAAGTTTGTGTAAAATGATTTGTAATTGGCAATTCTTGAACCGATCCACAACTTTTCGTCTCTAGAGATAAAACGGGTCTTATAGACAGTTCATCTGTTCTTAATTTTCAACGGGAATCAAAAAAGAAATTGATCCATTTCTAGTCCTCTACTAGTTGGATTAATGGTTCGTCCAATTAGAAATAATAACATAATGCATAGGTTGTTAGAAGAAGTTCTAACATACATATACATATTGTATACCACCTAATTACCCTAATGAATTAACCCATGCTTAACTAGCCAACCGGACCAAAACCTGTTGTCTTACCACTTGGCTATGCCCCATTTATATTTTTATTGGACATTAATACTAATAAAGAATAATATTGGTATTAAGTGTTCGTCAATTCCAATCCACAAAATATTCTAGATCCCAACACCCAGTGCCAGATACAAGCATTTCCGCTTAGATCCATTTGTATAAAGAATCTGGGTCAATCCCGACAAAAACATCTCTAAACGAGTTCCTAGAGATGGTTAAAATATCAAATCAGTTAAACAGTTATATGTAGGTGACTAGTTTAAGAGTCTAGTGCCTACAAAGAGTAAAATCCCCAAAATAATTGTAAATTCTCATATTGTGGTAGTGTCGTTAGGGGTGTTCATCGACCGGGTCAGGCGGATTTGGGTGGAAAAACAAAAAATCCGATCAGATTTCGGATATGGAAACCAATCCTTGAATTTTGGTTTTCGGATTTCAGATTGTTTCGGATACAAACAAGTTGGGATCGATCGGGTGCGAGTATAGTTATATGCAAAAAAGATATTATTCAACCAATTGATAGAATTGATAAAACTGATAGTAAGTTTGGAAATTAGAAAAGTACGGTCAATTAGGATTTAAAATTTTCCAAAGATAAATTAGATACATAAATATATTTTTATAATATTTTAAATTATATATATGTATATTTCGGGGTTTCGACAGGTCGAATGACCAAAAATCAAATCCCAAACCCAAATATCCATCAAAAAGTCGGGTTTTGGATTTCCGAATTTTGAGTCATTCGAGTTTTGCACAAACACCTCATTTATTGTTTGAGTTTCGGGCTATTCGAATATTACACATCTCTAAGCAGTTGTTTGTTTCCCTCTTAATAATTCTATTAAGAGACAGTATCTGAATCATTAGGAGATGAATATTGTTTGGCAAAAAAAAAATCTGTCTGTTAATGGTTCTAAAATACTCTGAATGATTTTGTATCTTGGGTCTCCCTTAACCATTTAACACCTTAATTTCATTCTAAATAATTACCAGATAATTATATTTTATTTTGCATTATATTATAAAAGTTTTTTTAATTATTTTAACCACTTAATCAATTTATATCAAATCATTCAGTAACTACTAAACAATGTCCGACTAACTCAAACTTTGTGACTATTCGTGCAAATATAAATCTCTACACCAATTGCGCTTATGAATTTTCACACCTATGATTAAATAAAATAACGGTATTTTAAAGGGTGATGGCAAAGAAACCTTCTAGAATCAAATATATAAATAATGGATTAGTTTCTTTCATTCACTTAAATATGATTATTATATGAATATTTTTGGTTGGGTATTTACTATCAAATTAAATATTATTTATTAAAACCCATCAATTTCAAATCTATTAGAAGAGTGTTCGCATAATATAGTAAGAGATATTCCAAATTTAATGTTTTATTTTATTATTTATTTATGTAGATATAATACGGTTTTTAGTAATTTTGAGAAAACGATAATGTTTTTATTTTTGAATAAAATATGAATTTAAATATATCATAAAAATTTGGAAAAAGGAATTAATATTAGTATTAAAAATTCTGAGTTTTTATGTAATTTCTTTAATTTAATATTTTATTTATAATTTAATATAGATTTAATAATGAAATAATTTATTTATCTTTTAATAATATAATTTTTATAAAGATAATAATTAAATATTTAGTTATAACTAATGATTATCCGAATTATATTTTAGATTTTCTATATTCAAAATGATATGTCTATTTCGTATTTGATTATGTTTATCTATAGTTACTTATACAAATTCAAAATGAAACTTTAATAAGTTGTACTTATGCACAATTTACTTGTGATCTTGAATTTTAAGTAATATAAATTAAAAAACAGTATTTTATGCATAAAAAATAATTTTTATAAATTCTTGTCAAACATTTTATAATATAGTATAGATATGATTAAATCTTGGTAAACATAAATACATTTATATGAGATTTCTAATTCTTTTTCTTTTTAATAATTACAAGAATAATTTTATTTAACTAAATTTCATGTGTTACTTTATAATTTTGTTACATTTTCGTTGTTTTAATTTATAAGACTTTCAATATAATATATGATAAGAGTTTATATATATTTTTAACTCGTCGAATCGGTCTATATTTTGATAAATATGTAATATGACTTCCAAAAATATTGGAACGACCTTGTATCATTCATGATTTTGTTATTCTTGATTATAAGGTTATGCTAAGCTTAACTTCGATGAAGCATAAAATTTTATGATGGTAACAAGTTTAGAACAAATTTCATCAAAACTGAAATCAACTTTGATTTCATTCATATTTTATCGAAATTAACTTCCAAAACTTCTCGTTCAAGAAACTTGATAACCAAGTTCATGCTCTCTAAAATAAGAATGTTGGTTTTATTCAAAGCAAGTTTTGAAAGTCGGTTTCTCAAAATCAAGATTTTAAGAAGTAAATATACATTAAATTTAAATATTAATCTAAAAAACGTAAGTATCTCTTGTAACACAGCTAGCACATGAAAACATCTCCAATAGATACTCTAAAATAGAGATTTTGGGATTTTTACTTCAACAAAACCTTCTTCAAAATGGAGAAAGTAGTCAGAGAGGATGGAATTCTCCAAATTTAAAGGATTTTCCGAAAATCATTGTTTAGGTAGAGAAATGGTTTTTTATTCTTCCTACCGATGAGAATATTTGAAATTAAGGTGGCGTTTTCGTTCACAGAATGAAATCTGTTGGAATTGGAATATGAAGGAATTAGAAAATGAATTTAATTATGTTTGACCATACATTTGGTTAGTAAGAATTAGAATGAAATCTATCAAAATAATTTGAATCTGTCTAATTGGTTGGATGAATATAGTAGTGGTGGGGTGGATGGTGATGTTCGTAGTGGTGGCAATGGAGGTGGTAGTACTAGTGGTGCTAACGATAGTGGTCCTGCTGTTGGTGCTGATGTGGTGGTGGTGGGTGAAGGCGATAGTGGTAACAACGATGATGATGGTGGCGACGGAGGTCATGACGGTGGTTGCGGCGACGATGACATCCATCATAGTGGGTTGGAATGGAGTAAATTTAAGAATAGAATAGTTTTTCTAAAAAATTGGTATGGAGGAATTAGAATTCCTTGCTAGAACCAAAGTATTTACATTCAACCATATGTGGAATTCGAATTTCTTCCCACAATGCAAAGAATGAACTAAATGCATGTAAAGAATTTGGTTGACGAAATCGACCATCAGATTACTTCAAATTCCGTGGAATTACAATGAACCAAACGCCACCTAAATGGGTAGAAAAAAGAAATAATATTTTATAAATTGAATTGAAAATATTTTAATAATATAATTCATATTGCAGTCTCCAAAGTGGATAATTTCTTGGAGATGAACATAGTTTTTTTTTTTTTTTTTTTTTTTAATATTTTGATTTTCGATTCTTTATTTTGAAGAGTTTGTTGCAGATGATCTAACATTATATCGATGAACCATAAATTTATATATCTATACTATATTATAAAGCATCTGACAAAAATTCTTAAAAACCACTTTTTATGCATAAAATACTGTTTATTGATGCATATTACTTAAAATTCAAGATTACAAGTAAATTGTGCATAAGTACAACTTATTAAAGCTCTCTATGTTTGAATTCGTGTAACTAACTGCGGATAAACATAATCAAATAGAGGATAAACATCTCATTTTAAATTATAAAAAATCTAAAATATAATTAGGATAATTATTGAGTTCTAACAGAATACTTAATTATTATCTTTATAAAAAATATATTATTAAACCTAAATTAAGTTACTTCGTTACGCTAAATTAAATTATAATAAAAATTTTGAATTAAAAAAATACACAAACAATAATTTTTAAATTATTAATTTGATACTAATATTGATATACTTTTTTGCAAATTTTATGTGATATTTTTAAATTTATATTTTATTCAAAAATAGAAACATTATTGTTTTTTCAAAATCATATAAAATCGTATGACATCGACATGGATAACAAATAAAACGAAACATTGAAATGAAAATGTGTGTCGATACATTGTACGAATACCCTTCTACATTTTCATTAAAAAAATGTTAAATCGATTAGCCATACGAAGACGTTGCATTTAGTTTTTCTCGGTTATTGGTGCAACCAAAAGTTGAATGATAATTAACTTTTGATTAAATTTTACTTTTGGTCCATTTGTTTGTCACTTACTATCAAATCTTGTCATGTTCTAAAATAAGTACACTTTTAGTTAGTGCGATTCTCATTTTGTTTTGAATTTGATCCCTCTGACTAACTTCGTTAAATGTATTTTGGACTTTTTATTCTTTTTCGTGGTTCCTATTTTATTCCATTAGAAATAATTTTCCTTTTTCTTTTGTCTATTTTATATTAAGGGTGTGTTAATTGTCCAGACAGAACAGGATAGAACAATACAAAACAGGATATGACAGAACAATTGTTCAACATCTGATATAACAAAACTGTACAGAACAGAACAACACAAAACATGACATGACAAAATAATTGTTCAACATTTGGTAAGACAGAACTGTACAGAATATAACAAGTAAAATAATCAATGAGTTGTTTATATATTTTGATTAATTTATCTAACTTATTAAAGTATATATTTTATTTTTTATAACAAAATATATCATTAGAAAGTTTTCATCAAAAAAATTAAAATAATACTAAATAAAAAGTTTATATAGTTCCCATTTTTTATTTTATTTCTTTTCTACATTATTTTTTATTATTAATACATAATACATTATTTAAATTAATAAAAATATAAAAACCGTATAATATTTTGAGAAAAGTAAAATAAAAGTTTAAAAAGAATAAAATACAATAAATAAAATTTAAACAATGAATAAAACGTAAAAATGAGACATATTTGATGTCTTAAAAAAGCTAGAATGGTACTCACACAATGCAACGAGATACATATCAATTTTAATGTTTTGTTTATTGTTATATCTATCGATGTCAGATTACGAATTTATGTGGATTTAAGAAAGCGGTAATGTTTTTCTTTTTGAATAAAATATAAATTTGAAGATATCATAAAAATTTGAAAAAAATAACATAATATAATTTTTGGTTTAATAATATAATTTTTTAAGTTTAACAACGAAGCAATCTATTTTTAGTATAATAATATATATTTTTTATAAAAATAATAATTAAGTATTCTGTTAAAACTCAATCATTATCCTAATTATATTTTAGATTTTTTATAATTAAAATGAAATGTTTATCATGTATTAATTATTCTTATTTGCAATTAGTTACACGAATTTTAAACATAAAGCTTTAATAAGTTGTAGTTACGCACAATCTACTTGTAATCTTGAATTTTAAGTAATATACATCAATAAACAGTATTTTATGCATAAAAAATAGTTTTTAAGAGTTTTTGTTAAATGTTTTATAATATAGTATAAATAAGTTTCATTTTGAGGTTATATTGGTAAAATATAAATTTATTTTTATCTTGTTCCATCATGTTCCATTGGGTAGGGGTATAACAGGCTAGTTTCACTTTTTTCCATTTTTTTTATGTATGTTCCATATAAAAGTCCTGTCAAACATGAAATATAATTCTCTTTTATATTCTGTAATATCCAGTATACCAAACGAAAATTACACGTCGATCAATAGTTGGACACCCTCACCCCACATGTTCCCCCTTTTCCTCCAATCCAAATCCAAATCCAAATCCAAATACAACACTCCATAATTAAACGGATTTCGTTAATAGAAGTTTGGAAACAAAATATCAATAATATAATCAAAAGTATAAGTATTTTAAAATAAAAGCAATATTTGATAGTTATTGACAACCAGAGGACCCAAATATATAATTTACTCCACTTTTGTACTTCCAGAAGAGCACGAGTCTTCCCCAACTTTTATTTTTAGATTTTTAAATTATTATTATAATCATTTAACTTTTTGAATTTGAAAAACGGTTATAAAAATCATACAATATTCGACATTAAATTGTTATAAAAGGCACTCATTTTCGTCAATATTATATATATATATATATATATATTTAATAATAATTACAAAAAAAGAATTGAAATGTATAGTAAATTTAGTCATATAAGTTTTCAAATTATACTTGTCTTTATTAAAAAAGGATCAAATTTTATTTCTTCACAAAAGCAATCTGATAATATTATAAGAATTATCGGGACTGGTTTGTTTTAAAAAAACTTTTATCAGTTTCTTATGTCTGCTTTATTAAGAGGTGGGACATTTAGACTGTTTTTTTTTTAATTTTTCGAATGTGCTTATGTCTTATCCTCATTTTATCCTGGTAAAAAGTAAATCAACTTCTTATCTATTTCTTATTATTCTTTAGACCCTCAGCAACAACGTTTCTCTATCAATTAATCTTACTTGATCCTTACCAAATTGATCATCACCTCTCTTAATTTATGTATTTTTTAATAGGATTTGAATGTGTTAAATATCGTCAATGACATATTTTTGTTTAAATGAATGCTAATTATATAACTTAGAAGTAAAAATTTGTAATGATGATGAATAAATATGTAAAATTTTATAAATTTATCTATAAATTACATTATAATTTTATGATGAATGAAATAGACAATTTAAACAAATTCAAGCATTTATCATTTTATAAAAACAAATAATCTTGTTGGTTCTGCTTTCAGACTTCAGTACCACCTCTTGTCAATCAAAAGTAAAATTAAAATTTAGACTTCATTCTCTTTTTAAAAACAAACCCAATGTTCACATTAAAAAAAAAACTTAATCCAACCCAAGCCACAAAAATACAACCTAATCCACACCGTAAGGACTAGATTGGGTTGGGTTGGTTTAAGGGGTTGGTCGAGTTGAAACTTTGATACATCATTTTACAATCTAACTATGGATTGTGTTCAAACGAAATAAAATTAAAATGAAAACATACAAATAAAGTTAAGAATTATATAAGAGATATTAAAAGATATCTGTTTGAGACTTTCTATTAAGGCTAACAATTATATATAGGGGATTAATCATTGAAAACTTCAAAACTTGTGAGAACAATGAGAACTCCTACCTTAAGGTTTTGTTTCATGACATTTTCCCGTCTAAATATAGTATTAGTGTATTCATCAACATATATTTATTTCACAATGTGACACTTTCTTACGTTAATTTTTTTTTTCACAAACACATCAAAAAGGTCACATTGTGAACCGAGTACTTGTGAAAAACAAACACATTGTGAAACAAATATGTCTTAATCAATATTTTAAATCTTAATCTTAGATGAAAATAAATTATGTGAAATAACACATGATGCACAAGTTTTCAAAGGTTATCACGATTTTATGGGTTCTCAATATATATATATATATATATATATATATATATATATTTACACACACACACACATATATATACATATATTAATAACCTAACAATCATATATTAAATCCATGGTATCAAAAGACGCTAGGTTCATTAGGGTTGGATTGGGTTCAAATGGTCGAAACCCAATTCCAACTCAATACATACGGTTTGATGATTTTACAACTCGATAGGTATCGAGTCCTTCGGGTTGGTTGGGTTGTGTATTTCGGGTTGGGTTAGCCAGGTTGGTTAGGTTACTCAGTTTTTTGAGCACCCCCACCGACAACTTATTGCAATACCTTTGTATAAGATGCAAAGTTATTGGCCTGGTAAAATTAAAGGTCTTATTAAATATTCTATTAAGATTGTTGTGAACGTCTTACATAATTTACCAGTATAATTCAAGCTCGATGATCGTTTAACAATTTTGAGTGACATTTTATGACCTAAAATTCAAGTTTTATAAGTTCGTTTTTGGAATCTAACTCAAGATCGATTAACTCGTTTATTGACTCGAGCTTGAGATTTTTATCTTTATGAACATATAAACATGTTCAACTAAAAAAAAATGTATGCTAGTATGAGCTCAACCCACGAAGTTAGACGAGACTTTATTTTGTGTTCAAGATTAATTCTAACTCGATAATTACAAAACTCGAGCTCGAATAACTCATTAAATGCTTCAATCATTTAACATTCTTAGTGTTATATATATATATATATACTAGAAGGGTACTCGGGCAATGCAGCGAGATGAATCTCGATTTTAATGTTTAGTTTTTATTATTTGTCTCGAGAAAGCGGTAATGTTTTTATTTTTGAAGTGAAATATAAATTTGTAAAAAAATATCGATAATAGTATTAAATTAACTACTTAATAATTTTCATTTTTTTGGTGTAACTTTTTTAATTCAATTTTTTATTATAATTTAATTTAGATTTAATAACAAAATAATTTATTTTATTTTAATAATATAATTTTTTATAAATATAATAATTAAACATTCTGTTAGAACT
>NC_037532.1:10176342-10181045 GCF_001531365.2 Cynara cardunculus var. scolymus
TTTAAGTTTAATGATGAAATAATTTATTTTTGTTTAATAATATAACATTTTATAAAGATAATAATTCATCTGTTAGAACTCAATGATTATCCTAATTATATTTTAGATTTTATATATTTAAAAATGAGATGTTTATCCTGTATATGATTATGTTTATCCGCAGTTAGTTACACAAATTCAGATATGGAACTTTAATAAGTTGTACTTACGCACATTCTACTTGTAATCTTGAGTTTTAAGTAATATGCATTAATAAACAATACTTTACGCATAAAAAATGGTTTTTAAGAGTTTTTGTCAAATGCTTTATAATATAATGTATATATATTAACCTCACTTTGCTTTGTTAGATGTTCATTAAAATGAATATAAAAAAGTTCTTAGAAATTAGAGTAACTACAAAAAATTTCCTTTTTTTAAATAATTTTGTTTTCCATTCTTGAAGTTTGGAAATTGCAATTTTTGTTTCTATAATTTTTAATTTCTTGCTATTTTTTATCTTTAAGCTAATTTTTACCTTAAAATATAAGAAATTAAAATAATAAATAATTATAAATTATATTGGTCGAAATAACAATAAAGTCGAAATAACAATAAATTATAAACCATAATAAATATATAAATTACAAATCAGAAGCACAAGAATCACAATTTTTAATAAATTATAGTAATTTACTCTAGAAATTATGTAGGCCATCAATTTGTAGGATGAAATGGACCGCTTACTTTTCCCTTTTTAAGTATTTCCTTATATGACTTGTGATGGCTTTTCTTTTTTGTTGGCCAAGATTGAATTTTCAAAAACTTTTAAATAACTATTTATTTTTTCAAAATTGTCTTTTTTTTTTTTTATTAACCTGGATATTCAACCCGTTATGCGAACTGACTAATCCCAGAACGACCACCTGATTTGCAGATAGCCTGGAGTCAACGCTTTTGAACCTCTGTGATCACAAAAGAGATTTTTATTCCTCCTTAGATTTGAACCTGAGACCTTCTGGTACTTTTGACTTTTGAAATCAAGCTCAAACCAATCAGACACCACCCTTGTGATTCAAAATTGTCTTTTAATACCTCTAAAATCTGATTTGTTCAAACGGTTGAGTATTATAAGCATTTGTTTTTTTATTTAAATAGGAGTTTAAAAGCTCTAAATATCATTTGAAATTTTAAATGATAAACGTATCTCTTAATACCTTTTAATCCTAATCAACCCTCTATCAAATGGTTCATATTTTAAAGACTAGAAGAGATTTGGTTAACAAAAACTATTTATCTTTTATATTTTTGTAAAAAAAAACTATTTATCTTTTACATTTTTGTATTAGTTTGACCGATTCAGATTTCAGACTTCAGACGTAAAAACAAACAGTCTTACTGATCAAGATTTTCAGACTTTAGTACCACCTTTTATAAATCAAAAGTGAAATCAGACTTCAACAACTCTTAAAAACAAACTTCACCTAAGTCTTAAGAATCAAGAAACCAAAAGCTATTCTTACATGAGAAAGCATTGAATTTTCAACAAAATCTTGATCTTTTTGCAAACATATATGATATTTCATTAAATGACTATACTTCAACAAATGTTGACCAAGATATTGAGTCAAAGTTAATACTTGCTCAAAACATGATTTGATGTTAACTAAGATATAATGACAAAATGTTATGCTCATGCTCTTCCATTCTCGAATGCTATCTTTGATTGTCGGTATAACACTGATAGTTTCGGAGGATGGTATCTGGTTGAAACGTATCTCATGTGTGAATTCCCACTCAACCTTCACCACTAGTATGCCGAGGATTTTCCATCCCCTTTTTTGTACAGGTTTATTGATATCGACCATTCAACCAATATCTCCACTGTTAAACCATTAGTACAAACCATACAAACTTACTAATTGATATATTTAAAGATTTGACGAGAGTTCATTTATTATAATCTAAATATTTATGGAAGATTATAAGAGTTTATTTATTATGGTCAACCTTTTATATTAGTAAACAATCGAGATATTTATTGAACACGATATTCATTAGACTAAATCAATGGTTGAGATTGGTTTGTATGGTTCGTACTAATGTGATGGTTTGTAAATGATTCACGTTATATATGTATATATGGGGTTTAATTAAATAAGAACTTGGTAGTTTGTGATAACCATGAGATCCAGTTTCAACCAATCAATTATTTGTATAAATTTCTTTGTTTAATTAATAGTTAAAGGGTGTGTTAGCCATTTTCATAATTAGAATTTGAAATTAATTGTTTTTAACTATCCATTATTATGTGGTTATCATAATGATCTCAACTAATTGATTTTTTATATCATCATCTGAGTGAGCCAGAAGCAACCCTTTTCGTCGTCGGAAATTTACTCAGGTTGAGTTTGAGGAGGAAAAGGAAAGAACACCGCCATGATTTCTCTGAACATTACCGCTGCTACCACTTTTAGAGGCTGTTATCTTTTTGTTTTTTTTCTCCAAATCTTGATGGGGGTATCACAGTGGGTATCACACCAGGTATGTGCGGTCTAAGAACACAGATCAAATTTGGTATGACAGTGTATATCACAATTCATTTGTGTCTTTCTGTTTAGAGGTTCTTGGGTATCTCAGAAGGTATCACACTGGTGTGCGCAAGAATAAGTTTAGTCGGAGTAAGGTTCGCCGGCCGAGAAGAGGAGAGAGGATAGTTACCAAAATTAATATTTTTGAATAATTACCAAAAAACTAATTTATCCATAAATATTATCCATAAATTTAATGTTTTGAAAATTAATGGATAAATACCAAAATTAATATTTTTAATAATAGCCAATGATTATTAATAATGTGTGGTTGAGATTGGATCTCACAGTTCTCATAAACAACTGAGTTCTCCCTTCAATGACACAATAAATATATAGACAAAGAATCGTGTGAGATTAAGAGTTGAAGTGAGAAGCATAAGAAGAGATCTGAACCATTGATCAATTTTAATCTCACCCCATCAAAGGAATTGCTCTTCTCACGTGAATTGATCTGGTGCATCTTGATGTATCTCATCAGTGTTGATCTCCAATTAGGATTGATCCAAGGGTGGAGATCCTTTCTCACCCTTCTTACCATAACTTTCATTTTCATAGGAACCTAATCCTATATATATATATATATATACACACACACACACACATATATAGCCATAGGTTCATTTGAGAAGTAGAGAAGTTGTCCTAGCCCTCATCTGGTCAAGATTTGAGAAGTAGAGAAGTGGCATAGCCCTTCATCTGTTCAAGATTTACGGCTTTGATTGTGAAGTACCAGATAATTCCTCACATGGTATGAAAAAAAAAATAGAGGGTTAGTTTCATAACTTTTTCAAATCCTTTGTTGCTTAACATAGGACCCGAGATCAAATTCTTGCTCACATCTGGCACATGTAGTTTTCCCAAGTAGCTTCAAACTCTGGTAACCCTTTCCATTTAACCAAAACTTCTAGGCTTCCTGGATCACCTTGCACGATTGCTCTTGTATCTAACAAAGATTCAGGTTCCACTTGTAATACCAATTCTTCAGTCAATTGAGCTGGAATGTCTTTCGACGATGCACAATTTCCCACAGCTTTTCGAAGTTGAGATACATGGAAAGGGTTACCAGAGTTTGAAGCTACTTGGGAAAATTTAGAAGCCTTGTTGCAGCAGTTTCCCAACAGTCACCTTGAGGACAAGGTGAAAGCTTTGGAGGGAGGTATTGATAAACCTCCTATTCGTTTTACTTACAGGAGGAAGGGTTAGTGGGTAAAGGGTCTTTGCTGTTATTTTAAATAACTGAAGGGTATTTTTGGTACTCAGGGGTAGAATAAGGCGGCTAGTCTCCTTTAAGTGGAGTTGGGTTGTTTGTAGTTGGTTATTCTGTTTCTTTGGTATTTTCATAGGGAGTGTAAACTCTTTGGGAGAGAACCAGACCTCWCGAAAGTCTGGAATCTTCTATTTTCTGTTTGATTGCAATAAACAAGCCGACAATTGAAGTCGATTTACATCAAATTTGGTAGAGACAGACGCTTCGGGATTTGGTTTGGGGGCTGTTTTGATGCAGAACGAACAACCAGTGGCTTATTTTAGTCAGGTGTTGGGGACGAGAGCTCGGCTGAAATCAACGTATGAGAAGGAACTTATGGCCATTGTTCTAGCCGTTAAAAAATGGAGACCTTATTTGTTGGGACGACACTTTACAGTTCGCAGCGATCAACAGAGTCTGAAATACCTGTTGGAACAGCGCGTGGTGGAACCGGAATATCAGAAATGGATGAGCAAGCTGATGGGATATAATCTCTCGATTGTGTATAAACAGGGGAGTGCAAATAAGGCTGCCGATGCACTCTCCCGTAAGGAAGAAAGCTTGGAATGTTCGAATTTAGGTGTACCCTCATGGCGACAGTGGGAAAATCTTAAAAAAGAGTTGGAGAAAGATGAGTTCTTGATGAAAATTTAGAAGCCTTGTTGCAGCAGTTTCCCAACAGTCACCTTGAGGACAAGGTGAAAGATTTGATGTAAACCGACTTCAATTGTCGGCTTGTTTATTGCAATCAAACAGAAAATAGAAGATTCCAGACTTTCGAGAGGTCTGGTTCTCTCCCAAAGAGTTTACACTCCCTATGAAAATACCAAAGAAACAGAATAACCAACTACAAACAACCCAACTCCACTTAAAGGAGACTAGCC
>NC_037532.1:10181245-10194363 GCF_001531365.2 Cynara cardunculus var. scolymus
CCACTTGTAATACCAATTCTTCAGTCAATTGAGCTGGAATGTCTTTCGACGATGCACAATTTCCCACAGCTTTTCGAAGTTGAGATACATGGAAAACAGGATGTATCTTCGCCTCCTTTGGTAAATCTAAACGATAAGCGACTTTACCAATCTTCTCCAACACTTTATAAGGGCCATAGAACCTTGCTAACAATTTTGGGCTGCTCCCTTTAACCAATGATTTCTGTCGGTATGGTCTCAATTTCAAGAACACCCACTCACCCAAAACCAAATCCCGCTCTGTTCTTTTTAAATCGGCATGTTGCTTCATTCTACATTGGGCTTTCAAGAGATGCATTCTCACTTCATCCCATATTTCATCCCGATTCATCAATTCGATATCGACCGATTGGACTATAGAAGAGGAACTCTTATATCGCAACAAAGGAGGTGGATCTCGGCCATATAACACCTTAAAAGGAGAGCATTTAAGGGCTGTATGAAAAGCTGTATTGTATGACAGTTCAGCCCACGGTAACCAGCTACTCCACTGACGCGGTCGATCTGAAATCCAACATCTTAAGTACTGTTCCAGCCCCCTGTTGACAACTTCTGTTTGTCCATCCGTCTGCGGGTGGTAGGCGGTGCTGAACTTCAAAGTTGTTCCTTGCAACTTGAATAACTCTTTCCAAAATATACTTTGAAACACTTTATCACGATCAGAAATTATAGAACTTGGTATGCCATGCAAGCGTACAATTTCCTTGACAAAAACCCCAGCTATGGATTGAGCTGTAAATGGATGTTTCAGTCCCACAAAGTGTGCATACTTGCTGAACCTATCGACCACCACCATAATAGAGTTCATTCCTCCCGAATTAGGCAATCCCTCAATGAAATCCATGGAGATATCGTTCCATACCATACTCGGAAGTGATAATGGTTGTAGTAAACCAGACGGAGACCCACTTAACACTTTGTTCCGCCTTAATTGAATTTTCCAAACCGTTTATGAATTGACTCATAAACACTTCCTCTGGAATTCCTTCTAATGGTGCAGCCAACTCCACRAATTTCATCTTAAATTCCTCCACCGTACCTTCTTGTTTAACAGCCAGAAATTGTTCGCAAAAGGTTCCTGCCGCCATTGATCGGAATTGACGCAAAATCAATCTACGCAGATCCTCCCAACGTAAAATTGGATGACGTCTATTCTCCCATTGAAACCATTTTAGAGCTGCTCCTTCAAATGCTATGAAAGCAACATCAATTTTCTCTTCCTGTGATAATCGATTCAATGAAAAATAGCGTTCTGCTCTCAGAACCCAACCATCTGGATCGCTTCCGTCAAACGCTGGAATTTCGAGTTTCCGGCCTTTCACAGCTAGGAATCGACTCGATTCCTGTTTTTCATCGTTCCTTCTCTTCGATCTTCCTGAATCGTCCACGTCCTTTCCATCCGACGAACCTGTTGAATTCAACTTACTAGCCACATCGCTGCTTAATTTCTCAATCTGCTGTACAATTCGTTCCAAACTTTTCTCGATCGAACCGACGCTACTTTCTAAATCTTCAATTCTTGTTGCCGCACTCCTTGTCGCCATGGCTGAATCTTACCGCTCTGATACCAATTTGATGTAAACCGACTTCAATTGTCGGCTTGTTTATTGCAATCAAACAGAAAATAGAAGATTCCAGACTTTCGAGAGGTCTCGTTCTCTCCCAAAGAGTTTACACTCCCTATGAAAATACCAAAGAAACAGAATAACCAACTACAAACAACCCAACTCCACTTAAAGGAGACTAGCCGCCTTATTCTACCCCTGAGTACCAAAAATACCCTTCAGTTATTTAAAATAACAGCAAAGACCCTTTACCCACTAACCCTTCCTCCTGTAAGTAAAACGAATAGGAGGTTTATCAATAAGTGGTGAAATCAAGCTCCTTTCCCCATGTTTAAGCTTCAATACCACTTTGCCTTTCCCCTTTACTTTCACAATTTTTGAATTCCCCATAAACATTGGTTCACTATCGTCGACTTTGACATAAGAAGAGAACAAATCCTTGGAGTTGCATATGTGCCTCGTGGCATCGGTATCAAGCCACCAATCAACTTCATTGGTCATGAAGTTTGCTTCCACAACATCGAGAGAATGAGTTCCAAAATCGGCCATGTAGACTTTGTTTGAGCTTCTTGCTCCTCTGCTCCCATAGTGATCTCTCTTGAACTGAAAATATTTAGCTTTGTGTCTGGTTCGACCACACACCCAACAATTTATCACTTGCATTTTATGTTGCCAACGTTGAAAGTCTGATCCCTTAAACTTTTTGGGTTGCTCAACGTGGGATTTCATGATCGTTGATTCATCCATTTTGTTTATGTTATCTAGAAATAAAATTCCGTCTTAGATTGTTATGACAAATCAATAAGATAACACAAAATAAACAAAAAAATCTATAAAATAATACCAATTCACATTTGCCTAATCCTTTTTGTAGATCTTGATATGGTCACATGCTCAAATGATACGCGAAATGCCTGAACCACGTATCTGATGCATATGATTATGTTATCGGGGATCGTTTTATAAAACGTTTCTTCACCCCATCGATTCAATTGCAAATAATTTGAATTAACCTAAATTAACGCATCTTGACAACAAAAGGCGATAGTACTAAAAAATCAAATGTTTACAAACTTTACAAGGTCGATATAAAGATGAAAATACATAAGGATCGTAAACAGATCTAAGAAAAGAACCCAAAGGTATCAAGAATGGTTGTGTGAAGTGGGTCACTCAAATGGGTAACCCAATTGTTAAGTGGACCCTTTCCGGTGGCTGCAGCTTGGACTGCGAACCCAAGAAAAGCAACCATAGCAAGACGGGCATGCTTGATTTCGGCTAGTTGGAGGGTGGCTTTCTTTTCTGGGTCGGCTGCTTAGTTTAGTGGGTCGAATGGACCACCTGGGTAGATTCTTTTTTCGGGGTCGAGTTCAGCATTCCTTTGGAACTCGATATATCCAATAACCAAAATCTCGATCCAAATCAAAGAGGTAATAGAGAATGGCAACGGTTGACCAAAATAAGATGATCCATCAATTAGCTCCACCTAAAAAACATCAATTATACAATGAAGATGTGGTAAATTACTTAGCTTTGCTTTATGCATATTAATGATGCGAGCTACATAATTAGGTAAAAGTCCTTTCTAACTTATATGATAAAAAACATTCATTTCATAGGACATGGCCAAACATATATAGCTTCAATAGCATGCAATTAAAATTCAGCTACATCATCATGTATATGTTTATATATATATATATATATATATATATATACACACATATACATATACATATATATATATATATATATATATATTTGGGATCATGTGAGACAAAAAGTTTTTCATGAGACCCGTAAGACAAATTCTCAACCCTTGGATTAGTTCTACAATCTGAACATTCATAATAACAAAATTGCCACCTTGTAACTTTAAACCATTAGATCATTAGCTTATAAAGTTGATCAATGAACATAAATTGGTCTTACGGGTCTCACGAAAAACACTTGGTCTCACGTGAACCCAACCCTATATATATATATAGTAGAAAAGTACTCTCACAATGCAGCGAGATACATCTCGATTTTAATATATTTTTTTAATTTTTTAAGTCAATGTTATAATACAGTTTTAAGAAAAAAAATAACGTTTTTTGAATAAAATATAAATATAAAGATATATCATAAAAATTTAAAAAATATATTGATATTGATACCAAGTAATTATTTAAAATTTCTTCTTTTTTATGTATTTATTTAATTCATTTTTTTAATTTTTGGTTTAAATATAACTTTTTTATAAAGATAAGAATTAAGTATTTTGTTAGAACTCAATAATTATCGTAATTATATTTTAGATATTTTATATTTAAAATGAGATGTTTATCCTCTATTTGATTATTTTTATTTGCAGTTAGTTACATGAATTCAAACTTGATGCTTTAATAAGTTGTACTTACACACAATTTACTTGTAATCTTGAACTTTAAGTAATATGTATCAATAAACAATACTTCATGCATAAAAATGATTTTTAAGAGTTTTTATCAAATGTTTTATAATATAGTATAATATATATATATATATATATATATATATATTAGAGTCGGGTTCACACGAGCATGATATCGATTTAAAACAATAAAAAATGGACGAATCACATGCGATCTTACACTAACATCAAGTACAAAATCACATGTGATTCACACAACATTGCCATACGACCTTGCCACACAGCCATATAGTTGCTCACACACTTTTTTGGCCGTTAATGTAAAATCACACATGATTCTGTACGTAATTTGGCTATTTTCTTATTTTATTAAATATGCACAATTCTCGTATAAACCTACCTCTCTATATAGATATATGCATCTGGGTATAACATGTGACTTACGAACTTGATACATATTTTGTCTCTTATGACCATATTTTTCTTTTATAATTAATTATAAGGAGGCATTCGCTTTGATGAAATGGTTTGGAGGGATTTAGATTTGAAAGGATTATAAATGTTTGGTGTGTTTGGTTTTTAGAATTTAGAATGGAATTGAATTATATTCTTTATAAATAATTTGTAAAACAAACTACAAATAATTATAAAAATAATTAAATTACCTTATTATTACTTGATTATTGGAAAACAAACGTTTTTAACATATTTTAAAACATAATTATATACAGTTCTTTCGAAAACCCTTAAAATCCCAATCAACCCCAGGAGATTTCAAATCCCATGACTGAGGGATTCTAAAACGACTTCAAATCCGAGCAATCTTGCCTGCAAACCAAACAAAAGATTTGAATGGATTTGAATTCCAAATCCCCCAAATCTTTTCCATTCTGCAAACCAAACAGGACCTAAGTTTTCGCTACAACAAAATGGATGTTTTAGGGCCTCCAACCATCATTGGACATCCAAATCAAGTATTTAACTAATTTTAAGTTTGTAGGACCAAATATTGTAAGTCATATCTAAAAGCATTACAATAAGTGAACATAACGAGACAATGAAACAAGTTCAACCAATGAAATTGGACACAAAAAGGAATAGTTTTGAAAGATGTCCTACCAATTTTGTTGTAGTATTCTCAGAATCATCAAACCACATATAGCGAAATGTAAATCTTTTGGGTTTTGGATTAACCGAGCTAGGCGATGGTCTTTCGCTTATCGATCTCAATTTCGAGAGATGGTCTAGTTCAAGGATGATATGGCTAGGTTCATCGAGTCTAATATAGCATAATCAATTAAGTCAATCACCCATGAAGTTTATTAAGTTAAAATAAAAAACCCTTTGCATGGAGAAACAAACAAACGACACCTAAGAATTAAAAGTCGACAAAAACAAAAGTTTTCGGTTATATATATAATCGTACCTTTCCTGCATCTTGCCATGTAACACCGGTGACGGACTCAACCGTGAGCGCGCCAAGGGTAGCCAACATAGCCCACCTCCCGTGTATCAGTTCGCACTCCCTAAATCTTTGAAGCCCGAACACCTCCGTGTACGGTTGGAACGGAGTCGACTTCACGTCTCCTTCCTCGAACCTTGTCCCGATCACGTCCCCAGCCAAGTTCTTAGCCAAGTTTTGGTCCAGTGAGTCCAAATCAAACTGTAGGTATTCCGCCGGTTTCCCTAGCCCAAATGGGTCAAACCCGTAGTCCCCAACCAGGCTTCCGTCAAGGTATTCCGGCGCTTTTGCACCAGGATACCATAATGGTCGGTCAGTCGTTACGGATTTTGACACTTTTTTAGGTGCTGCAGCCTTTTTCTTTCCGAAACCAAAGCGGGCCGTGACTCGACCAGAGTTGGAATGCAACTCCGGGAGACGGGTTCCGATGAAGGAAGATGTGGCGGCAGCCGCGGCGGTGGTGGATGCCATGACGGTACTGGTGGTGGTCGGGTTTGGTGTGGGTTCAGGTATGAATTTAGGTGGTAATGTGTAGAGTTGGAGGTGTGGAAGGGATTATCTAAGTGAGGGTTTGATGAGCGTTGGATGAAGTGGATGAATCCATCTGACGGATGAGATTGGTTGGGCCTTATCCAAGCCTTATCTGGTGGTGGGTTTGTATGTGGTTGACATGAATTTTAAAACAATATATCTGAGTTTAAGGTGATGAATGGTTAATGTTTGCAGGAATATCTCGTTATCATGATGTTAATTGCTTGTGCATTAGGAGGTTGTACCATAAGAGTACAAGTAGCTTTATGCACATGTTTTCTTTTGTTATTTGTTTATTTAATCATTTTGTTAGTGTTAATTCAAGACGTACATCTCCACTAATTCTATGAAATCTGAATTAACACTCAAACAAATTTTTAATACAAACTTATTAATAAGTTAGATAATAATGTAAAATAATTTACAATGACAAATTATCCAATTCAATAATTTCAATATACTTAAAAATATATTAAAAGGGTATTCGTGCAATGTATCGAGACATATCTCGATTTCAATGTTTCGTTTTACTCTTTATCTATGTCGATATTATACGGTTTTATGTCGTTTTGAGAAATCGATGATGTTTTATTTTTGAATAAAATATAAATTTGAAAATATAATAATAAAAAAAAAACTATATCGATATTAATATCAAATTAACTACTTAAAGGTTTTTTTTTTGTGTAATTTCTTTATATCAATTTTTTTATTATAATTTAATTTAACGTAATGAAGTAATTTGATTTAGGTTAACAATATAATTTTTTATGAAAATAGTAATTAAGTATTCTGTTAGAATTCAATAATTATTCTAATTATATTTTAGATTTTTTATATTTAAAATGAGATTTTATCCTGTATTTGATTATGTTTATCTGCAGTTAATTACACAAATTCAAACATGGAGCTTTAATAAGTTGTACTTACGTACAATTAATTGTAATCTTCAATTTTAAGTAATATGCATCGATCAATAAACAATACTGCATGCATAAAAAATGATTTTTAAGTGTTTTTATCAAATGCTTTATAATATAGTATATATATCGGGATTCTATAATCTCCCTCTCTAACTTAGGGTTAAGAAATTTTGAAATTTGAACTTTCTTAAATATCTTTTTAGCTTAGATTTGATATATTTCAATTGATTTTTCTCAACTCTCGAATAAGTTGTAAGGCTGCATTTGGTACATAGAACATGATACAACAAGACGAGACAAAATTCACTGTCTTACGTTTAGCGCTAAGGGTGTACAAAAAATCAACCGATCCAATTAGAACCAACCAATTCAATTACAATTGACTGACCATAACTGGATCGGATCGAATTGAAAAATTCAACATCCAATTTGGATCGTTCGGTTCTTGGATGACAGTCCAGAACCGACCAAAATTCGAACCGAACTATCTTGACCGACATTCAATTAATCATCTGACGACCATCCAGTTATCCATCCAACCATTATCCAACTATCATCCAATTAATTTGTTTTCAAATTGCTTAAATCGGAATTTGTTTTGTGTGAGGTTTTAAATTTTTAACTTCCCTTGTGTCGTTTTAATACATATCAAAAGTAATTAATTAATCTGTATCAATTGTTGGAGAATTGGATTGAATTAATACACTGCATGGATCCAATCCTATTGGATCATCCGTTGGATATCCGATATCTAATAAAAATATACAATTGATGGAACCGAACCAATCCAACCATCTATTGGATTGGATTGGAACGGTATCCAATGTTAATCGAATCAGATCGGTTGACAAAATCCAACATTCAATAGATGATTGGATCGGTTCAGTTCCCCTCATATCCAATGGATGTCAAGTGATGAAGAGGTCTATTTGACGTGATATGGAACAAGACAAGAACTCATTGTTCTACGTTTGGTACGACATGAGACAGGGATAAGAACTCTACCTCCACAACCACCGATCATCACCTACTATCACCACCTCCACAACCACGACCGTCCACCTACCACCACCGTCCATCGCCACTACTACCGTTGGCCGCCTCCACCTTCTCTTCTACTACAACAACCTTCTCTACCACCTTCACAACCATCGTCGGCCACCGACCACCACTACCACCATTAGCCACCTCCACCTTCTATTCTACTACAACCTCCTCCACGACCTCTACGACCATTGTCAGCCACCGACCAACACCGTTCATCGCCACCACCATTTTGTAATAATCAATTAATACAAAAAGTATTAATTATTTTTAGAATTTGTTTTTATAAAATAGTTATGAATAATCAAATTCAATTACATTAGATCTTAAAACCAAACACACCAAAGATTCGAAATCCCTCTAATTTCAAAATCGTCACAGTCCCAATCACTCTACGAAATTCAAATTGCTTAATTAAAAGATGAGTTAATTATCTTAATCGTAAAATAACTATTCAGGTGATGCATAGCCAAAAAAAGAGGCAACACAATATCTAATTAAAAGATGAGTTAGTTCCACTATTGGGTCCATGTGATTTGCTAAAAAATTGCATTTCGTCTTTAAAGCGGACTATCTACAACGATGGTCTTTAATTTTTCAATTTTATAACACTCATGTTCCATATAGTATCAGCTGGAAAAAGTTGTTTTTTAAATATCTTTTATTTTTTTAGTTGTTTATGGCAGATTTAAGGATAAAATCTCTTTTTGGTTATATTTTCTTTTTTTCTCTTTGTAAATACGTATTTTTATTTTGTTAGGATTTAGGTTTTATATATGTATGTAAAATACTTACATGTATACCACGTATTACGTATAGTGGATCACTATTCTTTTATCGAGTCCAATGCACGCCACAATACGCAATACATGCCCGCGTACAAACATGTCACTAGGATGTGACGCCGCAAGTTGCGCGACGACAAAACTTTTCCCAAAGAAAACACATAACTAAGTTAAAGACGAAACACAATTTGTTAATTGCGAACTTGAAATGCAATCTAAAATAATAAACGCATGCACGACTTTGTTTTAAAAGTGAAACCGAAAGTAAACAAATGTACTAAAACAAAACCATCGTGAATACTTTGTTAGAAGTTGGAAATATTTGGTTTCCGCAACTTAAACGTAATCACGAGATTTACACATGAATTTGAAATCTAACGTATGGCCATGAGTTTAAAAGACTAGTATAATAGTGAAACTAAAACGAAACCAAATATATAAGTAGTAAACTCGAAGAAATTGATCTTTATAAATTAAATTAAGAGTATGATATATAAAATATCTAATAATGTGACATTTTAGTAATAAAGATTCTAGCAAACCTGATAATGGAACAATGTTATATATCCCTTTTCCCACATGTCAAGATCAAACTTCCTTGAATTCCAAGGTATTTTGATCTTGACACAAAAGGGGTTTGTTTAATAATACCTACCTTTAAACAAACTGTCATCTACCATATCGTCTTGGTCTATTTTGAAAAGCACGTAAAGCATGCAAAAGTTCTTCTTCTCCAAAATCCGGCCAAAGGGCTTCCGTGAAATACAGTTCAGTGTATGCCAATTGCCACAAAAAGAAGTTGCTCAATCTAAGCTCTCCACTCGTTCGAATAAGAAGATCAGGGTGTGGAAAACGCTTAGAGTTCATACCAAGTTTGTTTTCAATCATAAACTCGTTGATTTCTTCCGGTTCAACAATGCCATCTCTGACTTCTAAAGCGATGCTTTGACAAGCTTGGACGATATCGTATTTTCCACTGTAATTAATTGCTAAAACGAAATTCATATGTGAATTGTCCTTCGTCGCGTTCTCACCATACGCTATGAATTCTTGTAACGATTTTGGAAGCTTGGATGAGTCCCCGATAACCGAAAGTCGGATATTCTCCCTGTTAAATCAAACAACGCACCGTGATCAACTAGAATCAAAATATCCCCGGATCCTATATTCCCTCCTATCCATCAACTACGTAAATTCTAATAAAATGAATAAATTTGAAACTAATTTTAAATTTTAAAAAGCCATTTCACTAGCCACGTTAGCAAATGATATTAAACTTGATGAGACATCATTCATCATATCAGCATTTGTAACCGGTCAATACTTAAATCGGTTACTCAGGTACTTATTTTTGAAACTTCACATCTTAGATACCAAAATAAAAGTTTTAAAAATACGTTACCCAAAACAGGAATCAAGACAGAGCATGTTACTTTTCTTGCAATTTTCCCTAAATCATATAATAAAAGTATATGGATATCAGTGATGTTGAGCCAATCAACAAGCTAATTCATCTCGAGTTTAAACCCGTAAACGGGTATCGAGCTCGGACATTATAGAAATGTTCGAGTTCTGAGGCTGAAAGTAATGTTTTGAGCTCGTTTTCATGTCGAGTTCGAATAACCTCAATTGCACCCCTATATCACATAAAATACAATTACCTCAACATATAAGCAACTTCATCTTTCAATGCAGTTTCAAGCAGCTTCATTAGGAAATCAACTTCAACCTACCACAACCACGCATTCAGATTCAACCCACAAAATCAGATATTATTTGTATCTACTTTGGACTTTAGGC
The DNA here is from genome assembly GCF_001531365.2 of Cynara cardunculus var. scolymus. NCBI lineage: Eukaryota > Viridiplantae > Streptophyta > Magnoliopsida > Asterales > Asteraceae > Cynara > Cynara cardunculus. The sequence goes on from NC_037532.1 coordinate 10,191,790, forward strand.
GTAATTACTTTGGGTCTCAACCAGTTATCGGATGAGAATGCGAATACCGTAAGGGTTTGAATTCCCCACTTACTGCACAGATTGACCACCGCTTTCAATGCTCCGGCACCGGCCAAGTAACCAGCCTCAGGCATCAATCCTCGCAACCGAGCCCACCGCCTGTTTCCGTCCATCACCACCGCCACGTGCTTTGGTATTAACTCGCGCTGGAGTCCTGCCGGAATAGCAATACGTTCCTCCGGCGATGTGGAATCATTGAAGAATGGATCTGTGGTGAATACATGAAGACGATGGTTGGTGGTGGTGGTGGTGGTGGTGGAGAGAGAGAAGGGGTTTGATAGAAAAGAGGAAGGATTGGGTAAGGAGAGGGAGGAAGAGAGCATTATTGAAGATGATTGTGGGGATTGAGAGGCGAGAGTGGATGGAGGTGATTGGAAAAACTTCCTTTTGGTCCCTATAGTATTATGGATTACTAGTTACATCATAAAATACAATTGGAAGAACAATATACATATAAAAACTTAAAAACAGATCCGTTTCTGACATTTTTTAGATCCTAGGCGAGATGTGAAAAGTGGCCCATTGATAAGTACGATGTTTTTTCAATAGATTGTTTTTATCATAAAAAATAACATTAAATTCATATAAAACTGTTTTTCCTAGACGCAAAATCAATCATTAATTATTTTTAAATTAATATTGTCTACTAGAACATTTTTATGTAGCATCATCAAAAATATCATATGATATATTTTTGGTACATAAAATGACATTATTTAGGGTCATAATGTTAAATTTTTTGGATTTTTGAGTACTACTATCACTACAAAAATGAAGAGTATTAGGGAGGGAAAAATCCCTCACAAATCTATTGTTAAAGGAGTCTTCCGTCGCTGATCCATTGCTGATAGTACATCGGACAAAAAAAGCTCGTAGGTAATGCTATCAGCGACGGATTAGTGACGGAAATCAGCAACGGATTTGCGATGGTTACTTTCAGCGATGAATCAACGAGTGAAAAGTTTCAGTGACGGATCAGCGAGAGAAAAGTTTCAGCGAGGGAACTTTCAGCGACAGATCAGCGAGGGAACTTTCAGCGACGGATCAGCGAAGGATAGGGGGACTTTCAGCTATGGATTTTCCCTTGCTAATTTGTCGCTAATTTGTATTAATCTAAAAATAAATTTTTTATAATTACATAATTCATGTATTTATTTATACAAAACCTGATCATAATATAACAAACCAAAACTATGAACAAATTAAAGCTAACCAATTCATACAATTTAAAATATCCAATTCATATAATTTAAAAATATCCAATTCATACAATTTAATGTTCAAATTCATACAATTTAACTACCGGGAGGTTAGGGAGGGGGGAAAACGTATCCTGACTGCCGCATAAAGGTAGCAAAACGCTCCAATAAGGCTGCCTGTTTGGCTAACGCAATAGCTTGTCTGGCCTGTTCGGCTGACGAGGTAGCTTGTCTGCCTCCAAATTTGTCCTATTCTTCCGTTCGGTTTCCAGTTCCTTCTCTACCCTTGCCAACTTCTCTCTCAACTCCGTCACCTGTAAATATTCAATATTCGACAAAATCAGTAATTTGTTCACAATTTTAGTGATGAGAAAGTATATAACAATATAACCAACATACCTCCGCTGTTGCTCGTATAATCTCCCGATGCTACTGCTACATCTACCCGTCATAGCATAAGAGGAATCCTGGGAGGTCCCGAAACCAAAGATGCTGCCCTTCCTACAGAGGCCGACACTCTGCTCCCAAAGAGATGCCTCATCAGGGTGAGGGCTGTTGGTACTAGACCGTAACTCACAACTAAACGATTGAAATTGCTCCTACGGTTCACCAAAACAATTGGACTTTCGTCCGTGTTCGGCGAGAACTTGGGCAACTTGTTCGTTTGATGCATCGTGTTATTCACCGGCCATTTTGTAACACAAAGAAAGAAAGAAATGCAAATTCTGAAGTGGAAACGAGAAATTAATACGAGTCGAATTTACAAAATATAGTGAGAAATCGAGAATTGTGAACATTTTTTGTGTTTTTGAAGAAGAGAGAAAGTTGGTATGTTTAACTCCCAAACTTGATACATATTTATAGTGTTTTGGGGAAAAAAATTACAAAAAGAAGGCTCTTAACGGCTCTCTAATAGTCACATAACGACTATTTTTCAAAAAAAAAAAACGACTATAAAAATCGGGTCGGGTTGGGCCTTAACCTGTCTTAGTCGGTCCCGGTCTCAGATTTCGAACGAAAAGCCTAACCGGTTGTAACCGTCGGTCCCGGTCCTTGGCCGGTTTCGGTCCTTCGGCGGTCCCGGGCCGGGCCGGTTTGGCCATCACTAGTCCCTAGTATGACCTGATCTACATGCCAACAAGATAAAGTGTTAGGCTTACGGCTAGTGATGATGTATACACTACTAGAAAACCAGGTATCAGCGACGACTATCAGCGAGGGAATTTTTCCCTCGCAGATCAGCGAGGGAAATGACAAAAAACACATTCCCTCGCTGATCCCTCGCTGATCTGCGAGGGAAAAATTCCCTCGCTGA
>NC_037532.1:10195838-10198113 GCF_001531365.2 Cynara cardunculus var. scolymus
TTTAAAAATTTTAGATAACATCTGTGACGGAAAATTCCCTCGCTGATGTTTATAAAATATCTAGGAAAATTTTAGTTAACAATCTGCGACGGAATTTTTCCCTCGCTGATAGTTTTAAAATGTCAGGTTAGCATCTGCGACGGAAATATCCCTCGCTGATAGTTTTAAAATGTCAGGTTAACATCTGCGACGGAAAATTCCCTCGCTGATAGTTTTAAAATGTCAGGTTAACATCTGCGACGGAAAATCCCTCGCTGATTTTAAAAAATGTTTGCGACGGAATATTCCCTCCCTGGTAGTTTTAAAATGTCTACCAGGTTAAGCATCCTTTCCAGCCGGCCCATTTTTTGTTAGAGGGGAAGAGAGAGATAGATCTAGTTGAAGAGAGATAGAGGCGAAGAGAGAGAGAGCTAGAACGAGAGAGAGGCGAAGAGAGAGAGAGCTAGAACGAGAGAGATAGAGGCGAAGAGAGAGAGAGAGAGGCGAACGATAGAGAGAGAGCCGGCCACCGTCGCTGCCGCCGAAACCGTCGCTGCCGCCGACCACCGTCGCTGCCGCCGACCACCGTCGCTGCCGCCGTCTTCTTCCCGTCACCGTTGCCGCCGTCTTCTTCCCGTCACCGTCGCCGCCGTAGCTGCCGCTTGGTACCACCGCCGGATTCTTCACCGCCGTCGCCCTACACCGCCGTCGTCCCTGTTCCGCCGGAGTATTCACCACCGGAGTCAAAAGCCCCTATTCCGCCGACCACCACCGTGAATCTAGGTTAAAATCGAGAGAGAGCTACTAGGTTAAAATCCAAAGACATTGAGGTGGTAAGCATGTATCAATTAAATGAAGATTCCGTGTTTTCAGTTGAATTGCCTACCATATCCAATCGCTTTTTGTCTATACTTTGTTCATACATTGCCTTTTGAAGTCAAGTATATGCATGTCATATTAGCATCACTAAATTGGCAGGTCCATGAAATTGGCAAAACAGGTGGTTCCTTGGCAAACACTGAGTTTGTGGTGAATTTGGATACTCAGTGGCAGGATACCTTGCATWCAGAAAGGTGTTCATTCTCTTCTATCTTTATGAATTAGTCTATGTTGAAGCTTCTCTTCTATTTGTCTTCATTTTGAAGTTTGTTACTACATATTCTTTTTGGGGACTAATGACAATGGTCCTGCTCCTGGAGGCTATAGGAGAATGATTATATTTCAGATAAGCCATAGGAGAATTAAAAGTTTCTTGCAGTTCAATGTTCTCTTAATCTGTTTCAGAGACCCCACATCCAGTCAAAAATCTCCCACCAGTATCTTAACTCATCCAAAAGACTAGAACACCCCTGACAATGTAAACTGAGAATTCTGCCCTTGATTGCTTTGATTACAATCTAATTTATTATGTACAAGATTCATACACAGTGTTTACAATGCAAGTTAGTCAATTACACAGTAGTTCACAAGATATTAAAAGCATTCTTAGAAATAATGACAATCAAATCAATACTGGAAAGAATGAGTAAGTGATTTTAAAAACAGGCCCCCTACTTTGCACCCTTGCTCTCCCTCCCTGGTCTATCTTTGTTTATTGCTCTAACATAGTAATAGAACATTAAAAATCGGATTATAGCAGCAATACCAGCCAGAACCTCTGATGAGACCTCTCCATCGTACTATCATCTCCGTTATTAGTATTATAGAGGCTTTTCACTTCTTGATTCTGTTTCTCATTGCGGGGGTGGGTGCTTGGTTTCGATCTTATTTTGTTGATTTTTTTTTCCATTGCTGGGGATTAAACTTTTTTAGAGACATAGGATTTTCATTTTTAACTTTACAGCCTTTAGACATCTATATGGAAGCCCTTTTTGCAATTTGGAGTTGAAGCATACTCATAAGGGTTCAATGCAGCGAGTCTTAGTCCTGTTGCCATTTCACACTACAACTCAATGCCGGAGCTGCCAAGGTGTCATTGATGTGAATCAATACCGTTCCTTCAAAATGAGATTCCAGCTCCAATGCATGCCAGTTTACAGAGAGTTTCTGAACGTGTATAAGAGCCAAATAGGTGAAGATGTTGGTTGTTGTAACTGAAGACTTACAAAGAGGTATCCATGAATAACAGAGAAGGTGTGATAGGCATGGGGGCAAGGGTGGTGGCGGGCGGGCAGATCATTAATGAATTAGAAAAGATTAAAAACGTTGAAAGAAAAATATATATCAAGTTTCTAAGGGGACATTGCTAGTTTAACGTTGAAAGAAAAATATATATCAAGTTTCTAAGGGGACATTG
>NC_037532.1:10198213-10202414 GCF_001531365.2 Cynara cardunculus var. scolymus
TTTTCTTCTAACCTTGAGCCTTCAGCTCACACTTCTTCTTTTGTAGGTCCTTCTTCGATGCATCAGTCTGATGCTTAGGAAGTGGAAGAGGAAGAAATAGAGAAAGATGATGGAGGAGATGAAGATGTCGATGATGACTATGATATGGCGTCAGACATCAAACTTCTCCTTCCAGCCATTGACACTGTCCTTTACGGGATCAACGAAGTTCACCAAGAGATGCTCCGCCAAGGTGATCTTGATGCGAACTTCCTTGCCATCCAGGCGGACGTTCAAGAAGTGCAGAGTCATCTCCAGATTCTCCAAGAAGTTATTCAAGCCAACACCAATGCCATTGCTATTCTTCACAGCAGGGCTGACGCTGCTCAGGCTATCGCTGATCAGCAGACTGGCTTTCTTCAACAGATCTTGGATAATGTTCGTCAACCAGCTCCAGTGATCCCTCCTTCTTTCTCTGCCAGTGATCGCACCCAGCTTCATGAGACGCGTGAGGCAACGACAACTCTAGGCAATGTTTTGCAAAGACTAGAGGATATAATGGTTCTCCAGCGTCAGCGCTTGGACGAACTCTCTGGCCAATTCTCTCAAGTCTTAGCCAGAGAGGGGGAGATGAGGTCCAACGCTGGTAAATCATCCGATGCTATGCTTACTCCTACTCAGGCTGTTGGTCCAGTATCAACTACAGCTGCAGCTGAAGCTGAGACTCCTAGAGCTGAAGCAGTTGCTGCTCCTGTAATCCCGTCCACCAAAGCTGTTTCAGTTGAGGTTGTCGATATCATCCTTAAGGAAGATGCCAATACCATCACTGCTGCTGGTGATGATGATGATGATGAAAATGAAGATGATGATGATGAAGACGATGATGAACCTACCATTCCAGACACCGGAAATGATCTAGATGGCGACGACGACGATGATGATGAAGATGACTTTACCATCAAGTTCCAAAAGCCATCAACCGTCACCAAAGGTGTTACTCTCGGGGATTCAGCATCCCCAAGGGGAGCAAAGCAAGGTGAATCGACTCCATCAGGGAACTAGGACCCCAAGTCGAAAGGCAAGGCGGTCGCTGAAGAAGGAAACTTGAAGGTATTGTTCAATATCCCTCAACAACATTTGTTTGAAGACTCTACCTCTCAGGTAGTGATAACTTCAACTTATCACCTTCATATTCCATCAACAACCTGAGGTCGACTGGAGCGGGTACCTGATCAACCCATTTCTTGTGCTCCTACCGACCAGCAGATGTCTCAGCTAAAGGAGTCACACGACCAGACTAGAGTAAAAATCCCTCTTCGTACCTCTAGTGGTGGTGAGTTTGACTTCTTATCTGAAGCTGAAAGACTCAAGGCATTAAGGGCTGAAGAAGAGCTAGAGCTTCAAAAGAAGCAGACTGAAGACAGCTTGAAGATGGCCAAGTCACTAGCTGAAAAAGTCCTTCCAAAGAAAAAGTCTAAGAAAACGGTGAACGCTGTCCAAGCCCAAGCTAAACTTCTTTCGATTGTAGAAGCTGAGCATGAGAAGAATCTGAAACTGGTGGAAAAAGACAAGCGTTGGAGCAAAGCCAAGCTGAAAAAGAGAATCAGTTCCCGCCCGATTATCAGCGTCAACATCAGCGGACGTTCTTAAGATGGTGGAACGCTGGTCTCAATGCTCATCACCAGGGACAATCTTGATGTCGTTACCGAGTATCCTTCCTACCTAGGCCATTATGGATTCAGCGAATGGATGGAGATCAGACAAGCCATTCAGCAGTCCAAGTCGAGACACAAGACACTTATCGAGGACACCATCAACGAGCTTATGAAAAGGATGTCCAGGCATGTCAAGGTCCCTGACAGGCCAACTCTAAAGAAGGGTGGGAAGAAAAAACTCAAGCTCTCTGATCCTAATGATGGACCATTCCTAAGGAACGAACATGAAACAAGGTTCTCCTTAGATGAAATCCTGAAGGGTCATAAGAGTACAGACATTTCTATGCTGAATCTTGACTTGCCAGATAAAGGTCCCTATACACCCAACTCTGTGCATTTTAAACCTGAGTTAGGAGTTATATTCCTTGACTATGAAGGTGAAGTCAGATTTCAGAGAATGTTAGAGCTACATCTATCTCCAATGGATCATTTGGTTTATCTTTTGCTCTGGATAGATGATAGCATGCCTGGAAAAGTCGTAGATCTGAAGATACGAAGGGAATTCCTACGTCGAAGAAAACATGGTGAAAATGTACCTGGGTACATAGATCTAAGATCTCTATAATAGTTTCTCTTTGTAACAACAATCCACTTTTCCTTGTAACTTCATGTACTATGTCTACTTTCAGTGATTGTACTTATATTCTGTAAGTTCTGGACATGTACTGTAATACTTGTAATATTTCCTATGATTAATAAAATGAGTATTCCATGTACTTTACTGAAAAAGATCCCTGAAAAAAGTAATAGGGACACAAGTCTATGAGTTCCGATGTTACTTTTCATATTCTCTAACAATCTATGAGTCAGTGAATAAGCTTTCAGTTTCAGTTTCCGTACTTGCAATTTTCTTAGATATAACTTATGAAAAATTTCAAGCTGAGACTGGCTAACTGAAAAAGATCCCAAAATAGTAAAAGGGGACATGTACTTTATATGTAACTTTTCCTTACTATTATTTGATAAGATAACCTTCTTTATGTTATCTTGTTATCATCAAATAGGGGGAGATTGTTGATCCTCTCTCTCAGTGATTTGATGATAATCTCTTTTCACTTATACGTTGTATTTATGTTTATGTATTTTTAGTTCCAACGATCTTCACTGAGTATGCTCAGTGATTGCTGAAGAACCTGCACTGTAATTCTATCAGAGACAACAATACTTCAAGAAGACAACACTCACACCAAAGAACCTTCAGCAAACGTCGAAGACTGAAACTGAAGATTAGAGACTGACAAGTACGTGATCTAAAGCGGTATTCAGTGATTACAGGTCTGTCTACATATGTGTGAAGACTGCTCAAGCTTCAGCGAATGATGATGAAACCTTCAGGTCATTCCAGCATTCAGCGATCAAAGGAAGCTTGCTTAGCACGATTGTTGTTGTCTTGTCCTTATGCACACCAAGGACAAAAACCATACCCTTATGAAAGTTGGTACGATACGGAGCCGACTAGTCGACTCTATTGTCCACCAACTTTAGGTAAGGATATCTGCTCATGAATAATGTTTTTGTACTATTCACTGTTGCAAAGGACAAGTCTTTCTCTTAAGGCTTGACACGCACTCTAACCCTACCATATTGCATTAAATGAACATTTAATGCACTGGGTATAAATAGAAGTGTTTCTTCTCCATGCAGAGTGCGCGCAACTCACTCTCTAACTCTAATTCTTACTTCAAGTATTTTCTAGCTTAAGTAAAGGATCTTCTTTACAACAATTTCTTTTCTTGTACTTGCTAAGACTTTGTGTGTAACTAAAAATTGTTTAGATAGGTTTTTACTAACTTATCTTTCCGCAAACAATCTTGTAAAATCAGTATTGATCTTCTTTATCAATATATATTTTAAATTTAAAAATATTGTGTTTGTATTCATCCCCCCCCCTTCTATAAACTGTTTCTCTTCTTGTAGACCCTCACGGGACCAATACCACCGAATCCGGTCAAGGATTTTGAGCGATGACCAGGTCTTGTCGGTCATAGAGTTAGGCGATGAAAACTACAACATACTTAATATAATTATCAGAATACTTCGACATGTTAGTTTAGATCCAATACATCATATAATTTCATGTATCAAAGTAAAACACGTGAAACGTAATAACACATATTTTACCAAAGCTTTGTAAAAACTCACCTCGTCCGAAATTCACTGAGATCTCACAAAAAAACTCTCTATGATTCTTCCTCCCTTTCAATAAAATCACCATCCCTCCCCCATAATTCCTCTCAAACTATATATGCATATATAAGGAGAGGAGGGTGAGGCGGTGCATGGACATGCAACCCCTATGTGAAAACCAAAGTCCAAGTTCTCTCATTGGACCAAAAACATAAACCCACAAGGAGATGACCTATTTTTCCCTTTTTGATTATTACTATTAATTATAAATAAATATTTTTTATTACTATTAATTATAAATAATAATAATTTATTATTTAATACTATTAATTATGAATAATTATTAAATAAAAATAAAAATTAGTTATTACTAATATTAA
>NC_037532.1:10202874-10209685 GCF_001531365.2 Cynara cardunculus var. scolymus
TTTTAATTATATTACAAAATATAAATTGACTAATTTTTTAAAATATTCTTTTTGGTCATTTTTCATATTTATCAGATAGTTTTTGTTAAACATTATGTATTTATGAGTACTAATCAGCTTATCAATCAACAACTATCTTATTATTGGTTGACATCCATTGGCTATGAGGGGAATCAAATCGATCCAATCATCCATTGGATGTTCGATTTTATCAACCAATCCAATCCGATTAACATTAGATAACTGATCCAATCCAATCCAATGGATGATTGGATCGGTTCGGTTCCATCCATTGGATAATTTTATTGGATATCCGTTGGATATCGAATGGATGATTTATTAAGATTGGATCCATCCAATATGTTAATTCAATCGAATTCTCCAACAATGATACAAATTGATTAATCAATTTTAATGTGTTAAAACTAACACAAGGGAAGTTAAAAATTCAAAGCCATGACATAAAACAAATTCCGATTTAAGCAATTTGAAAATAAATTAATTACATGATAGCTGGATAATGGTTGGATGAACAATCGGATGGTCATCAGATGATTAATTAGATGAGTAATTGAATGTTGATGGGTTTCGGTTCGGTTCGGTGTGGTCAGTTCTGGGCTGTCATTCGTGAACCGACCGATCCAAATTAGATGTTGAAATTATCAATCTGATCCGATCCAATTACAATCGGATATCCAATTATGGTCTGACTGACATATAACCACTTGTGTTAAAGTAATAGTTAAATGTTGGATGGTTTAAAAAGATAATCTTTTAAGCCAAAAATCTGGAGCCGTTAAGAGCGGTTTATGATTGTCTTTGGATTAAAGAAAGAAGCAATATCCAGCGATGCCATCCACCATGACCCCAGGACCTTCCTCAAAACCCTCCTCTTTTTTGTCTCTCCTCTGATCTTATGATCCAATCGGTAAAATGGTATACAGTGAATCCGACTGCTTTTCTCACTCAATAAAATAATCAAAAGTTCCAAGTTAATATCCCCCAAGAAAAGTGAGAAATTGGTTTCTATATATGTCTACCTTTAATCCCATCAAAAAGCCCCTTCATTTTCTTGCCTCTCTCTCTTACTACTGCTGCTCTACTTTTTGAGGTTTTCTTTGAGTAGCTGCCTTGTGTTTGTATAAATGTCTGACTGAGCTGCTGCTTCTTCAATTATTTGTTGACAGCACTTAAACCCCCCCACCTCTTTTTTCTCTCTCTCTATATCTGGTTCATGTACAAACATTCACATATATACGATCCAAAATGTCATAAATCAAGTGGATTTGTACCTTATAAGATCTGGGGTTTGGAGATGGAGACTTGATAAGGTAGAAAAAACGGTTAATTTTGTTTTGCTTTTTTATTAAATAATAATCTTTTTTGATTTCTGGATCTGGGAATTCATGGGGTTTTGTTAAATTCTCATTTGTTTGTGTTGATAGATCTGTTTAGAAAGGAGTTATTTTTATACCTAAAATCGAAGAAAATGTCGGGTCAGAAGCAAGCAGAGGACTCGATAATTTCATCAAATTTCAACGAGAATGAACATGAAGGTGGAGGAGGAAAAGAAGAAGGCAAAGAAGAAGAAGACCAGTCGGTTTTCTCCATGAAAAATGCTCTGTGGCATGGAGGGTCTTCTTGGGATGCTTGGTTTAGTTGTTCTTCAAATCAAGTAACGAAAATAACCCAAAATCATTAATTAATAAACCTTAATTTCCACTAAAAAAAAGGAAGAGAAAATCTTGAATGTACAAGTCTTTATGCAGGTGGCACAAGTGCTGTTAACACTTCCATACTCTTTCTCTCAACTGGGTATGGTCTCAGGGATTGTCCTCCAAATTTTCTACGGCATTCTTGGCAGCTGGACTGCTTATCTCATCAGTGTTCTTTACATTGAGTACAGAAACAGAAAAGAAAAAGAAGGTGTCAGCTTCAAAAACCATGTCATCCAGGTTCATTTCTCAATTTTTCTTGATTTTCTTCACAATAAAAGAAAAAGTAAAAAAAAAACCCATAAATTTGATCTCTTTTTTTCCTCTTCAAAATTACAGTGGTTTGAAGTTCTTGATGGATTATTGGGACCTTACTGGAAAGCAATAGGACTGGCTTTCAACTGCACTTTTCTTCTGTTTGGCTCTGTCATACAACTCATAGCCTGTGCAAGGTTTGTTTTTGACCCAAAATATGAAGTCGGTTTGGCTCAAATATCATACCAAAAATTGACTGTTTTTTTGTTTTATGTAAAAATGACAGTAATATATACTACATAAATGACCATTTGGACAAAAGGACATGGACATACATATTTGGAGCATGCTGCGCAACCACTGTGTTCATCCCATCTTTCCACAACTACAGAATTTGGTCTTTTCTTGGCCTTGGGATGACCACTTACACCGCCTGGTACATGGCCATTGCAGCTTTAATCCATGGCCAGGTATACACATACTATATTTAGAAAGAAAGATCAAGATTTCAGAACCAGATCTCATATGGGTTTTTCTTGCTTAAAATGGAAAGGATTTACAGGTTATACCATGATACATAATTGCAGGTTGATGGGGTTCAACACTCTGGTCCCAAGAAGCTCGTGCTGTATTTCACCGGAGCCACCAATATCTTATACACCTTCGGTGGCCATGCTGTCACTGTGTAAGTCTGCTTTTCTTTTTTCTTCTTATAAATACGGCTTTATTCGGTTGTACATTATGCATTAATAAGTGTACATTATTCTGGGATGATACTATAATAATTAATCAAAAAGTTCTGGTTTTTAAATGTGGAAACTTTTGTGAAAAGATACCCTTTCTTCCTTCTTCTACGCGGCTTCTCTTTGCAGCTTTTGCCGGCCACCTTGGGTAATTGGGTTATGAAACCTGAAAAAAGACTGTATAAAAGGTTCTATAGATGGATATTAATAGATTAATGTGTTCTTGTGGACTTTTATTTTATTATTTTCTTCTTTTTTATTGGATTTTTATATAAAAAATAAGTTTTAAGTTCGTCGTCAAGTTGATAAAACTATATATGTTTTAGATCGAAAAGATTTGAGTTCGAGTTGTTGATAGTATCGTCTTTTGTTGTGAATTATGTCATTCTTTTAATAAAGAGGGGAACATGGAGTGGGTGATGGACTTGCCATCCCGATTAGATGTTTGTAAGGATATTTTGGTCATTTACTATGTAGCAGGATCCAATGCCCATTCTTCAAAATCCTTCATGTTCTTGGCATTTGAATCATTAGATTTTCTTGTTTTTTTTTATGAAATAATAAATATTTCTAAACGACGTTGTTTTTAGATATATTTTTACAAAAAGTTAACTTCACGAAGATTACGGTTCTTGTGTTTTAAAACCGCATACATACACAGCGTGCATATTTATATGGTGTTCCAATGTTAATTGTTTTCTGGTTTACGCCAAAATTGATTTTGGTCATGATTACAGGGAGATTATGCATGCTATGTGGAAACCCCGAAAATTCAAGTATATTTACCTAATTGCCACCCTCTACGTTTTCACACTGACGCTACCGTCAGCTTCTGCTGTATACTGGGCCTTCGGCGACAAGCTTCTTAATCACTCGAACGCCTTCTCTCTCCTTCCCAAGACCCGTTGGCGTGATGCCGCCGTCATCTTAATGCTCATTCATCAGGTTAAACTACTATCTAACTTCATCAAATATATAATTGTAATATAAATCTGTTGTCTCCAAATTCTTTGTTGTCCCACCAATGACTTGAAGACACATTCTTACTTTATTTGATACGGATTTATTTAATTCATATTTCCATTCTCTCGTCTCGTTAAATGAATGATGTGGCTTCAGAGAATTTGGAAGCAACTGATTTTTATTAATCAAATCATACATCATGCATTAAAAGTTGTATGTTGTAGATTTAAACCACTATTTTATAAAATGGCTTTCCCATGTATTATACAACTATGAGATTGTATGGATTCAAATACCATGTTCTCGCGTTCTCGTAAAATAAAGGTGTTCTCGTTTGAATCTCCATATATATATATATATGGTATTGCATCTAATGGCGGACAATGAGTGTGCGTCATTTTTTGGTGTTAATGTAACTTCTTTTACGGTTCTCAACGGTGCCATCATTTTGTTTTTCGTTGTGTGCTACGGTCGCCTCTAAAGCATCGTGTTTTAACTTGTATATTTTTTTAAGTATATAATAATTATATACGGCAAATAGAACAAATAAACTCACACACCCTCTTCACCTTTGGTGAGGTTTGAACCCTTTACCTTCTAGGAGGCCAATGACTCACATACCGCTAGACCAAAGACCCTTTGGTAAACTTGTATCTTTACGTTCAAATAATTTTATGGACTGCGACCGACATATTTTTCTTTGATGAATTTGGAACAGTTCATTACATTTGGATTTGCATGTACACCGTTGTATTTCGTGTGGGAGAAGGTGATCGGTATGCACGACACGAAGAGCATATGTTTACGGGCGCTCGCAAGGCTACCGGTTGTGGTACCAATTTGGTTCTTGGCTATCATCTTCCCCTTTTTCGGACCCATCAATTCCGCCGTCGGTGCACTCTTGGTCAGTTTCACGGTCTACATCATCCCGTCTCTCGCCCATATGCTCACATACAGAACGGCCTCAGCTCGTCAGGTAAAAAATTTTAATCATTGGAATTATATTAATCATTGATGACTTTAAAAGCCGTCAATGCATGATATATACATAATTCATAAATTAGTCTATTTATGGTAGGTATATAGGAATTATTCTGTAATGTGACATGTTTAGTTATGGGTTGTGCTTACTTTCATTAGTGGCATTTTGGTAATTATCTTGCTATGAAAAGGGTAGAAAGGTCAATGCAATAAAGTAGCAATAGTAGTATAGTCTGTTTCTTCCCCACATGCTTTCTTTAATAACCAATATTCTTGATGGAGACTCCAAACTTTTATAATTATATCAGTTCTTAGAACTTCCTTAACCAGAATTTTACTAATAGCTATTTGGATCAGTAATCAATGAGAATGAAAATAAAATTACATAAATAACCCTGGTCAGATTTTTTTCTTTTCCCATTTCATTCTTAGCCTAAACGAAATAGTAGGTTAGTATGTAGAGGGTGCACAAGGGTAGATTTGGAAATATTGATGGACTGGGACCAGATAGGTAGCAAGTCCCTTTCAATTTAGTTAAATGCTACAGTCTAAGTGGTGTTGTATGTCTGAGCTGGGCTGGCCAAGTGTTGACTACTTGAATGTCAAAAACAGTCCTTCAAGATTTCTTTAATATCAAAAACAGTCCCTCAACTAAACTTGCCCTCAAGTCTGTCATGAAATTTTACATCATCCGAAATTATTGTTTGCAGAATGCAGCGGAGAAACCTCCTCGCTTCATGCCGAGTTGGGCCTGCATGTACGTGTTCAACATGTTTGTTGTTGTTTGGGTTCTGGTTGTCGGGTTTGGATTTGGTGGATGGGCTAGTGTGACCAACTTTGTCAGACAAGTAGATACGTTCGGTTTATTCGCCAAGTGCTACCAGTGTAAGCCTACGGGACCACCTCTGCCACAACATTGAGCTGACTTGAAACTGAAGCGGTTCGGTTTTTCTGAGTCCGTACGTTGTATTGTACATGGGAGCATCAAATATTTCCCTACATGTGATGTGTGTTGGCTTGCTTTGTTTATCTCTCTCTATTTTTGATTTTTGGTTTATAATTTTTTTCTATATTTTTTTAAAAGTTTGGTAGATTTAAGATAGTGTGTTGAATTGCAATTTGCAAATGATTCCTTTGCTACAAAGCATAGGGTCATTTAAAACCATATATGCTGAGTACTTTATTCCACCTTTGTTGGATAGATATCAATTGAATATATCAAGGTGCTTCTTGCTAGCAATGTCATGATTACTTCCCATGTTTCCAAAGTTATATATATATATATATATATATATATATATATATATATATATATAAAGATGAGTTATTATGCAACTCCTTACATTTGTACAACTGTTACAACTCAATCTCAACCGTCCATTTAATTTGATAAATATGTGATTTCATAAAAGTTTTGATTGTTTTTTAATATAAAGTATTGATCATAATTAATGAACTCTAGTCATCTTTCATGAATATTCAAATTATAATAAATGAACTCTCATCATTTTCATAAATATCTCAATTGATTGTGTTGCTGGTTTTACAAATAGACATGATTGCATTTGAAGGTTTTATAATATATATATATATATATATATATAGAGAGAGAGAGAGAGAGAGAGAGTTGGTTGTTGTAAGAATAAAAGTGAAAAAGATGAAAAGGGATCTTCATCATTAGATCAATTTTCAAGATGCACCTATCAATTCTTGTATCAAACATGATTCATAAGGTGGAGGTGAAATTAAAATTGATCAAAGCCTAGATTTCTTATTATGCTTCTCACATTTACTCCTTTTCTCACATGATCTTTCATGCATGTGTATGTATATAGAGTCAGGTTCATACGAGAACAACAATAAAATAAGAGAATAAGGTTGAATCAGATGTGATTTTACACTAACAGTACATATAAAATCACATATGATTTTGCACGTGATTTGGTCATTTTTGTATTCTCTTATTTAGTTTATGTTCTCGTCTGAACTCTCTCTCTCTCTCTCTTTATATATATATATATATATATATATATATAGAGAGAGAGAGAGAGAGAGAAGCGATCATATGAAAATCGTCCTCATTTGTGTAAACCGTGCAAACCACCTTCATCTGTCGATTTCATTGTTTAATCTTATGAAATTTTTTCATGAAAT
>NC_037532.1:10209930-10220484 GCF_001531365.2 Cynara cardunculus var. scolymus
TTGTACAAATTGAGTGGTTTGCATTTGATCGCTCCCCTATATATATATATATATATATGGTTTGGTTCACGTGACACCATCTTGTTTTCGTGATGCTCGTATACCGCATTTTTACACTTGAAACTTCACAACAAAACAATGTGAAGGTAAAAACAAATCCAAACCTTCACAACAGAAACAGCTACATTTACAGTGTTTTACTGTGAAGTTTCAAATATAAAAGTGGTTTCACGAGTCTCAGAAAAACAGTCTGGTTTCACATGATCTCAAAGTCTATATATATAGAAGCTTAATAATTTGAGAGCTCTAATATGTGAGATCAAACATAAGCCACTAATTTAAGATAATTGTTATTAATTAATGAGATAATTATCGTTATTTATTAATAAAAACCAACGGAATTTTTAGGAAATTCAGTACTTATTTATTTTTCTACTCTTCTCTCTCTTATCTCCCTATTAACATATACATCTTGCATAAGGTGAATAAAATGTAAACAACATTAATAAATTTTTTTACTTGGATATTCACAAGGTTTACATTGTATTCACAAGCGATATGTTTAGATTTAGTTTTATTGATTTAGTTTGTGTTCAATAATAAATTCACAAGCTATACCAAAACTCGTAGATTTAGAGTGTACTCCATACATATATATATATATATATATATATGTGTGTGTGTGTGTGTGTGTGTACATGATAAGAATCATAATAAGATTGAGAACTAGTAACTATCTTTTGTTTCATATTGTAAATCAACACTATATTTTTATATGTATTGTTTTACAATCACATAATCAGTGGTCGTATGATTATGCTTTTTATATATATCTATACAAGAAGGTTCTTTTAGGAACCTTAAATATCTTAAGAACTCGGGAACCTTTTATTTTATGTAGTATTCATGACCAATAACCTTGAATAGTAACAAATATTATTTATCATGAATATATGTCTCGACATTCATCTTTAATATTTATCACTTATTCATTATGATAAATATCCCGTGAATGTTTGGAACAAGTGGTGCAATATCATTTGTCCCGATGCATAAATGAACTTAAGTTTGCAATTAAAGGGGTTTAATCATTTGAGAACTTCAAAATTTGTGAGATCAATGAGAACTTTTACTTTAAAGTTTTGTTTCACATGATTTTTTCCATCTAAGTATGTATCGATTAATATATATTTGTTTCACAATATGTTTATTTCATATGTATTCGGTTCATAAAGTGAAACTTTTTTACGTATATTTTTGCTTCACAGCCAAGTAAAAAAAGTTCACGTTGTGAACCAAGTACATGTGAAACAAATTTATGTTAATCATTACATTAATTTCTAGCAATAGATGAAAAATATCATATGAAATAACACATGATATACTGATTTTCAGAGATCTCACGATTTAGAGAATTCTTAAAACAAGGTCCTCTCCAATAAAATATGTCCCTATATACATGACAAAAGATCGTGTGAGAATGTGAGTTAAGATGAGAAGTGTAAGAAAGGAAAAGGACCATTGATTACTTTTAATCTCACTCCCTTCCCATGAATAATGCTTCTCATGGAAATTAATCTGGTGCATTTCATTAATGTTGATCTTCAATTACGATTGATCAAAAGGTGGTGATTCCTTCTCACTGTTCTCACTATAACTTCCATTCCCACTGAAATCGAATCCATATGCACCAAAACCACGTATCATAAACCATCGATAATCTCCATATAAAAGGGTATTATGGAACCATCAATCGACATCAAACCTCCTTGTTTGAGGTCCAAACTCGAATCCTTGAAAAGTAATTTAGTTCGGTTTTGAAGCATTATGGTTTAGTTAGTTTGGTTCAAACCCAACTGAACCGAACCGAACCAAACCGGAGTGAAAGATTTAGATCGGTGGCATTTGGACCAAGTAGAAAATATGAGGACATGGAGATGGGGGAGACCAGGATCATAAATGCGATATGGGTGTTGAAGTTGAAGATGTTGACCTTTTTAATTTTGACCTGGATCACATCTCATTGTGGAGCCAATCTGGTCACATGGGTGCACGTTTCATCATCTCTCCGTCACGTGCCATGCCTTTACTCTCCTTCACTTCACCTTCAATCTCTTCTATCTAAACTCAAATCATATTTCCCATCTCGAATTTCTTTTTCCCATTTCTTTTTCAATGTATTAAAATTCGTATGCAACAGAAACAACTGTTCTATTCTTTATGATAAAAAATAAGTTTGTATATATTTTATTTTTTATATTTTATTTAAGATAAGATACATAATTAGATCTGTGTGATTTAATTTAGGGGTCGTTTACTAAACGCTTACCCGGTAAGTGTTTGTCGGACAATTTTCCTCACAGAATTAACATGACATGGGCCAATAATCTTACCTGGTAAGAGCGATGATTATGATGGAGAATCTTACCCAGTAAGTGAGAGTGACGACTCTTACCCGAGTAAGTAAGTTCTTACCTGATAAATCGTTGTATTGGATACTGTTTTGATTTACTACAATCTTATCCGATAAAATTAAATTATAATGTTGATTCCTACCGGTAAGCACTTATCGAGTAAGCATTTGGGTAAACAGCCCCTTAGTTTTGTATGTATTCTATTAA
Organism: Cynara cardunculus var. scolymus; assembly: GCF_001531365.2. Taxonomy (NCBI): domain Eukaryota; kingdom Viridiplantae; phylum Streptophyta; class Magnoliopsida; order Asterales; family Asteraceae; genus Cynara; species Cynara cardunculus. The sequence goes on from NC_037532.1 coordinate 10,212,552, forward strand.
ATCCACTTGATTATTAATTACGAGTTACTTTTGTTCTTAAACTCATTGAGCGTGTACATGCAAGACATCTTATCTAATATGAAACTGACAACTTTTCTACTTTTTCAAAGGACGGTGGTCTAATCATACATAGAGTTGGACCGAGAAAAAATACTGACCTGTAGCACCATTTGACTATAAAAAGTAAATATATAGAAACTTTTGCAAAAACATTACGAATTCATTGGTTCGTGCTCTTGTATTCGGCCATTCTTTCTATTTAGGTCTTGTATTCTTTGAACGTGCGTCCTTCGAAAGAAATGACCTTAACATGATGACATTACTTGCATTTTTATTTTAGTTTCAAGAAATATTAGGGCACACAAGCAATAAAGTAGATGTACCTTTCACACTCCTAAAAAGTTTCCATTGGGTTAGGAGGATGGAGTGGGAGTATGTGCACACTTCCTCTATATACGTAGGTTTGCCCCAAATCATAGAAGAGTTGTGCCCTAAGCCTGGCCTGAAAAACTCGATTTTGTTAAGCTCACTCCTAGGCCTAGGCCTAGGCCTGTGCCAGACTAAGAAAACCGATCAGGCCAAGTATATGTTGCAAGCGCCGGTTTAAAGACAAGCCCAATCGAACCAATTTTCACATTCAGAGCCCGACTCATACTTATGAATGTCAAACCTATTGTTTGTGCCTACTAAATAGGCCCATAGGGGCATGGAAGGCCTTGGCCCACAAAAAACCCAGGGCCACATGAATCTATATGATACACTACCATAAATGGGCATATCATGATGTCCAATCATCATAATAAACTAGTAACTGAAATTTTAAGTTTATAGGATACAACAACTTTATATATTGTATGAAGATGTAATAATAAATGGTGTTGTCTTGAAAGTTACAACAAGGCTAGTAGGACTTGTAGAATGAGGTTGAATACAAACATAACTTTTTAACTTTTGAAATTCCTTTATTGATTAAGAGAATAATCAATATATGAATTTACAGATTGTTTGCATTATAAGATAAGGTATAAAACTTAGTCCAAACAATATAGAAAATCAAGATTTTGAGAACACACAGACACTCTTGCACAAAAACACTAAAAGGGAAGAATAACAAGGGAGATGATGACTTCTTGGACGACTGCTGAAAAAGGAGAGCTTTTCAGCTATTTATGCCATATGCATTTAATGCAAGGGGTTGGTACAATACACGTGTCACATGGGAGAGGCTTGCTGGTACAATCTTGTTCTTGAGCAGGGCAAAATTTGGTCATTAATGAACAATGCACCAAGGGAGTAGTCATGCATGAAAAGGGACAATAAAGCATTGTCGTACTGTACCTTTGTATCACATAGTTCATTGCTTTTGATATTGGCAAGAGTGGATAAGACTTAAGCTTGATATACGAGATTCATGTTTAGCTAGGGAGGTTACACTGAGACTTCATTCATCTCTAGTTGAGCACTTGCATAATCACTTACCATCTTTCGATATGATGACTCCCTGAAACTGCTTTAGGTCTTCTTGTCTTTATCTTCAACTACGTCTTTGATATATCATGAAGTTTTTGTTTACTATGTGAGGATTTTGTCTTTGGGGTCACTAAGTTTGTTACAAAGAATAAAATCACTAAGAAGGATATTACAATCACCGAGAGAACGTTTAGAGAAGGTAACTATAAGTTTAAAGTATAAAGTAAACTTTCAATGATCATTGAACAGACTCAATGACTGATTTCTATCAGGTAGCACTTATTACAAGAATTCACCAATTATAAAAGGTCATCATGATCAAATCACTGAGGAGGGTGAGAAGGATCAACAAATTATTATAACAAAGTTTGTTGACCTAACAAGTAATATCCTCGGTTATCAGGACGAAGTTGGAAACCATACATGTATAACTCAAGAAGTATATTAAACGCTTACCCAGTAAGTGCTTACCGGGTCATTTACCTGGTAAGTGCTTACTGGGTCATTTACCTTATCGAATGAACATGGAAAGAGCCGAAAATCTTACCTAGTAAGAGTGATGATAAAGATGGAGAGTCTTACTTGGTAATTGAAGGTGATGACTCTTACCCGGTAAGCAGTTACGGGGTAAATTGTTGCATATGTCGGTTTGATGGACTACAATCTAACTCGGTAAAGTAAGTTAGAATGTTGACTCTTACTAGTAAGGTAAGCTCTCTTACCAAGTACTGAGTACACGTTTGGGTAAACAACCCCTAAAATCATTCTATTAGTCTTTTTACAAAATACATCCCTAAATGTGTGTTGGATGATAGTTCTTGAAAAATGCTTCATAAAACATTATTCAAAGATTGTTGTCCCATAATAATAACTAACGAGCTGATTTATTTCTCGGGTCGTATTAAGTTGTTCAACTTTTCTTTAACAACTATGGATAAATTATCAAACACATTTATGTAAGATGCACAGTGGTTGGTACTATGAAGTTAAAAAGGTCTCAAGATTAAGTATTTTATTAAGATCGTTAAAGTTCCTAATATACCCAATTGTTGTCATAATAGCCCCGAGGTTAATTATGCCAACTTGGCTCCCTTCAAACGATCAACAAAATCGATTGTATGTTGATTACATCAACAATTAGTTAATGTAGAAATTTAACCAAATGGGTAATGTATTCAAAGGTGGTGGTTCTCAAAAACAAATCAATCGATATTTGGTACCTTGTTTTGGAAGTGAAAATGCAGTATTATTGACTCCTGTAGTGTGATCTTCGTTTACGTGCATGGATAGAGATCGACATCCCAACTGTTCATATTGTGAAACATATTCCACCAAACACACACACACACACACAATCATATGAGAACCTCTTTTATTATGTGGACTATGAGGTCCAATCATATTCAGTTATTATGTTTTGATCTACCATTGTAATAAACATACCTTAAATAATAGCTAAAAGGAAATCTAGTAATTAAATAATTGCAATTAAATTAATAATTTGTGTAAATTACATTATTGGTTCCTATGGTTTATGTGTTTTAACATTATGGATCCCTGTTTTAAAATATCTATGGATTACATCTTTCTGGTTTGCATTTTATAACACTTTGGTCTCTAAATCTAATTCCGTAATATTTTTTCTATTAAATACGTCAATTAAGAGGGTATTCAAGTCATTTTAAGTATAAGGGGTAATAAAAACCATAGGGACCAAACATATCATTTACTCTATTTTATTATATATTAGTATTATATACTTAATAGTTAATTGATAATATATATATATATATATATATATATTATTTATCAACATACTTTAATAAAATTTCTTATTAAAAAATTGTATTTTCATTTTTCTTTATTATAGTAATATACATTTAAATTGTTTTTTTTTAAAAACTTTGTACTTTCATTTTTCTTATTATAACAATATGTTTTCAAATTATTTTTTTTATTAAAGTATTATATTATCCATTATCGCAATAAGTAACTTTATTGAATTAAAATAACATGACACATGTTACCAAATTTTCATGCCATTTCATTGTTCATGTGAAACATGGATAACACGTCATTTTGATTACATGACATAAATAAAAGCCCATCAATTTTTTTAATAATTTCCTCATTTTCCCTTCCGATTATTCATACCTTTTTAAAAAGATGAATGAAAAATATAATACAGGTGGGATATGAATAATCAGGAGGGAATGTAATGAAATTATTTATCAAACTAAATTACTCATTAATAAAACAATATTCAGAAAATTTGTAAAACACATTTTACATCGCTAATATTTTAAAAAAAATGTTAAAAAGTATGTGTTCTTTTTTTGAAAAAAATGATCATATTTGTTTAGAAAATATGTTACACTAAAATATTTAATTTCCATACAATTTAATAAGAGTAAAAAAATTATATTTCAAAAAGGACATAAAACATTATCTAAGTGAGACATGAATAATCGGGAGGGAAAGTGAGAATATTATTTTAAAAAATATTGAAAGGTTTTATTTATTTACATCACGTAATCAGAATTATGTGTCATCGATGTTTGACAACTTGTCTCATGTTTTAATTCAAATTAAAAGGTTGTCAATTGTTATAATGGATAAAGTTTTCAAAGAACAATGTCTTAATGAAAATGTTTGAAAAATATATTGTCATAATAAGAAAAATTAAAATTACAGTGCCTAAATAAAAAAAAAATTGAAAGTATATTGGTATAATAAAGAAAAATGAAAATATAAAGTCATAATAAAAACAACTTGAAAGCATATTTTTCTAATAAGAGAAAACGAAAATACAATATCATAATAAGGAAATTTGTGAAAGTAAGTTGATAAATAATATATATATATATATATATATATAAAGAGAGAGAGAGAGAGAGAGAGATGATCGATCAAATATAACTCTTCCTATTCTTACAACCCATACAACCTCATCTAAAACCATCCATTTTTTTTATTTTCTGTTTTTGCTTTTTTCAATTAAGGTAGTTTTCAATTGATCAAATGGTAACCATTGATGAAAATAATGGATGGTTAAGATGTGGTTGTAATAATTAGAGAGATTGCATAATAAACCACCTATATATATCATATACATATACACATTCATATATACATATATATACAACACATAAACACACACACACACATATATATACACATCATATGCGGTTACCAAACAAAACACCCATTTTCTATACATTCACATATACATATACATATGCATATAAACACACACACACACACACACACACATATATATATATATATATATATATAGATACAACACATATATACATAGATCCAATTATAATTAGCAACCAACACACATATACATCATGTATACATATATATAACATGGACCAACAGATACATGTAACACATACACATCAGAGACGGACCCAAAAATATTTTTAAACGGTAGCACCACTTGACCATAAGAAAAAAAATATAGGAAATTTTTTTCAAACGATGCCACCGTTTGACTAAGAAAATGACACTAACATGATTCAAACTTGGTTGTGGGGTAGAATAAAAGCCTTGAAAACCAACTCTACCAAATGTTCGTGACTTAAGTTAGTATTACTATTATGGACCATTTTTAGAACATAATACAAAACCACAAGAATGATTTTTGTACTTATCAAAAATGAAGTTCCACTTCAAAGTTTTCAACTAAACSTTAAGGACCAAAATAGAAATATACTCTAATCTAAACTAGAAGTTCGGTAGCAACACGTGGCTGCCTCATGTGGTATTTGTCACTCAATTCCCTAAAACCGTTGGCAGCCCCCTGTTTATAACCTAATACTTGGGGCTATTTTGGTCTCCACCCAAACATCTATTTTAAACCCCTTTTCATCAAACACTTGCAACATTTCAAGGAAAACCCATTTGATTAAAGCATTTCAAAAAGATGAGTTCAAGAAGCAGAGCATGGATGGTGGCCGGAACTGTTGGATTGGTGGAGGCACTCAAAGATCAAGGGTTTGCACGGTGGAACTATACCATTGGGGTTCTCTTCCTCATCTCCATCACCGCCGCCGCATCCTCTGGTTTTCCGGCGTCTTCTTGCTTCTTCTCACCACCTTCATGATGATATGGTAGCACCATTCTTTGAATTTTATAAAAAATACGGTAGCACCTTCCGAAACGATACGGTAGCACCGTTAACAAACCTAAAAATTTTACCCTTCGAAGGCGAAATAATACGGTGGCACGTGCCACCCATGGCGACACACTAGGTCCGCCCATGATACACATGAGAAAACAAAAAAAAATCATCGCTAATCCCTAGCTAATTAAGGATGGATTAGCGATGAACTGGGTTTGTGGTTTATCCTTGCCAATCCGTCAGTAATTAGTGATAGATTAAATCCGTCACTAATACTCCTTTTCTAGTAGTGTGTTCGCATCACTTCAAGTGTTTCAACCAATTGAACAAAGAAAACAACACAAGCATTGTTTGTATTTGCACAATGAACTCCATGATAATGAATCTAGGGCTATACATAGATAGCAATTACCATGAAACTGAAAAGTTAAAAGAAGCAAATATCTCTAAAAACTAGATTTAGCTTACTAATTGGTCAAATTAAAACGTTTCTAACGACATTAATCAAAACAACGAAACTTTTTAACTTCAAAAACATGTGTTCCAACACAACCGTTATGCTACTAAAACTCGCGTGATCACGTATGACGTTGCAATCTTTTATCTAAAATAAATAACTTAACAGATTTATTCAAGATTATAACGTTAATTATATTATTAAAATATTCAATACATTTAATACCATAATAAAATTATAGCCATCAATTGGCTATTTTGGAATTGGGATCGATTTGGAATCGTTTACGGGATCACTATTTTGAGACTGGAAATGATTTGAGCCAGGTCAGGTCCGATTTTTGGCAACCTCTAGTTAATAGGCTAGGCCTATCAATTTTGGGCCGAAACATAAGCCCATACAAGAGTTTTCTATAGTTGGGCCATAACAATTTGTCTATTATACCCCTCAAAACATTTTAGGCTTTATTCTAGCTCGATAAATTTGATTGCTGATCTATATTTTTGGAAGAATCCCTCTATAAGATGTCTTAGGAGCGATTTTATATATGGCCGTCGCTCCAAACTTGGTGAAAGATGTTGCGAAATACATGGTTTTTAATTACGTAATGGCAGGATATGGCATGACACTTCCCATTACGCACATTGATCACTTTAAAATATGTTACTTAATTATATACCTTGAATAAACAAAACAATGTTATTTATTTAACAACTGCTTGGAGCTATATTATATGTTCCATTTGATTCTTACTGGTTTATTTGTGTAAGAACCTGGTGGAAAACATACCCGACCCCGTTAAACCTAATTCTAAAAATGTTTACTCCTTATCAACGTCGATCTATTTCCATCTTTTTTGCTACAAAAATGCCATCCATTTGGCATAAAAGATTGGATCATCATTCCAATTTCATTCTTCGATATGTTATTTTATCCATTTAGTTTTCTGGTGATGCATTGTGGTGGTACACATCAAATCACAAGGATGACATTTTAAGAGTCAGTGACCATTTTCCATTATATCGGGACCATATTGCGACCACATGATCCTCTAACATTTACATAGATCCGCCCATAATAATAGCAGTATAAATAATATATTATCTTCTCCCGATAATACATGTCATTAGCATAATTAAAACCTACTTTTTCTCATAGTTCCACTCTACTTGAACTTGTTTAGATACTTAGGGTTACACTCTTATTTTATACTGACATAAAAGTTACCGTTATTGATGATCTTATTTGTTTTTTTTACTGATATCCAATATAAATTCATTAGTTAGCAATTGATTATATTTTTGACGATTTAAAATATGTTAAAAATATAATCATAGGTTAAATCTTGAATTGGACATTTTTGTAATTAGTTTGGATAATTATTATTGAGCTAGGTCATGTTATAGGAATTTTACTTAAAAAAAGTTTGGAGTCTAAATTCAAAAACTTTAGTTGTTAAAGTTTGCTCATAAAAACTTGACAAATATGAGTAGGGATGTTCATGGATTGGGTTGATGAGGTTGATTAGGTTGAAGGCATTTCAACAACCTAATCAGATATTTGCGGTTTGAAAAATCTCAACTCAACCCAACCTAAACCAAAGTGCAACCCAACCTAACCCAAATCGTACGAGTGGTTGGGTTGATACTTTGATATATCAAAATATTCTTGTTACCTTGAATATGTTGTTTTCTCTACTTATAATTCTTTTCTCATTATCAATCTTTTGGTATAGCTTATCAATTCTCCTTATGAATATAACATTCAACTATTTTTCTCAATTTGCGTATGTATGTATGTATGTATGTATGTATGTATGTATGTATGTATGTATGTATGTATGTATGTATGTATGTATGTATGTATGTATGTAT
>NC_037532.1:10220584-10223130 GCF_001531365.2 Cynara cardunculus var. scolymus
AAACAATCTTGTAAAATCTGTATTGATCTTCTTTATCAATATATATTTTAAATTTGAAAATTGTGTTTGTATTCATCCCCCCCCCTTCTACAACCTGTTTAGTATTCTTGTAGACCCTTTTGGGACCAACAAGCTGGGAGGGTGAGCAGCAAATGCCTCGAGGATAAGGCTAGTTTCAATAACTGAAGCCTTTTGAGAGGCCCTAGCTAGTGACGTGGTTGTCCCCTTTTTGGACTTCTTGGCTCTCTAAGGAGAACCAAGAGTTGGTTGAGAGGGTCATTTTGAAGGGGTTTTGGTGGCTTGGCTAGACGCAGGGGGGGGTTTCCCTTGTCATGGCCACCTAAGGAGAAGAGGTAGTGATGGACACAATGGAAGATAGTGCCACATCACTGTCCCTCAGCTTATGATCCAGAATCCTGGATCCAAGCTTGAAAACCGGAAGGTTTCTTTCTTTGGGGTAAAGAGCTTTAAAGATCTTTGAGAACACCATCGAAAGAAACCTGGTGTAAGACACCACCTTTTCTCGCTGGCGCTTGTTCAGCTTGAGCACCAGGTCATCGAAAATGACTGCAGTTTATATTTTATATTGCGACGCTGAATTGCAGATACGCCTAAGATCAAGGCGATCCTAGAGGCCTTGTCCTGACCTCCAGTTTTTCCACCCATGCACTGGATGAAATRAGAAAACAGGTATTGCCAGACAGCGGACATCCTGTTCTTCTCAATCTTCGTCAAGGACTATAGATGGGCGTTGGAGTCTTTCATTGGCCACTGGTAGCCAATGGCATCAAGAAAATTGATGATCTCGGTGGTAGAGGGTTCGCTGTCGAAGGGACCCTTGGGAAAACGAAGAGCTGAGCGGAGTGTAGACATACCAAAGTTCACTTCCATGCGGTTGAAAATGAAATGGATCTGCTCCATATTACGTCCAGCATCATCTCGGACTTCGACAACCTCAGCAGTGAGCTAGAACTGCTGAAGAAGTTCCTTGACCATGAGGGGCTCATGGTTGAGAGCGTAGCCCAAAGATGACTGCTTGAGGAAGTCAGCCGCATCTTGGTAAAACGCCTTAGAGGAAGGTATCTCCAACAAGGAAATGTGGTTGTTGGCCTTGAAGGAGATCTCGTGAATGGAGAAGTTGACGTTCTTGGCAGCCATCTTTTGTATTAATAAGAAGTAGAGCAAACATGTTGTTAGAAATAAGAGTTTATGGTTAAGAGTATAGAAAAAGTTTTTGAACAAGTAAAAACTTATTTTGAAAAAACCTTAAAAGATTAGGGTTTATCAAGTGAAATGTGTATAAAGAAACAAGATTATAATCAAGAAAGAAATGATTAAAAACCTTTATTGTTTAATGTATTTAAGAGAACAAGATTCTTAAAATAGATTAAACGTTTCTTATAACATAAGATAAAGAAAAAAAGAAGATATTGACCTTAGATGTTAAGAGAGAAAATGTCGAAAGAGCTTAGAAGTCGTTGAGAGTTCTTGCTTTTGGGAGAATTCTTGCAGAGTTTCGTCTAAGAATTTTGTAAGCGTAAAGAGAAAAGTGGAGAAGAAGTCTCATATTTATAGGTAGGAGGAGAGAGAAATAATATGAGAGAGAGAAAAGACGACGGTTCGGGAAAGTGGTCATGATGAAAAAGATACCACGTTCTCATCCATGATTGGATGACATTAAATGAGATAGCGTAATGACAGAACTTTTTGCACGTCTCAAAGCGTCGCGTATAGTAAACAGAGAATGTCGTCATAAAGACGGTTCATTAACTGTTTTCTTTTAAAAACAAATAGTTTTTAAGAAAATGAAGAGTCATTCAGTGTCAAAAGGAAACTGAAAACCCCATTTAAAACATTTTATCACTGAAAATGAGAAATATTCAGTGATGGTTTTAAGACATCAGGTTTAGTGATAAGAGAGTCACTGAAACTGRCATTTAAAAAACGTTTTGATCACTGATAAGAAAGGATTCAGTGATCGTTTAGATTTTTAAGATAAGTATAAAGATATACTTGAAGATGTGGTGAGTGTAGAAAATCACTGAAACCACCTTTTAAAACATTTTATCACTGAAAATGAGAAAGCTTCAGTGAATGTTTTAAGTTGAGAAAAGAGAAGAGTAGTCATACATGAGAGAGATAGATATATTTACTCAAAAGTTCAGTGTTAGAGATAGAGCACTGAATTATTTCACTTACTGAGTTAGTATAAAACTTGAAGATTAATCTTCAGTGTTCAACATACCCAATTCGCTGATCAAGATATTAAATCTTGTCTCATCAAGAGGCTTGGTGAAAAGGTCAGCGAGCTGATACTCAGTTAGAACGAAGTGAAGTTTAATATCACCATTCATAACATGATCTCTGATAAAATGATATCGGATCTCAATATATTTGGTCTTGGAGTGAAGTACAGGGTTGTTAGCAATAGCAATAGCACTGGTGCTATCACAATAAATAGGAATTCTTGAAAACTGAAGATCGTAGTCCAGTAGCTGATTTTTCATCCAAAGAATTTGGGCACAACAGCTACCAGCGGCTACATA
>NC_037532.1:10223615-10245291 GCF_001531365.2 Cynara cardunculus var. scolymus
AAAACATAAAGAGGGATTAGTGGAACAAAAAATAATATCATCGACGTAAATTTGGACGAGAATGATATGACCTTTAATTTTCCTAAGAAATAAGGTCTGATCAATCTTTCCACGAGAAAATTTCTCAGAAATGAGAAAAAAGGAAAGGGTATCATACCAGGCACGAGGAGTCTATTTTAACCCATAAAAAGCTTTATCCAACCTATAGACGTGGTTTGGATACTTAGGGTCAAGAAACTCTGGAGGTTGTTCAACGTAAACTTCTTCATGAAGTTTTCCATTAAGGAAAGCGCTCTTTACATCCATCTGAAAGACCTTGAAGTCTCTATGGACAGCAAAGGCTAAAGTCGAATTGCTTCGAGTCTAGCCACTGGTGTGAAGGTTTCGTCATAGTCGATTCCTTCTTCTTGTTTATAACCATGAACAACAAGCCGAGCCTTAATGCGGGTTACCACACCATCTTCATCCAACTTGTTGCGATAGACCCATTTGGTGCCTATCACTGATTTGTCAGATGGACGTGGGACAAGGTACCAGACTTTTTTCCTATCAAACTCAATGAGCTCTTCTTGCATAGCAAGAACCCAACTAGGGTCGGAGATAGCATCATTGATTTTCTTGGGTTCAACTATAGAAAGAAAGTTGACAAAGAGACAGATATTACCTAGACCTCGACGTGTCTTGATACCTGCATCTGGATCACCAAGAATTTGATGAATTGGATGGCTTTTAGTCTATCGTCGAGCCGATATAGGAACTTTATCTGAATAGATAAGTTCAGGCATAGAAGATGAGGCTTCAGCAACAGTATCTTCAATAATAGGAATTATTGCTAAAGGAGCCTCAGATTCAGCAACTAAAACAGGTTCAGAAACTGAAGGCATTTCATTTACTGATGGAACAATGTCTGAAATAGAAGGAGGAACACAACTAATGGGCACAACAACGATCTCTGAAGAAGATGCGGTGGAGTGACTAGTTGTAATGGGAATGATGAGTGGATCATCTTTAGCTTCTGGAGATTCAGTGTTAAGAGGAGCACTGTAAGAAGCTTCAGGTTGTCCATAGTGAGATATCATCTAGTTCTCTAATTCATTCTCATCATTTGAGATGGGTTTTAAATTAGCTGACTGAGATTCGTCAAAAGTGACATGAATAGATTCCTCTATTGTTTGTCTTCGCTTGTTGAACACTCTGAAGGCTTTGGATACAGAAGAATATCCAAGAAAGATTCTTTCATCAGCTTTGGGATCGAACTTTCCAAGTTGGTCGCGGTTGTTGAGAATATAACAAGTACAACCAAATATATGAAGAAAGCTTATGGAAGGCTTTCATCCATGGAAGAGTTCATAGGCTGTCTTCTTGAATCTTTGCACGATCAGCGATCGGTTTTGAGTGAAGCAAACGGTGTTGACAGCTTCAGCCCAGAATTGAGTAGGGAGATGGGATTCACTGAGCATTGATCGAGCAACCTCAATGATTGTTCGATTTCTTCTTTTAGCGACCCCATTCTGCTGAGGAGTTCTCACATAAGAGAAGTTCTCACAGAAGAGAAGTTGTGAGAGATTCCCTTGTCCTCAAGAAAGTTATCCATAGTACTGTTTTTGAATTCAGTACCATGGTCACTTCTGGTATATCATACTTTAACATTGTTTAGTACTTCTATCTTTTTGATGAACGAAATGATTTCTTCAGGTGCTTCATCTTTGGATCTGAGAAAGAATACCCAAGTGWACCTGGCATACTCATCAACAATGACAAGTGTGAACTTCTTTCCAGCAAGGGATTGCACATTGACTGGACCAAAGAGATCCATATGCAATAGCTGAAGAGGCGTTGTCACTGAAGAGATTTGCTTTGACTTGAAGCTAGCTCTTGTGTGTTTTCCTTTTTCACAAGCTGAGCAAAGAGATTCCTTTGCAAATGAGTGTTGAGGAAGACCAGTGACAAGGTCATTTCTTGACAGCTCACTAAGTGTCTTGAAGTTGAGATGAGATAGCCGTTTGTGCTATAACCAGTTAATATCTGATGAGGCTTTGGAGAAGAAGCAGCTATTCTTGGTGAGAAAAGAATTCATGTTGATGATATAAACATTCTCTAGACGAGAACCGGTTAGAACAACCTTATCATCTTTGTCAAGAACATGACATGAATTCTTTGAGAATTTAACTGTATAATCTTTATCACACAGTTGGCTGATGCTAAGAAGATTGTGCTTCAGTCCTTCAACGTATGCAACGTGTTTGAAAGTTGTTGTACCGTTGGTTAATATACCAAAACCTTTGGTATATCCTTTTCCATTTCCACCGAATGTTACGGAAGGTCCTCTTTCTTCCTTGAAGTGAGTAAGAAGAGATTTATCTCCAGTCATATGTCTTGAACAACCACTGTCCAAATACCACATGCGTTTGACATTCTGTACAAGGAAACAAAATAAGAATGCTATTGGTACCCAGCTATTGGGGTCCAGCTTTGTTAGAGGCTTCATCGTCTGATGCTGAAGAACCAGCATCAGTGGATGGCATCACCGAACCTGAAGAGGTTTGAGTGGAAAAAGGAACAACCTTTGATACTACTAACGTAGTTTTAGTGGAAGTCTTCACTGAGAGAGAGGATCAACAGTGGTCATCGCTCAAAACCTTGACCGGATTGGGTGTTCATCGCTCAAAGTCTTGACCGAATTAGATGGTTATCGCTCAAGCCTTGGCCGAATTAGGCAGTCGTTGCCCAAAGCCTTGGCCAGGTAGAGTACTCATCGCTCAGGCCTTGGCCAGGTAGAGCACTCACCGTCTAAGCCATGGTCGGATAGACCTTTCATCACTCAGATCTTGGGCGGATATTGTGCTCATTGCCCAAAGCGTTGTCCGATGAGTGTGTTCATCTCCAAGTGTTATCCGATGAGGGTGTTCATCACCCAAGCATGGTCCGATGAGGATATTTCAAACTTTGACCATTATGTTTGTACTTTGTTTAAATCTTGTTCAATGGTGATAGTTGGCGGGTTTAACCGCGATAGATGGCGGCGCATCCGCGATGGTTGGCGGGTTTAACCGCGATAGATGGCGGCGCATCCGCGATGGTTGGCGGGTTTTACCGCGATATATGGCGGAAAATCCGCGATAGTTGACGGTTTTAACCATGATAGATGGCGTGACATCTGCGATAGTTGGCGGGATAACCGCGATAGATAGTGCGCCATCTGCGATAATTGTAACAGTTGAAATTTGGATTGAATTTATTAACATTTTATGGCAGGTTTATACACGAGGGAAATCACTCGCTAGACCTTTCGGTCTAACCCTCAGTTCTTGTAAAATTTATTTTTGTAGGTCAACTTAGGTTGGAAGATAAAGGCAAAGGAAAAATGTAACTGGCTGTTAGATTCTTTTTTCTTTGTTAGATCAGTTCTTGTGTTCAGAGGTTTACTTATATGTATGGACATAACTGATCTGTTTGTATATATTGGAACCTGTTATGTGTTATGACATGGATTTTGGGAGTGGGTTTTTGTTGTACAGACGTTACAGTTGGTATCAGAGCCTCGGTTTAAGAGTTCTAGGTATTTTCCTAGTACTTAGACTTAAACTAGATTTGTTAACCATATGATAATAGGTTCCACTGGGGTTTCGATCCTGGGAATGTGTTAAATATAATTGGGTCTAAAGTGACGGCAAGTACGGTAGATTTAAATTTCATACAACCAATGTAATAATGAGTTTACAGGTGCTTGTTTGAACTTGAACATCTTATTATATTTAAGTATGTGATTAATTGTATAAATGTTTATTGTTCCAGTTAAGAGTGATAAGATAAGATGACAGATAACCCTATACGTTCAGTTAGCCAAGTTGAGCTCATAATCAAGCATTCAAAGCCTTGAAACACTTATTGATCATCCAAGCATTACATTAAGTATACAAGAGTGATTATCATTACTATTCATCATCTTGTGAGTATTTCTTTGATCCACATTTTTCTCTAGCAAAACAAGAGAAGATTACAATCATTGTACCAAGGTTTATGTTCTACCATATATAAAAAAAATCTTCTAGTGGATCAGTGTCTCGAGAAGTGTTTCGAAAAGTGGATTAGCCAAGTTAGTGAATCACTCTAAGCAATGGTGTTGGTATCACTTTCTCTTACTTTCTTTTATACATAATTATTCATGTGTTTGTTTATGTGAAAAATTAGTTATTCCTTTGTGCCTTTTTTGTTGAAAAATCGAAAAATTGTCATTTACAACCTCCCCCCCCCCCTTAGGTTGTCCTACATTATTAAATATCATGAATTAATTTGTTTTATATCCCTTAGATCTTTATTTTTCATTTTACACATTTATCATATTAAACATACATAATCATCGATTAACTATAATACATTAAAAACGTATATGTTTTTATTACACATCATTATAATCCTCTCGTCAATACCTTCTTTATTAAATCCTTTTGGATTTAATAATATTATAAATATCATAAATACGTATGAATCTCTATTATATCATAAAATACCTTAAGTGGTTATCGATACTCCATAATGCATCAGTTAATGGTTATACTGAATTTTTAAGAGGTGTATCTTTTAAAGCAATGGTATAACTTATTCATGCAGACAATTGAAATGTCCTTTCATCTCTTTCACCATGTTCTGCATAAATTCCTTTCACACACCACTTTCTGCACAAATCCCTCTCCTCTCACCTACATTTTTGTTTTTGTGTGCTCGATGAAACATCTCCTTACCAAACATCCAACAGCCGTATCACATAGTTCTTCTCCATCCACAAGAACTAATAGAAGATCGGTACCCCTTTCTTGATAAATCACAAGGAACTAGGATTATGTTCAAACCTTGGGAGCACTTGTAAAACTGATCTTTGTTGTTTCTTCAATTTGGATTGAATAATACATATATCCCTCTCTTCTTCAACAGTCATGGTATGTGCTCTTCGTTAAACAGATTCTTGGGAATCATCTCCGGTTCTATGATTTGAGGATCGTAGTTCATAGTTCATAGTTACTCCAGAATGGTGACGCTCATTTTATCTTTTGATTTTGAGCAACAAGTTTTTAAAGAAATCGGTATTCTCTTATGTCATCCTATGAATCAGAAATACAAGAATTGAATAGAGAACATACACTTAAACCATAGGTAAGCATTCGTCCTTTCTTCTCTTTTTCATTTTTTTTTACTTTCTTTCACTTATTTACAACAACAGTGAAAACAATCTTAAGGTTTTTCAATTCGTCTATTGGTATGTGATTTTGTTATTTAATGTGCATTGGGTTTTATTACTTTTAGTTTTCTTTCTTGAAACCACCAGCAAGTTTATCGGTTTCTTTTTGTTTTACAGGGCAATGAACCGTTGATGCATGCACTCTTCTTCCTAAGAATTTTTTATTGCAGTTCTTTGTGAGTTCTTAATAGTTCTAATGGGTCATGGGTGCATAAACAATCCAAGTAATCGTTTTTCAGAGCATATATCAATCCTGAAAACTATGATTAGTTGAAATCCTATTTTGTTGGATGGATTATGTTTAGTGAAGGGGACTTCAAAATTACATTTATGATTTGCTAAATTAGTCGGAAAGGTTGTATGAATCAAATGTAGTGTGACAATCGTCCAAAATTAATCGTGTGTGTTTCTTTATCTAATAGATCCTACTCCTATCTCGTATTGACAATGTGTGTTTTGTGAAGTAGAATATGACAACCGATATACAGAAGTATTATAGGGATGCGACTAATTTGCTTGATACTTTTTCTTTCTCATTTGCTAGATCATAAGATGTTAAGAAAGAACGATAATTATGTGAACTACATAACAGTGTGCAACTTTAAATGATTGGTACACCTGTTACAAGTTGTAGAGCCTTTGAACGTTTAATTGTTGGGTCACTTAGTCATTAATTCTTAATCTAATTTTACTATGAGTTGATTTGAAGTAGAATGGATTTCTATGTTCGTATTCGATATAGCAACTTTTATGTTGTCTTCTTCATCCCTTTGTTCATAAATTGATTTTACTGTTGACTTTTTTTCTTTAGTTTATGGTTAACAAGTGTATACACTGTTAATCTAATTAAGAAAAAATAGTTCTTACTTGTAAAACATTTTCTTCTATTCACTGATGGAAAACAGCTGTAACATGTACATATATTTTGATCATCTTATTAGTTACATATATGTTGCTGAATGAACTGCTACCCTGAATGTAACGATTTCTAAGGGCTACTATCTAATATATTTTTTTTTTCTGGACGAGTATTTATCTATCTAATAGATTTTAGTTGTAGAATGGGGTAGAACAAAAGAAGTGTTGAATACTATATATGCCTCAAAGTACAACGTCACAAGGTTGATACTGGAACAAAATTGGATTTATAGGCGCCACCAATTACTAAGCGTTTTAATAGACCATTTTATAAGACTTAATTTACATGACAAAAAAATAAATCTTTCTATCTAAAGGCGTTGAAATAAG
Organism: Cynara cardunculus var. scolymus; assembly: GCF_001531365.2. Classification (NCBI taxonomy): domain Eukaryota; kingdom Viridiplantae; phylum Streptophyta; class Magnoliopsida; order Asterales; family Asteraceae; genus Cynara; species Cynara cardunculus. The sequence goes on from NC_037532.1 coordinate 10,230,100, forward strand.
TTTATAGGACGCTTTTGGATATCTTAACAAGTTTTTTAGGACACTTTTAATACAATACACCACATTAGCAATTTTATATGACACTATTTGAAAAAGTATCCTATAAAAGTAAGTGTCCTATATAAAGATCAGTTTATATGACACTTTCTCAAAATTGCTAATGTGACACTCTGTATTAGAAATGTCCTAAAAAACTTGTTAGGATGCCCAAAAGCGTCTTATTAAACTTATTACGACGTCTTTAGATGGGACACTTAAATATATAAACTAAGTCTTATAAAAGTATCTATTATGACACTTAGTAATTGGTGGCGTCCTATAAACACAATTTTGTTGTAGCGTGAGCTTGTATTTTGGCAGATAACATACATGACTTCATCACATGTTTTAAAGGAGACACTAATTATTGGTACCAATAATGCTAAAGTAGGTTTTCATTGCTCAAATATTTGTTTGTTGCATATATTCTTTGTTTTTTTTAATTTGTTCAGCAGACTGGCATTCAAGAAGGAACAGCTGATTGGAATGAAAATCGGGTTAAGTTTGAAGATGAAGGTAAACAAAATACCAAATCACTATATTGTCTGGTTGACCCGTTTTCAATTGGATCAGTTATATTCCTTGGCTGGATATTCTTCTATACAATTATAGTTCTCTATTTTTGTTGGTGATTTGTATTATATTTTTTGAGCTGCTTTTGGTTTTATGGTTGTTGAATGAAAATTACTTGATTGTATGGTTACTGACACAATCCTAACACACCTTAATACATAATAACACACATCAACATGCAAACTTTAACGTATCATATCCTACAATCTTAATGCAATCCTAAGACACCTTAATGCATAGTAACACTCATTACAATATAGTAACATACAGTAACATGTCTTGACACTTCTTGACGCATGCCAACGAACGATGCTGATGTAGTGGTAGATTGATAGAACTGCGCCTCTTTCCATTTCCATCGCATGCACATTGATCCATGCCCCTTCATGATTGTCGGGGTATTCCTGTGGTTCCTATGAACTTTGGAATTTCTACCGAAACTCAACTACACACATACATACATGCACACACACATACATATATATGGTTTGGTTTGTCCAATCGGTTTCTTGAAATACTAAACCATATATATATATATATTATGGTTCAGTGAATTTTCTAATCTAAAACCATGTTGAAAAAATGACAAAAAATTTGGGTGGCTTGTAGATGTCTGTAAGGGCAAGCTAGGGACGTCCGCAAGGGGCAAATCATGGATGTTCACAATATGTAGATGTTGTCCAGATGGATGAAATATTTCATGGATGCAACAAAAGTTTGGTGGTGTTTTGTACGATCGTGCCCTCTACATGAAGCTAATATGTGTCGGTGTTAAACATGAAATTCAATCCTTGATTATAGGATTTAGTTTGCTTAAAGATTCTTTGGATTTTGTGTTTGTGTGTGTGTATATATATATGTGTGTGGGTGGGTGGGTTCATACGAGAATACCGTCGTTTTACAAAAAATAAAAACCAGAACGCCCATATCACTATGATAATACACGAGCGAGGGCAATTGGTCGTGTGCGGGCGACTTGGCCTAGGGCTTAGGTCGTGCCAAAGGTGAAGAATGTCCCTGATACTATGATATGTGTATCAGTATCATATGTGATATGAGTGTTCTCGTGTTTTCAATAAATTCCTACATGGTGATGTTTTTGTTTGAACTCGTTCCTATATTTATATATACATGGTGCTTTAAGCCCTTAATTTTCATCACATTTATGAGAATTACTTCGACAGCTCTTTGGACTTTAAGATTCCCTGAGTGATTTTGGTTTGTAATCCTTTTCGGTCTTGGTTGTCGACATACATCATCCTTCTAGTGGTGGAACCACCTTACATTCGTGACTATTTATTTGTGTTATCCTTTGATTGTTTATTACATCTTCATTACTCGATCAAATATTGTTCTGATACATATCACACGTTGGTTTTTCTATTAAGCTAAACCTTATCAATTAAGACAATATGATAACCAACAAAACCAGACCACGAGACATGATTAACCTCCTTTTAAATTCAGTTCAGTTTAGTTCATGATTCCGTTTTGATTCGAACATTTCGATGCGATCCAAGTTTCAATAATTGAGATAACTAGATTCGTTCCCTATTTTCCATTTGAAAGGTTTGGTTGACCAAAAGAATTGCGAATCAGTCCCAATCAAATAATAGAGCTTAACCTGTGGTGCTATGGACCCATGAAATCGACCATCTTTAATTCTTTAAGGTCCCAATATTATATGCAACTAATTATTGTACATAATATTCTTTTACTTGCTCTCAAAGACTAAAGTTTATGCAATCGATTGGATCAGTTAAAATGATAACGAGGAAATTCAAATGAAAAATGATGCAATTTTTTACGATGAGATAGGTATTATTTAAATTTTTTTGCAACGTCATTTTTAAGATAACTACTTACTTATTGAACAGATAAACAAGATATATATATATATATATATATATATTTTTTTTTTTATAATTTATTGGAGTTTCAGTTCTTGTGATTTATAATTTTTTACTTTTTTTTTATTAACCAGGATATCTAACCCGCTATGCGAGTCGACTGATCCCAGGACGACCACCTGTTTTGCAGATAATTCGGAGTCAACGCATTTGAACCTCCGTGGCCACATCCTTTAATAATAATTTTGAAAGTTGGTTCCTATAATAAAATTTAGATCAAAGTTTGTTTGATTTTTAATACAATTTTATCTGATTATATCACTTTAATTATGATAATTTCTTTTTTAAAAATAGGTTTTACGGAATGAAAATATAAAACGTGCTTTAGTTTAATACAATTTACCTTTTGTTGTAAAAAAAGGTCGTCCAAGTTCGCAAGTGCTTCAATTTGTGCATTTGTTTTGTTTTTTTATTACTAAAAAGCAAAATGAAAACGTTTTGCATGCAATTTCAGAATTTTGCATTTTACAATTTATATAATATATATATATATATATATATATATATATTAAAGTAGGAACTAAAAATTTGTTAGAAACTTTCTATCATATCTATCTTTTTTTTTGATTTATTTCTAATACACAATCAAAACATAATTGCTAACCTTTTCATTTTCCTACTTTCTTAACTTCATTTTCATTATTTTATAAAGGAAATTTGTATCCACAAATATATAAAGCTAAATAATTTTATTTACATCAATATATGCATATTTTTAATTACATGACAATTGAAAAAATAAATCGATATATATATATATATATATATATATATATATATATATGAAATCTATCAAAACTTCTTAATATATCAATATAAATATTAAAAACGTATTAAAGTAATAACCAAGATGTGGTTCAATGAGAAATTTTCAAACATACTTATTTTTTTTCATTATAAATGAAATTAGAATTCACAAGTAAATATTTATATTTACATTAAATGCATATATATTTTTATTTACATCAATGCATATATAACCAAGTTGGTTAAGTTTAAAATTTAGTCAATTTTTTTCTAAAAAAAAATCTTTGATTAAATTAATAGAGTTGAATCATTTTAGCCTAATCTTTTTTTGCAAAAAAGATGTATTTATTTGTTAAATATAATCAATTGTATAATGAGGTTTGAGAATTTCTCAAATTTTGGATTGTGGTGGTAAGTTGATAATCTCACAATGATAGAGACAAAATAGATTCACAAATAGTATGAATATATAATAAAGAGACGTTGAATTGAAATTTAAAAATCTTTGAGTTAAATTTGACATTTAGCCATATCTTTTTTCAAAAAGTTCCTCAAATATTTGATTATAATGTTGAGTTGATTATCTCACATTGATAGAGAGAAGAAAGTTTGACAACACATTACAAGTATATAAGGAGGAGCATGATGAATCATAAAGTTTGATAACAAATACATTTTATTGTTGGTTGGAGATGCTGTAAGTGAACAAAAAAAATCACATGTAATTTTTTCATATTTTTTGTACATATAATTAGTTACCGTGCGATTTAGACGTACACTTATTTATTTCTTAATAAAAATCGGCAGATGTATCATCCTCTTTAAAAAAAAACTTCATCATCAATTAGACAAACAATGCATAAATTAACCACATCCCTGTTGTTATTATTACTCATTTTATTTAATTTTATAAATTTATTTCTAAACAAATACCTCCCCCTCTCTCTCTCTCTCTCTCTCTCTCTCTCTCTCTCTATATATATATATATATATATTAAAATTTCACTAATTAGATTTTATTATTTTCCGAATTATTTAAATACTATTTATTGAAGATTTTATTAACAACTAACATATATTGATATAGACGATCTTCGAATTATTAACCAAAATACTCATGCTATCGCGCAATGTGGGGTTCTCGCACTAGTGTTGTATATAAAGAAGTATTTGGTAATTTATGATACGTGGTTCTTATTTTATTAATATTTTTACTATGTACGTTTGCATAATTTCATTTACCTTCTATTATAAATTTTGTTTTACAAATTCTTAATATTTACTATTATTTTTATTATTTTTTTACAAAATGCATAGCACGTTCGTTTCATGTGAGGACTAATATGTAATTGCACTATTACCTCATCCAACTTTCAACAATTTACGTATTAAATGCAAGTCTGTCAGGCCATCATACCTTCGCACCCTTCAACATATGTCATCATCCAATGTCGAATCTTTTACAAGATTTTATTATAGATATATCACCTACTATAAATGTAAAACAAATAATATACCATAGGATTCATTTTATAGTAAATAAAACTTAATTACTTGGATTAAAAATAATGAATGTGGCTGCATTAAGTACAACGCTGTCAAGCCATCATATCTTTGCATCCTTCAACATACGTCATCATCAAATGACGATTTTATTCTAGATATTTTAAGCATATTTTTTTTAAGAAAAAATTTGGATGGATTTTTTAAGAAAATTTTCTAAATTGTTATGATTTTTTGGATATTTACTTTCTAAATTGTTATGATTTTTTTGGACATTTTTATAGAAAAATTTCTAAAAATTTGGATGGATTTTTTAAGAAAAATTACTTCATATATATATATATATATATATATATATATATAAATCTTTTATGCAGATATGATAAAGATGAATGATATTTTACTCATTACATTTCATTTCACTTTGATCCGAAGCTCCACTTCATAGAGCACAAGCGACCAAGAGAAAAGAGATGTTGATTTAGGGTTTTTGCAAAACATAACAAAGAATTGAAGCTTCAAATTAATACCAAAACACATCGACATAAGTTTAATCAAACGATTTTGCTTTGTTTATCTTACATTCATCGAAGAATTTTTTTTCACGCTACAAAATGTTCAATCGTTTTTACCCATTTTTCTTTTTCCGTGCAGGATGGAAGATTTTCTTTTTGAAAGCTTCGACTCAATGAAGCTGGAATACGAAGAAAATTCAAGAACGAAGAGATTAAAGAAAAAATAGAGGATGCAAAACATCCTTTGTGAAAATTGCCGAAAACAATGACATTTTGCAACCAACTGCAAAAAAAAACAACTCTAAAGGGAAAAAAGCTTGGAAAAGTAGCATCGTACTTTCGATGATAATTTATATCTGTAAGATAAGTTTCATAGCATGATTTAATTTTTTTTAAACCTATATAATATACAGATTCGAACCTAGCTATATATTTAAAATAACTTATGATCACATAATTGAAAAGGGTTTTTTTTAATTAATGACATGTATGTGCTCTTAAAATTATATCATTACAAAACCTTTTTTTGTAATCTCAATAAGATCAATTAAGATAAATGCACAATATAAGAGGAAATGAACACTTAACAAGGCGTAATAACCCATTTCAGCCGTTCATGAAGAAATTTGATTAAAAAGTTGATTATTGACAATTTCAACTAGTCTTATTTGAAACCCGTTTTTAGAACATCAATATAAGGGGGCATTTTCTTTTTGCTCACTCGTTGGCAGCTGAGATTAGTGGGTTGGGGGGATTGTGTCTAAGAGCTATCTTATATCTATGCAAAGTTGCCCTACCCCTTTGTCAATTGAGTTACACACCACAAGCCATTCATGATGAATTTTGTCAGTTAGTTTGATTAAAACTGAACAAAGTAATATAGTTCTCTGCATATCCTATCCGAAAATAGGGTTGGGGTGGATGTACGTTGAGATTTCCTCTACTCCAACCAATAGAGAAGTTGGTTTCGTGAAAATCCTCTTACTTGCAAAAGAGTTTTCGAAAGTAAAAGAATTAGAAAAAATTGACAATGATTATAAGAATACAACATCAATTGTAGGACAACGATGATTGTTGACGACCAAAAATGACTACTTTATCGAGTGGATAGAGGCAAAATTATTATGTGGCATTTGATTTGCAGAATATTAACAAAAGAATAGAATAATCAAAAGAGTTAACATGACATTTTTTTTAATAAAAATGTCCTAATAAACTTATTACGATGTCCAAAAGAGTTATATAAACTTATTGCAACACTTTTAGATAAGACACTTTATTTTTTGATCCTATAAATTATGTCTTATAAAGTGGATTGAGTAGCTTGCTTGAAGATTTGATCTCAAATCCAACATTAAAACTTCCATTTGAACTCAACCAAGGTAAAACTCTAAAACTTATGGTTTATTCTTCTTGCCCAAAATCTTGCATTTAGAGTGTTGGGAGCTTAATGTTAGAGGTACATAGGTTGTATTGTATCTTTTTTGAGTGTTTTTAAGTTTAGAGAACACATTTTCTTCCTTAAAAAGATATATCCACGTTTTTGGAGTTGTGGTATTTTTGGATGCTTCCCAGATTTTGTACAATTCGTAATAAACGCTCATAGCTCAGTTTGAGGCGTGTAATATGTTGTTGGAACCATTGAGATGTCCTCTAAAAACCGTGTGTTTTGAGTAAGATCTAATTCGAATTTTAAGTAGGTCAAAAATCGAGTTTAATAGCACAGTTCTGTTTTACGACGGGATTGAGTAAACAATTTTCAAAGATTTGTATAAAATTGGTTTTAAGTCCGCTAGGTTTGATTATTGATGAGTTGAAAAGATCAAAATGTTGTCTAAATATTTTGTTTATAGTTCTTTCATTGATTTGGTGATTACACATGATTTATCTAGGTAACAAGAAGATTGTGCAAATTGGATGAAAACTACGTTTAATATAACCTAGCAAGGTGAGTTCAAGTTGCTTTAAGAAAACTTTATACATGCCAAAAATGTATATTTTAGAGTCTTAAAGTGTTTTCCTTAAGATTTATCAAATGTTGTTTGGTTACTTGATGAAATTGCATCTTTTACATATTTTGTTTAATAAAATCTTATGAAATACATATATTTTGGGTTTTGTATAGTTTGATAAGAAATCATAAAGTTTGTGGGTTTTGATGATTTATTTGTCATATATTGATTATTTGATGTTATGCATTTTCAGGTATATTGATTATATAAATCCTTCAAACAATATGCTTGATTTAGTTTGTTGGATTTTGTAGTATTTTGGATCATGAGATTTATTAAACTCTTTACATGCATTTTGTGGTTTATGATTACTCCTGTCGGCTTGGATTTAAGGAAAATACTCGTTTTGGGATTTTTCTAACCTTTGAGTTAGTGATGTTGAGTTTCAAACTTTTTGGTGTATAAGCTTCTTAAATGACGAGTGTTTGTAACTTATTGGCTTATATTGATTTTTATTTGAATAGTCAAGTGAGTTGTGTTGTTTATTAGTTTGATTTGGACTCAAATGAGTTTTGGGGACATTCGTCTGGTTTAAATTGTTATATGTTAAGCTTTGGAAATGATATGCAATTATGTCAAATTTATTTAGAAATTACATGTTTTGAGTGTGTTGTTCATTCAATTGGAGTCATGTAATTTTGACTGTAATGTATATGGATCCATAGGCATAGGAGTTGGTTTGAATGTGATAAAAGTTCCCATATTGTAGCGGGAAATATGCATTGGGTCTTCATAGGAAACATGGTGTGGGCTCTTTGGTTTGCGCATTGGCCATTGACCAACATAATTTAATTTCTTGTGAAAGAGCTTCACTAGAATCTTTGGAGATCTCAAGCTATAGGTAATAGGTGGTTGAACTTAATGATTCATTAAGCTATAAATCATGGGTGGTTGAACTTGTGGAGTTATTAAGCTAAAGATCGTGCATGGTTGAACTTAATGACTCATTAAGCTAAAGATCATGGGTGATTGAACTTGATAACTCATTAAGCTATAGATAGTGGGTGGTTGAATTTAATGACCATTAATCCATAATGAGGCTCATATAACATAGATATGTGGCTTACTTTTGTGTTCCATCACATTCAATGGAATCAGGTCTCCCCTGTCACTAGAAGGAGTGTTTTGGATATGATATTTATCTATGTTTTTGGTGTTGTTTTGGATATGAAATGTACCTATGATTTGATGTTTTGGATGTCGTATATCACTTACATTTTGTTGCTTTAGATACTTGAGTTTTATTCATGTTTTCGGCATTTGAATATCAAGCTATATTTAAATGTCTGTTTTCATTAACAAGATTTCATCACGAAAAATATTGGGTTTCATGAAAGAAGTTGCTTTGGTATTTAGTATATTTCATTTCAGAAATTGTTATCTAAATAACATTCTTACTGTTTTACCGTTGTATATTAATGATGAAACTTCTTGAACTCACTAGGCGTAACTCTTTTTGTTTGTCGGCATGTGCATCAGGTCCTCGTGGGGAGGTGTTACTGACACTTAAGCAATTTTGAGTGCTTGTTAGAGATTCATGGAGGACTTAAACCTTTGGGACATTTTTGTACGGTTGGGGATGGAGACTTTCAGTGAGGGTTATAGTAACACCAAACTTAATCTAGTTTTGTTCGAATCTAGATTTGAAGTTGTTGACTTTGACTTTATTGTATCTTTATATATAAGTGTAACGAGATTTCGGGAGAAGTTGTATAAACTTTAGTGTTTTATCGAAAATTTTAATTTAGTCGCTCTTTCCAGATTTGGGGTGTTACAAACTAGCATTTTTCTACGTGAATAAAAGGAAAAATGTACAATTAGGCACTTTAAGATATGATATTCTCAGGTCGATAGAAACACTTGTATCGGGCTTCATGTCGATGGTTGCAAGGATCCTCATGTATGGTATCTTCATAGTTGTACCTGGTCAGTGTTATTATGAATTTACAATTACATTTGTTATGCTTGAATCACTTTGATGTGATGAACGATGGGGGTAGTGAGTGCTTTTTGGGTTATAGAGCAGCAATGCTTTGACGTTTTATAGCGTTGTCGTCTTGCGTGACAGTTAAGTATGGTTGTCACTTTGAACTGACCATTGTGGGTTAGGGAAATTGGTTAATTTTGAACGATAGGCATGTGGAATCACCTTTGATTTCAAGAAACTATACGATTAATCATTATGGTTATAGATCATCGCCTTAAGATATTCGAGTACTCTAGTGTCGGTAGTTTGACTAGTTGACTTGGCGAGCGTGATTCTAAGACTTCTGGTATCAACCAAATTCATGCATGATATTTATTTATTTTAAATAAGTTTCATAAAGTATTCCATGTTCCTTATAGAAAGTTTTAGGGCTTGAGTCAAGCATTGGTCTAAAGACAACCGCTACTCTTTTCTATCATTACTAGACTAAATCTAGGGCCCTAAGGACTAAAGTCATGATAGACAAGAAAGGGAGACTGAAAGCTTGCTGTGACGTCAAAATTATTCGTACATGACATGTCACAAATTTTTGGAGAATGTTTTGGTACACACAAGCGGGTAGCCCATGTTTCAAAATATATGACTATTTTGTTACATACGATGATTTTTATACAAATTTTATTAGGAGCTCTATTTATGTTGGTTTGTTGGTATTGTGGAATGTTGAAAGCATATGGATGGGTGGCTTTAAATTTTAAACCGACACGAACCATTTCATGATTTATCAAAATGCATTCATAGATTATGTCACAAGTTTGAGAAATAAACTGATATATGTGGGAGTTGGGTCAAATTCTGAAATGCATGAAACTATTTTATCCTATATGTTTTCATGTAAAGTTGTATTGGGAATTTTATTTAATGCCAATTTGTTGCTAAATGATAATTTTTGAAAGCACATTGTTGTGTAACTTTTGTTTCGGTTCTCTATGGACACGTTTTGTTGCGTACTATTTTGGTACATGAGTTGATTAACTTAATTGGCATGAGTAAATGTTCATAGGACTATGGTGGCCTATTTGAAATTGTTATGGTACGAGTTTTTGCTGGTTTTCGTCGTCATTTTGAGACAAGGGTTATGCATTCTTACTATTTGGTTTACGTGTGTGGCAAATGTGGCCACTATGCATGACTACCTAGCGGTGATAGTATCTTATTGCACGTGCGTGCAATTGTTTTAAATATTTTATATTTAGAAAATCTTTTAAAATGCAAATTGTTATATTCGTGTAGTCATCATACTTGAAAACTTTGAACTCACTTGACCTTGAACTTACCAGTGAATTGAACCTCTTTCACCATTTATATGAACTTGTTTCATTGGGTGGTTCATTCAGGAAGTTCCGTAGGTCTTTAGTTATTATATTTTCATCAAAACACCATTTCAGTGATTAGAAATCATTGTTTGTATGTTTATTCTTCATGATACTGTATATGTACCATCTGAATGTAGAAACTTGGACAATCATTATTCTTGTTTTGGTAATCACATTGTCACTTCAATCTACCGTCTTCGTTAGAATTGAAAATACTCGAATCATTAAAAAACATTTGCTCCTGAAGAGATGCTTACAAACATTTGTTCTATAGATTCAAAAGGTACATTACTTTTTATGACGATCCATGATTTCTTATTTATGTGTGGCATTTTCTGATGGAATAAATAAATTACTAAAACCAGTTTTATAAAATCGACATTACTTTGGTTACGGTCTTACTAACGAGATTGGTTTACTTGGAAAACTGAAAATGAGATAATCAAGGGTTTTGTAGGCCAACCGTGTGTAAGATAACCGGACCAAAGTAACTTCACTGATTAAAGAAGAGAAAAATATGATGTTCAGGATGGATGGTGGATACGGGTTCACGGAATTTGTAAGTTGTAGAAGGCTTTACATGATTTTGGACCCCTCTCTCTCTATATGTGCGTGTGCTCAAATGACAAAAGCAAAAAGTTCGAGAATTTATGAATAAATAATTCATATATGATTCATGGGTATACCCGAAAAAGATCTATTTGAAAATACACATGTGAACGGACACTTGCTTACCTTTTCCACTAATTATTCCCATATGAAGATTAATATGTGAACTTATGATTCTTTTTACTATCAATAATTCACATATGAATCATTTATTTGTACGTCTCAAATATTTTATTTTTTTTATTTGAACTTCTCTATACATATGGGTTTAATCATAGGACAAGCTACAAATTTGTAATAACCATGAGATTTAATCTCAACCTTACGACCGATTGAACTGTGCCTGGATGCCAATTATATTTATATGTTTACTGAGTTGAGAAATTTTAGTATGAATATATTTTTATGTAAAATGGTTTTATTGCAACTATTGCATTGACAGGGATTTTCTCACTAGACTGTATGGTCTAACCCTTATTTTGTTTTTAAAAAATATGCATTTAAGGGTAGCAACTTTTAGATGGTAAAGGGAAAAGTGTATGATGATTTTAATTGCAGTTTCATGTGTGAAGCATGTTGATGTATTTTACGACGTCTGCTTTTGATCTACTTGATATGAGGTATACCATTTTGGTATGAAAATATTGTTAGCAAAAATTTTGTAGTAGACTTCAGACAGTTGTGTAGTTTTGTAGTTTGGGACCCAATGTGTATCCAGTATCCCTACTATGGTTATTTGTATAAATTCCATGTTGATTGTTATGTGAATTTGGGGGTTGTTACAATTTGGATAGGTAAAAATAGTGAAAACGGGTTTTAAAATGCGACAAATAACTCTAAGAATTCAACGTTATCACTCGGATTTGAAATCTATCAAACATAGGATTTTGAAATCCCACGGGTGGTTGAGATTTCACGATATTTCATAGGATTTGCATATAATAATATTTAAAAATATATTAAAAACATTTGTTTTCTAATAATCAATTAATAAAAAGGTAATTAATTATTTGTTATTACAAATCATTCGTATATAATGAAATCGTTATTCCATTCCAAAACCTATAAACCAAATACACCAAAGATTTCAAATCCTTGCAAATTCAAATCCCTACAAACTAAACGTCCTTAAAAGTTCTTTTCCTAGTAGTGCAACATGATCAACCACAAAGGTGGTGCCTGATTGGTTTGAGCTTGACTTCAAAGGTCAAAAGTAGCAGGAGGTCCCAGGTTCAAATCCAAGGAAGAATAAAAATCACCTTGTGGCTACGGAGGTTCAAATGCGGTGATTTCAAGCTATCTGCGAAACAGGTGGTCGCCCTGGAATTAGTCGGCTCGCATAACGGTTTGAATATCCAGGTTAATAAAAAAAAACATGATCAATGTTGAGAAGTTATAAGAGCCCGGTTATCAATTGAAAACAACTTCTTCTAGTCACAATCATTAAACCATGGATCAAGTCTACGATAAAAGATATGGTGCAATCTTTTGGAGCACCCTGACGCACTAGTCTCATGCCAATGTGGGAGGTAAATCGTATGTATCAAATACATAATGGTGGTGTTTGTCGTCAAATTCAGACCTCTTATTCAGTCTACAAGAATACTGTTGTGCCATCTCCTTAACTGTTAAAGTACAACCACAAATACAGATCATGGTCTAAGAGGCTGTTTAACAAACGTTTATCGAGTAGCTATTTATCGAGTCTCTTACCTAACCAATTGAGCATATCATTGACCGGAAATCTTACCCAGTAGAAGAAAAACAAGGATCTAGAGTTTTATCCGGTAAGTGAGGTATGATTCTTACCCGTAAACGCTTATTCGGTGATAGACGCTTACAAACAATCTGTTTTGATGGCCGTGAATGTTACTTCATAATGTAAGTGAAAATAATGATTTTTACTGGTAAATGCTTACCGAACAAGTTGTAATTCTCGACAGTGTTTCACACCTTGACTTCGATCCGAAGTTTTGTTTATAATCAAGATTCAGCGAACAACAAGATCACATTTTACTAAAATTTTGGGTGTGCCAAGAAAGATTTCCAGAAAACTCCCAAGAAAACATATATTTAAATAAATGAAGAAACAAATATATACATAAAAATATTAAATTCTGAAAAACAGTTGAACTTATTTAAATATGAGTGGCCGTCTCCTCCGCCTCAAATGTTCCGACACCGTGCACGACGGCGGTGCTGACTCCGTCATGATTTCTACCACCAAAGTCGGCAACACGCAACCCTTTTGTTTCACCGTTAACGAATCCATCATCTAACCTGGTCAAACTTTAGTTTACCAACTTCAAGAAAATTTCCTACATCGATTTTGACTTTTTAGTATCTCGATTTTCGGTTTGAAAAAGAGAGAGGTATTAGTCTAGAAACAGGAAATTGGAATCAACATAAAATTAATTTTTAAAGGGTGTTGGTGTAATGCAACGAGATTTATTTTAATATTTCGTTTTATTATTTATTTTAGTCGATGTTATAATATGGTTTTATGTGATTTCGAAAAACCAATAATTTTTTTTATTTTTGAATAAAATATAAATTAGAAGATATTATAAAATTTTGACAAAAATATATCAATATTAGTATCAAATTAACTATTTAAAATTTCTTTATTTTTTTTATAATTTTTTAATTCAAAGTTTTTATTATAATTTAATTTAGATTTAATAACGAAGTAATTTATATTTGGTTTAATAATATAATTTTTTATGAAGATAATAATTGATTACTTTGTTAAAACTCGATAATTATCTTAATTATATTTTAGATTTTTTATATTCTAAAATGAGATGTTTATCATCTATTTGATTATGTTTATCCGCGGTTAGTTACATGAGTTCAAACATGAAGTTTTAATAAGTTGTACTTATGCATAGTTACTTGTAATCTTGAATTTTAAGTAATATGCATCAATATACAGTACTCCATACATAAAAAATAGTTTTTAAGAGTTTTTTGTCAAATGCTTTATAATATAGTATAGATTTATGCTTTAAGAAAACAATTTCTAAAACATTTACTTTCATATTTTAAATGATAAGAACTGTATTGTTCTGTCATTTGTATTTCTCGATTTTATTTTACGGTTTTAAGAAAATTAGAGATGGGTTAGTTATTATTTTAACTTAGAATATTTTTATATGTGTGTATGTATGTATATATGAGTGGAGGTTCAAGCGAGAACATCCATGTTTTACGAGAATGCGAGAACATTTAGAGACCTCCAAATTATTTAATCCATAATTAAAACTAAAAGAAAATAAACTAATTAATTAAGGATAATCATATGATTTCGTATTTATCTATAATTTTGGTGACATCCTTATCTTTAAATTCACATACATATAATATGTTAACCAATATCAAATAATTATCACAATAAAATCACATAATGAACAAAGAGAGCGATGAATGTAGATGTGATCATCATTGGTTTTCAATTATCACAACATTATCACATCCCTATCACAACAAAAATCACATAATTACTAGATGATTATCCCATCAAGATCACATTATAAAAAATCTTCAACTTATCACATTATTATCATGAAAAAATAAAATAATTATCACATAATTATCGACAATGGACACATCGACATAAAAGATAAGAGATAAAGATAAATCTAGTATAACATAAATTATGGATAAATACTAATTAATTAACTTTCATTTACTCTATTTTTTGTTATATATTAATTAATTTGGAGACCTAGAAGTGTTCTCCCATTTTCGTAAAACAGAGGTGTTCTTGTTTGAACCATTTCTTATATGTATGTGTGTGTATCTATCTATACTATATTATAAAGCATTTGGCTAAAACTCTTAAAAACTCTTAAAACTCTTAAACTCTTAAAAACTCTTAAACCCGTTCATCCCTATCCGATTTAATCCCATATCTGAATTCGTGTAACTAACTGCAGATAAACACAATCAAATACAAGATAAACATCTCAATTTAAATAT
>NC_037532.1:10246951-10256953 GCF_001531365.2 Cynara cardunculus var. scolymus
ATTGAATTCTAACAAAATACTAATTATTATCTTTATAAAAAAATTATATTATTAAATCTTAATTAAATTATAATAAAAAATTAAATTAAAAAAAATTACACAAAAAAACAAGAACTTCTAAATATTTAATTTGATACTAGAACCGATACAATCTTAAATTTATATTTTATTCAAAAAATAAAAACATTATCGTTTTTTCAGTGCCACATAAGATCGTATTATAATATCAACGTTGACAGAATAAAAAAGAACATTAAAATCAAGATATATATCGTTACATTGCACGAATATCTTTTTAGTGTGTATATATATATATATATATATATATATATATATATAATATTTAGAATTAAGTATATAATATACTTTAATAAGAAACCATTAATGAGGTGCTTTATCTTGGATTTAATTATTTTTATCAATTACTTATATGAAAAAATTTAAAATGTTAAATATTTTAGAAAATAAAAACAAGTGTTCCATCTCGTAGTCTTAATCTAATATTTATTATGTTTTTCTACAGTTAGTTACACGAATTTAAAAATAGATTTTATTAAGTTATATTTATGTTTAATCAACTTGTAATCTTATACTTGATGTATATATATATAATAGTTTTTAAGACTTTATTCTAAATGCTTTATAGTATAGTAAAGATTAAGTCCCTAAATTTTTTCTTGAACCAAGTCTTTACAACTATAAAACAAAAATAATATATCATTTCTCAATCGATGTATCAAAAATCAGTAACAAAGTACAATAAAACAATAAAAAATGATCAACTACCATTTTTATTATCAATTATTTAATTTTCAGATTTAAAGGAGAATCAAAAGAGAAGTCAATAAAAAAAATTCATCTCGTTGACTGTCATTTAAAATTGAAAAATAAATAAGGGTTAAGAAAAATGACGTATTTTTTCATTTTATTGACTTGTTGTACTTTTCTACTGATTTTTTAATTCATGGAAAAAATAAATTGTAAGTTTCTTCCGTATTTTAATAGAATTTAATAAAGTAAAGAAAGTGAAAATGGGTAAATTGTATGTACTTTCACATGCCATATATGGCAAGTTGCATGATTCACACTCATTCCAAAACCCAACCTCCATTGTATTTTTTTTAATATATAAAAATTAAAATATTTGAGGTTGTAACAATACATATGGGCTAGGGTTTTAAAATAATTGTCAAATCTATTTTATATATATATATATATATATATATATATATATACATTGGTGTATTTGTTTTTAAGATTATTTTAGAATAAGGTGAGGTATTAGTGATTTTATACGACATGATTTGAAAAATGTCATATGAACACAAGTCTCCTATAAAAAGATGAGTTTCTAAGACAATTCTCAAAATGTTCTATAAATAGTTAATACAACTCTTCATTTAAAAAACGTCCTAAAATCTTGTTGAAATGTCTAAAAACGTACTATAAACCTATTTTAACACTTTTAGATAAGACATTTTATAATTTGATCCTATAAACTTAAGTTTTATAAAATATTTTATTTGTTTAAATTAATGTAACTATTAACCCGCCAATCCCACCTAACCTGTAATGATTAGATGGGTTAGGTTATACATTCAAATGAGTTGGGTTCCGCCATAACTAGGTTTGGTCCTTGTGCTTTTATCGATTTTCTTGGATTTGATCTAGCTTTTTATTTCAAATTTGTCCCTGTAATTTGTATATTTGCTCGGTTTTGATTCTTCTGTTAACGTCTATTAACTTTTAGCAATTAAATCCTCCATATGCCTGGCACATGAGGCTAATGATCGTTTTATTCTTGAGATATGATGCGACAATGACATAACATTGATGTGGATCATTAATAGTTTTCTCAATTATTACGTTTTACCACCATACCATCCAACCACCACCACCAACCACCAAGCTGCAAACAAATCAAAAACACATGGATCAAATAAGAAACATATGCACAAATAAATCAAGTTAATTTCAAATATAAAATGCCTATTCAGAAGTCATCAAAGGCTCTGATCAATAGAGTCAGATACAAGTCTAACCTTTGATGAAGCCAACCAGAGCACAAGTCATCTTCTGCTATTACCCTCCAAAGATATTCAACACTTTTATATTTAAAAGACTTGAACATCTAGAGTTCAACTATTCCAACCCAAAGTTCATTATGCACTTCACACGTCGAGGACATCTATTGGACAATGCTTTGACTTCTACTTTATAGGCGTATAAATACATGTCTCATGTCGTTAGATTAGTATCTATCTTCTATAACCTTTGAAAAACTTTGATATTACAATTCTTGTAGAACTCTCAAGTACTTTGCTGACAATCCTTTCGTAAATCTCCTCGATCTAAATCAATATACATATGACTAGAATTACTGATGAGATCATTATTGTTTTGTGTATTGACAATTTGTTGTGATCTAATTGCTTCTACTACTCAATTTATATCTAGATCAACCTTTTGAGGAATATGGGATCAACAACCTCAAACCTAGGCGTTAATGTGCTTTCAAGCACTCAAGTCATTTCTCAGTTAATAGATATATAACTATAACAGTGCATACTAACATGCATGGAAATATTCCAATCACCCAATGAACTCTTGATACTTGGTAACTAGCTTAACCTTCATAATCACATCTATAACAAAAGAATGTCACCTTCACGTTTTACCACATACGTCTACACCCATGATACATACGTCTACATCCATGATGTAATAAATTGACCAAACATATCCAAGACATTTCCACCCATATGACGATCATAATAACAATATAGTACCAAGTTGTTTATAAATGCTCAACCTAACTCCCAAAATCATAGAAATATATAATAATGTAGTATGAAAGATGCTTCTATCTAATAGATGTATCATTAATTCTCCATTAGCACAATAAGTGATAGGAACTCGTTAATGAGTTCCCCTACAAATATACAGGTCTATAATCCCAATAGATCTCTCGAGTTCCCTCATGATACGTCTCTCTTCTATCTGACTAGACCATAAGACTTCATGAGTATACCTCAGTAGAACTGTTATTAGTCTATAACCTTCACCCTTAAGGATCTCGTAGAACTTACGTCCACACAAATCTTGCATTTAACCTAGCACTTTTTTTTAACAATGTACGTGCACTTATTTTAATCATTGCAGTTAAACACCTCCAAACTTAAATCAAAATTATATTACCACCTTCTCAAGCTCCTCTATATTAGATTATATGTCACATATTAGTACAAGATCAACTTTTATATGTAAATCAAAACAATGCTAAGGTTTTACTGAGTCATATGCTCCTAGTCATCTTCTAATCTCAACTCCTAATACACCACTTTGTTTAATCTTAGGATATAATAATTGTGATAACCGGGTTTATCAGTTATAAAGTTCAGGGTTGTTTTCACATAATGGTGGAAAGTTGAGAGGTTAATTAACTTGGTTATGTGCTTAAAAGGTTTTAAACCCCTACCGCCTTATAATTATTAAAGGTGTTTCAATGGAGATAGTTGATATATCTCCTTGGGTTAATAAAAAGAAAAAGAAGAAAAAACAAAAATAGTTTTACTTTATGTGTATGTTCTTTAACCCGAGATAAAGAAAACATAACCGAAGGAGAAAAGAAGAATTGTTTCCTGTGATTCTTGTTTTGGATAATTGTTGTTGTTTTTTTCATCTTCATATTTGTATCTTTTGTGATCATAAGATGAGTTTTATGTTATAAAACTTTCCTTTTACAGTGTTGAAAAAACGGAACTGTGTGGTTCTATATGTGGGAGTTTTATAACTGAGTTTATGCTATTATTAGCATAATTTTGTATCTGGATATGTTAATATCAAATGATTGGAATAAGAGTGGTATAATCAGAAGAGGTGTATTTTGGTTATAAGGATGACATAATCAGGAGAGATGTATTTTGGATATAAGGTGGCATAATCTGGAAAAGTGTATTTTGGATATAAGGGTGGCATAATCAGGAGAGGTGTTTCATGGTTATAAGAGTGGCAAAATCAAACTATATGTGAAAACTGGGTTTTTAATCAAGTTGACAATTTGTTTGTCGCATCTTTATGATGTGATAGAGTTGTCGCATCTGTGTGATACGATGACTTGAGTTTATCGCATCATATTGATGCCAAAAGGTATGCTTATCGCATTCTTGTGATGCGAGGAGTATGTTTCCTACTTGACAAGTTGGGCTCTCAAGATCTCCATGCTCCAACTTGAGGGGGACTATTGGAATAGAATAATTTTCGTAGTTATCTTCCCTTACCTTGTGTCTTAAGTTTAGGGACTTCCATATTTATTTTCTTCTCGTATTTATTATGTTAACCATTAATAAAAGAATAACTTTGAGCCATTAATTTCTATAGCTTTTAGTGTGACATTTTTAGTGATATCTTTGTTCAATCTTGGATCATATTAAGCTATATTAGTTTTTCCATATCTTTATCCACAAAACAATTAATCTGTAATCATTTAGTAAAGAAATATCGTCACACACCACTGAGTTGTCGAACAAAGTTATGCGAAGACTTAGCTTGTCGCACACGAGTCATGAGAGAGTTACTATTCACTTATTGAATTATGTGATAACCTGATTTTATCGCACACAGTTTGTGCAATAAAAGAGTACTTGCACAAGAGTCGTGCGATAACAAAGATACCAAGAGTCATCGATAATGATGAATCTCAAGAACACAACATCGTATGATAACAATGAATGTTCTTGAAACATTTCACTAACTTTAGATTCATAGCTCAAAACTTGTCCAAATGATCTAAAACTTCAGTATGTTGTTCGAAACTTGATTCCTAACACTTTAATACTACAAATCTATCCAAGATCGGCCTAATTCAATGAATTAAACCTCACAACAGTAGAAAAATGGTTCGAACTAAAAACCCTATGAAATTCTAGATTCTTGATTCAAACTAATCCAATTGTTAAAAAGAACAACTCATGTTCAAATCCTTATAGAAAACGAGTCAATTGAGCCAAGAATTACAATCCAAATCAGTCCAGATCACTAAAAATATGAATCGCAGTCAACTTTCTTGAAAAACTTTTAAAAACTCAATGAACTAATCAAATTCTTAAGATTTACTGCTCTGATACCAATTGAAATTCCTAATAACAAGTAGATTTAACAATCTAGAGATCAAAATATTCATGTCATTGAATGAATCTCTAACTTCTCTCTAGAATAATTCTCTATGAAAATACTTCTATACAAGTACAACAGAAACAATGTATTTATACTCTTGAGTAATTACAAAGTCAAACTACAAAGTAAACAACAATCTAAGCTCCATATTGACTAATATTGACCATGTTGACTTTAGGCATTGACCTCTTCAGTCTTCAAGCTCGGTGATCTCGCAGTGATCTCAGATACAATAATATATGACCTAACATGTATTCACCCCCATTCTACAAACATCATACAGTTCATTCATTGTTATTCCTTACAAGACCAACCATATGTCAATCTTTTCATAATTCAATTCATTTAATTCTAATAGTACACTATTTATATAAATGATCTCAATATCATATATGACTTACTTGAGCATGTCTATTAATTTCATAGTCTTGCTCAATCAAGGGGCCCAAGAATATTACATCCGTTGAATAAATGACATAAATCTGTATAGATGTTTACAACCATTTAAGTAATTTACATCACACTCAAAAACCAAATTTATCATAAGACTTTTGATATCAAGAACGGTATTAAGCAGCATTACAGCATATTGCATCTTAATTTACACGATTGTTAACGAATACATACATGACCAAATAAACAAGTTCCCTTAAAAGATCTTTTAGGATCATCACTTCCGGTTTTTAAGATAAAGACAATCACTATGACAAAATGAGCATTTTAGGACGTCTAGTGTCCTTAGGCGACTTAATCGAGTACTTAATAGGACTTTTAAGATTATAAAACTACGTGAGACGACCTAACAAACTTTATTGAAGATGTTGAACAACCTAAGAGGTAGGGGTGCTCATGGGTTGGGTTGATCGGGTTGAGGACATTTGAACAATCCAACCCAATGGTGGTTTGGAAAAATCTTAACCCAACCCAAACCAAAGTGCAACCCAACCCAACCCAACCCAACCCAACCCGTACGGGTTGGTCGGGTTGATACTTTGGTATATTAAAATATTTTTCTAACCTTGAATATGTTATTTCTTTACTCACAATTTCTTTTTCACCATCAACCATTTGATATAACTTATTCATACTTCTTATGTATATCACATTCAGTTAATTTTCTCAATTTACATATATATGTTCACAGTTACTAAATGAGTTATATAGAGATATAAATAGATTGAAAATATGTGTATATGAAAAGCATACATGATAGTGTAATTGTCTAATGTATATATTTATAGAAATTCAGCAATTATATTAAATCCAAGAGATAAATGGATATCGGGTTCATCGGGTTGGGTTGAGTTCAAATAATAGTAACCCAATATCTACGGTTTGACAATTTTACAACTCGCTTAGACATCGGGTTGGGTTATTTCATGTTGGGTTGGGTTGGTCGGGTTTTTGAGCACCCCTACTAAGAGGGCTCAATAAGTAAATAATCCCATTACCCTTTTTATATGAAACTCTTGAAAAATATCTTATTAGTCTGTTATAAAACTTATTTTATATGGCCATTTTCAAATGTGTCTTACAGGAACCTAATAATATCATTTACGTTTCGTATCATATTAGGTTGTTCAACTTCGTCAATAAAATATGTTCGATTGTCTACCTTCATCGTATCAATTTATTGTATTGTCATTGTATAATACTCAATTTTTTCGAAGTATATGATATTTAACACGACAAATGTAACAAATAAACTCACAAACCCACCTCACCTTAGAAGGTCAAAGACTACGAAACCGCTAGACCAAATTAAGACCCTTTGGTTATAATACTCAATTGTTGGTCATATAAACTTCAAAATCCAATTAAGTACTCCATCAAGACGTTCAAGGATAGTTGAACGTCTTAAAATACCCTCTTTTTTGTTGTTGCAAATTCAAGTTTTATGCAAATACATACAACTTACTATAACGAGCTTTAAACTCGTAATTCGTTGATTTAGAAGACGTGTTATCCGTAGAGTAAAATTACAATACTATCCACAACTGGGGACCTGCATCTTGTAACTCTTATGGTCAAAGAATGAGAGGGAAGCCATTGTCAAACATATAGCATGGATGTCAAGACATTGGTGGAGACCCATTGAATTTATTTGCATATTTCCCACTTAAGGGACCCATTTAGATTATAAAGGATAATGGAATTTATGGATCGAATGGCTGGTTACCCTACAATGTGTTCAACCCAAAGGGCTCTCATGATTATTGCTTAGCTGTGTAGGGCTCCATTCACCCTCTTTCCTTTTGGCAATTAGGACCCAGAGCCACTACATGGTTCAAAACCCTAAAAACATATAACAAAGACTAAAATACCCATTATTTCATTGTATTAGAGTGTATATGTTCGTTGGTTTATTTGAAAACCAAGGGCTTTCTTGGAAGAAAAAAATATCAAGAATTTGGATTGGATACCAATTATGGTGAATGACAACACTTTGTTTATTTATTGTATTAGAAGAATACTCGTGCAATGTAACGAGATACATTGAAATAATGTTTTGTTTTTTTTTTGTCTTTGTCGATATAATACGGTTTTATGTGATTTTGAGAAAACGATAATGTTTATATTCATAAAAATTTGAAAAAAATATGTCGATATTAATATCAAATTAACTATTTAAAAGTTCTCATTTTTTACGTAATTTCTTTAATTCAATTTTTTTATTATAATTTAATTTATGTTTAATAACAAAGTAATTTATTTTTTGTTTAATAATATAATCTTTATAAGGATAACAATTAAGTATTATGTTATAAATATAATTCAATGATTATTCTAATTATATTTTATATTTTTTATATTTAAAATGAGATGTTTATTCTATAGTTGATAATGTTTCTCTATAGTTAGTTACACGAATTCAAACATGTAGCTTTAATAAAGTGTACTTATGTATTATTTACTTGTAACTTTGAATTGTAAGTAATTACATGCATCAATAAATAGTACTTCATGCATAAAAAATGGTTTTTAAGAGTATTTGTCAAATGCTTTATAATATAGTATAGATATATTTTTTTAATTGATGTAATGATATTATGTATCATTTTTAATTAAGAATTTGGATACTAGTTGTGGTTATTCGACACCGCCACTCCTCCTCCGTCCACCACCATGCCTTCTCCGTCCATCACCACATTCCCACTCGTTGATGACATAATCGGTTGCTCCAAAGCATATCACTTCAGTTTTGATGCCTTTTACATCAATACAATTCAATGATTAAAATTACTTTAACTAAACTTTGGGACGTAGAAAACAATAAATTAAGCGTTCAAATTTATTGGTTCAAACCATCGACAAAATCCATTATTTATAACCACTTGTCCTATTAAGTAGTTGTTTACTAAACGCTTACCCGGTAAGTATTTATCGGGTAATTTTTCTCACCGAATGAACATGACAAGGATCAAGAATCTTACCTGATAAGAACGATAATAATGATGGGAGTCTTACCCGGTAAACGTACATCCCCTTAATAATAAGGATGCTTCAAATTAATAATGAAAATTTGAAGTGGGTGAGTTGGTCATTCCAAGTTCCAACCCTAATAAAGGCCCCTTCCAAGGGTGTTTTGCAATATTTTAAAACTAAGGGTCGTTTATCAAATTACTCGGGTAAGCGTTTATCAAGTCACATTTCCTTACCGGATGAATATGACAAGTACCAAGAATCTTACCTGGTAAGAGCGAATGCATGAATCGAGAGTCTTACCTAGTAAGTGATGGCGACGACTATACCACGGCTAGCGCTTACCAGGTAAATTATTACATAATATGTCGTTTGGTAGACTAAAATCTTACCCGATAAGAAAGAGATAGAGTAGAAATTTACCGTTAAGCGCTTACCGGGTAAGTGTTTAGGTAAACGGCCCCTAAATGGATTAAATCAAAAAATTTAATACAACTTATGTTCCTTTTTTTCTTTTTCAATCACCACACATGAAGAATCGTCTATCATCTCATATGTTTCGTATTTTCATAGCATATTATATGTTACAATTTATCTATTTGTTGCAAATTATTCCCCAAATAGAGAGAATTAACTTTCTACGGGGTGAAATCGTTTTAACTCCCGTCACGTCAACTGTAATTTTACGATTCTTTGATCTAACTTGTGAATTTGCTAAAAGAATTCTTGACACAAAGGGTTCAAGAAAATGGAGAGACGTATGAAGGGCACGTGCATATAATGCCTCATGGCTACTCAAGGGCTGCCATTAGTGATGTTAGTCACGTGCGCTCACTACGGAACAGACCCACGAGGAGTCGTCTTGTTCTGTTTGTCGTTTGAAAAAACTTTGGGAAATTAGAGTGTAGGGGCATTTTATATTTTATCAAAGGTTTAGACAACTTATTGCATAATGCACACTTACATATACATGTATTTTTATATACATATGTATATATATATCTAATATAGATGAGTGATCAAATGCAAACTATCCAATTTGTGTAAACCGTGCAAACCATTCTTATCCGTCGATTTCATTGTTTAATCTTATTAAAAATTTTCATGAAATTGTTTAATCTTGTGAAATTGTTTTATATAATACTTTTTTTGATGAAGTTGTTTCATATATGGTTATTAAATTGTTTCATATAATACTTAATGAAATTTTAATGAAACTGTTTCATGTATTTATCAAAAATTAAAATAATGAAGATGATAATATCAATGATTAACACACTCCACAATAAAAATGATTAATTAACCTCTCATAATTACAAAAAAATGAACAAAATGAAAAATTATGATTGGTTAGATGAGGTTTGCACGGTTTGTACAAATTGGATGGTTTGCATTTGATCGCTC
>NC_037532.1:10257193-10272771 GCF_001531365.2 Cynara cardunculus var. scolymus
TTCTATTGTTAGGCTGGAAAATAACTCTGGATTTAACTCTGAATAAGAGGAATTCAGAGTTGTCTTTTAAGTCTAAAAAGTATCTATGAGCATAACTCCGAGTCACAAGAATTCTGACTTCTTATAACTTAGAAACGTAACTTCTGAACTTCAACTCTGAAGAGGAGTTCAGAGTTGTATTATAAGTTTGGGAATAAACTATAGAACTAAGTTTGAAACAGAACAATTCAGAGTTATGTTGTAAGTTTGAGAAATAACCAATATATGATGACTTCATATTGGTGATTTGTATCACTAATGTCATTTAAGTGTAATGGGATTAAATTGTCGACCAATATAATCATGATAAATATCGAACAAGTAAGGAAGATGCGGAGTGCACATTTGTTTGAGTTTATTTTGATTTAGGGTGAAGCCCCTAAACGATGGGGATCCAGGGGCAGCGCCCCCGGTGGCGGGGTCCAAGGGGCGGCAGCCCTTGGCTGGGGTCGAAAATGCTTCAAAAATTCGAATTTGAAATTTTAAACCCGGTTTTGACTATGTTTTGAAAACCCGGTTTTTTAACTGTCGTATGGCAGTTTTCGACCGTTTGAGGGAAAAGCTATGATTTGGTCATTGGATTTCGAACACTTCACAGCTCAGACTTTATTTGAATTCCTAAATTCATACTTACAAGTCTGAATTAGAAGTCTGGAGGCCACTTCAGAGTTAAATTCAGGTCAGACTTCATTTGAATTCCTACATTCATACTCAGAAGTTTGGAGGCCATTTCAGAGTTAAATTCAAACTTACAACTCTAATTTTCTCAGACGTTGATACTTGTATGTCTTACAAGTCTGGAAGACAACCCTGAATTTTAACTGTGAAAAAGGAGTTCAGACTTGTCCTCAGACTTTTTTACTGATATGTCTTACAAGTCTAGAATTCAACTCTGAATTTTAACTGAGAAAAAAGAGTTCAGACTTGTCCTCAAACTTTTATACTGGCATGTCTTATAAGTCTATCAGACAACTCTGAATTTTAATTGAGGAAAAAGAGTTTAGACTTATAAGTCTGAGGAATGGAAATCCAAACTTTTGTTTATTTAAGTATTTGTAAAGAAATCCATTTTCATACGGAAATCAGTTATGTTTACAGGGACATATGTCAATTAAATAGACCCATTTGAACCAGTAATGTAAATTATGTCTACATACATGTTCAGAGTTCAGACTTCTAAGTCTGGAAAAGAAGCTTCGAGATTTAGAAACTATAGAAAACATATCAGAGATTTCTAATTAGTCTGGGAAATCAGTTAAACCACGAAAACAGGAAAATAAACGAGTAGAGAGACAGATGTCACTTAAATAGACCTATTTGAATCGTAAGTGAAAATTGTGTCTAGATGCATGTTTAGGCGAGAAAAATCAATAACTGTCGCACATAAACATGACACGTGTCCCCAAAGTTACTTATTTATTAGGTGTATAGATATACAGGGAAGGGTTCAAACGAGAACACCTTCATTTTACGATAACGCAAGAACACCCTTTTACTATAGACAATCACATGTGATACTTTTATTCTATCACATGTGATACACATATGATACAAAATCAGAGACGCGGGCGATTTTCGGTGCAATCTTGGTTGCGGGCCAAGTCGTTCGTACATCACTAAGTCTCCTCACAAGTATTATCACATGTGATAAAGTTGTTGATGTGATACCATAATCCATCAAGACCATCACATGTGATGCTAAATCATAGATGCAGACAACTTTTGGTGCGCCATAAGTCGTAGAACACGTCGTCCGCACATCACAGGGTCCCCTCACGCGTATTATCACATGTGATAAGAGTGTTCTCGCGTTCTCGTAAAATAGAGGTGTTCTCGTTTGAACCTCCATATCAGTGTGTATCTATACTATATTATAAAGTATTTACCAAAAAAATTTAAAAACCATTTTTGATGCATTAAGCATTATTTATCGATGCATATTACTTAAAATTCAATATTACAAGTAAACTATGCATAGGTACAACTTATTAAAACTCCATATTTGAATTTGTGTAACTAATTGTATATAAACATAATCAAATACATGATAAAATCTCATTTTAAATATAAAAAATGTACGATATAATTAGAATAATCATTGAGTTCTAACAGAAAATCTCTATAAAAGTTATATTGTTAAACCAAAAACAAATTACTTTGTTATTAAATCTAAATTAAATTATAATAAAATTTGAATTAAAGAAATTATATAAAAAATAAGAAGTTTTAAATATTTAATATGATATTAATATCGATATATTTTTTCAATTTTTTGTGATACTTTCAAATTTATATTTGATTCAAAAATAAAAAGATTATAACATTTTTTTAAACCACATAAAACTGTATTATAACATCGATAAAGTCAAATGAATAAAATAAATTATTAAAATCAAGATGTTTCTTGCTGCATTGCATGAGGAGTACCCTTCTAGTATATATATATATATATATATATATATATATATAGAGAGAGAGAGAGAGAGAGAGAGGGGGGGGGGGCGACGTTCATTTACAAATCAAATCATTTAGTATAAACCATACAAACCAATTTCAATGTTCATCTATTCTAATGAATATCTGATTCAATGAATATCTCATTTATTTCATAATATAAAGCGTTGTTTATAATAAATGAACTTTAACAATTTTTCATAAATATCAAAAATATAATAAATAAACTCTTATTATTTGGATATATATATATATATATATATATATATAGAGAGAGAGAGAGAGAGAGAGAGAGATGACCGATCAAATGCAAACCACCCAATTTGTACAAGCCGTGCAAACCACACTCATCCGTCGATTTCATTGTTTAATCTTACGAATTTTTTTATGAAATTATTTAATCTTGTGAAATTGTCTCATATAATACTTTTTTTGATGAAGTTGTTTCATACATGATTATGAAATTGTTTCATATAATACTTAATGAAACTGTTTCATGTATTTCTCTAAAATTAAAATAATGAAGATGATAATATTCATGATTAACACCCTCTACAATAAAAATGATTAATCAACCTCTCATAATTACAAAAGAAAATGAACAAAATGAAAAATTATGATTGGTTGAATGAAGTTTGTACGGTTTATACAAATAACGTGGTTTACAAAGTAAACCTCCTCCTCTCTCTCTCTCTCTCTATATATATATATATAATTATGAGAGTGTGTGTATAGAGAGAAAGCTCTTTGAGTTCCCGTAATAATTATTATTTTTTGTGAAAATTGTGAGAAATATGACCTTTGTACATAATACATGTTAAGCTATCCCTATTATATGTTAACCTTTGTACATAGTACGTGTAGGTTCAAATTCATTGTATTATTTTCTTATTTTTTTTAACTTTTAATTGTAAATTTATTATATTTCCAAAAAATTGGGAGAAAAGACTTGAATGCAGAACCTGATCAGATATGAAAAATAAAGAACTAACTAAAATGCCAATGATGATTTTATTAAAAAAAATATCCATATTTTCATTTCTTATAATCAAACAGTGCAACCATTTGAATATTTTCCTAGGTCCGTCTCTACTGTAAATTATGACCCGCATTCACAAAAATGGTGAAAGTACGCACTCAGGTCGTGTCCTCTTGACCACCATCATAAACACAACATAACATTGTCTTCACCACTGCACTTCTCATACTTCTCATCAGAAATCTTTTTCTCACATAATCGTCATCAGGGTCTCCTCAAAATTTGGCTTAAATCAAGAGGTTGATTGTTGTGTATAAGAAAATAACGAGCAATGTTTGATATACGTATTATGGGAAACAAGCGAGTTTCAAAATGAAAGGCTAATTGACAAAAATATATCGATGTTAATATTAAATTAGCTATTAAAAATTCCTCATTTTTTGTGTAATTTTTAATTCATTTTTTTAATCGTAATTTAATTTATGTTCAATAACGAAGTAATTTATATTTGCTTTAATAATATAACTTGTTTATAAAGATAATAATTAATTATTTTGTTAGAACTCGATAATTATCCTAATTATATTTTAGATTTTTTATATTTTAAAATGAGATGTTCATCATCTATTTGATTATATTTATCCGCAATTAATTACACGAATTCAAACATGGAGCTTTAATAAATTGTACTTGTGCATAATTTACTTGTAATCTTAAATTTTAAGTAACATGCATCAATATACGATACTTTATGCATAAAAAATGGTTTTTAAGAGTTTTATCAAGTGCTTTATAATATAGTATAGATATTGAATAATATAGCATAAATACTTTCTCTTTCTTCTTCCATTTAGTATGATTGGTTGATTGGTGATAAATTTTTTGAAAAATAACAAAATGAATTTGTAATTTTTTATATGTCTACGAGACGTGTTACACATGAATTCTACTAGGGAGTATGTAAATCTATAGAGTCACACACAAAAAATGTGTTTGCTTACAAAATAGAAACTCGTATTAAATCAAGTTGATTATTCAAATAATTATTCTGTAGTTATGATAATTATGAGGTACATGTTATCTGTAAATATGTATAATTATATTAATATTTTAAGATAAATATATAATTATTACAGATAATCATTAAACCTTTTGAGTCATGGACCAACCGTAAATAGTCCATATAAATAAGGTGACAAGGTATAATAATTATAACTGATTGAATCAATTAGATTTAGCATTCAGAAAATATACAGAGAAAAATAGTTTCTTTTCTGTAATAAACATGTAGATAAGGGGTTCTTTGCGTAGCATCCATTGAGAGATCTAAGCATGTTCATATGTAGATCATTGATAGAGGAATCCTATTTATGGTTTTGAGTGTTGCATCAAATCTACACCAGACGTACAAGGAATAACTCTAACACCCTATGGTGTATTATTATTTAGCAAGTAAATTACATTTTTCATCCCTGTGGTTTGTTGAAAATTTTTATTTTCGTTCATGTGGTTTTGAAATTATGATTTTGTCTCTATGGTTTATGATTTATTATTGTTTTTTCCCTTGTGATTTAAACTTTATTGCATTTTTCATCCTTATGGTTTACATTTCATTTATATTTTAGTCACTCATATTTATAAGTAGTCATTAGAAATGAATTGCGAACGGTAAGGACGAAATCGCATTATTGAAATCACAAGGACGAAATCTACAATTTTTAATAAACCACATGGATTTAAAAAAATGTAATTTGCTCTTACTTAATTAAATGTATCGTTCGATCCAATTGAGTTTTAGTTAGAAAAGTTTTCTGATAAAATTTGTAACCTAAAATTTTAATTTCCATTACGTACACGCTTACAAAATTATTTAAGACCCAATAATGGTATCAGAGTCATTTTGATAGCATTTAGTTAAAAAGGCGAACACAAGTATTATTATATGGCAATAAAATGTTAAAATAGACCCATCCTACTTAAACGATCAATCGCCAAAAAGCCAAAAAAAGGGTTTTTAAACCCTAATTTTGACCGGTTGGCCTTCTTCCTCCCCGAAGGCTGCATTTGATACACAGGACGGGATAAAACTCAATGTCACATGTTTGGTATGACATGGGACAGGGATAAGAACCAAAGAAGTGGTCTCATACGTCTCACAAAAACAACATGGTCTCACATGATCCCAAGTCTATATATATATATATATATATATATATATATATATATATATACACACACACACACTTGGGATCACGTTAGACCAGTCTGTTTTCGTAAGACCCATGAAACCACTTTTTTACACTTCAAACTTCATAGCAAAATGATGTGAAGGTAAGCTTCACAGTGTTTTTACTGTGAAGGTAACCTTCACAATGTTTTTGCTGTGAAGGTTTGGCTTGTTTTTACCTTTACAACGTTTTTGTTATGATCCAAGCGCTTACCACTATGTCAAAAGCAATTGTTGGCGAAAAAGGCGCAACTTATTTTCTTATAGCGTAGAAGTCAGTGTCACGTTTCGATTTAAAAAGATGAACAATCCCCCCCCCCCCCGGGGGGCATCTGTCAGCACTAACAAAATATTCGCTAGAAGACAATGGCTGCATGCTGCATAGCATGCCTTTGGCATTATTATGCACCTCATGGGAATCGAACTTGTGGCTTGATCTGATACCACATATTATGATCCAAGCACTTACCACTACGTCAAAAGCAAGTATTGGTAGAGAAGGTACAACTTATTTCCTTATAGCATAATGATAACTCTTATTTTTAAGAGTTATTTCTTATTTATTTCTTTTATTTTTGTTATTATTAAATACTCAATTTTCTTGTTTTTCCCCTTTTATTCCAAAAATTTTAAAAAAGATGACGAAACACAAAGGAAGAAGTATTATTCAAAAAACCTATATTTTCTGACAGCACTGCCCAATGTGGCACCACTGTCGAAAGTCTACGAACCCTGTTTTTGCTTCTTGGGAAACGTGCAGCTTGAAGATTCATCCAGATATTTCCTCCAACTGTATATGAGCTGTTTTCCTGTATCTATTTTATTTTTATTTGTATTTTTTGTGCTTTGTACTAATTACCCTTGGGGTAATGATTGGTTGTCATTGCTCCCTTTCTTCCCCTATAAAAGAGGCATTGGGAGCACTTTTGAAGACACACCATGCAAGACACAAAACACCTTTTGTGTCTCACTTCTCTCTTCTTTCTTTTATTTTATTATTATGCTTTTAATTAATGTCTTTAATTTCTAGTTTAGTATTTTATTTCCTTATACTTGTAATTTAATTTTATATTAATGCAATTTATATTTCAGTATTATTTAATGTCTTACATTACTTTTATTATGTCTAGCTAAATTATTCCTATGGGTGTGGATGTGTGTTTAACTTAGGATGTTTATATAATATTTAGATGTTTTTATCTTTTATCACTTCGTAACTTGGTCACTTAAGACGGGACTTAAACTCGACGCAGATAAGCCGATCACTTTGAAGTGTTAATATTAGATCTTAGACTCAGAGATGGGTGGATCTGAAATACGGCTTAAGTGATGCACAAAGAACTCGAGAGAGTCTTTGATAATTGCGTGGAGACGCGAATTTTGTATGCATTTAGCTAGGGGTTAAACAATAGGTATTCTTATCGCATTCCTTTTACTTTTTAGCTAGATTGGCAAGTCTCGAARTGGTAAACRTAAAAACCTTATGGAATTTTATGAGGTCCGGTTATAAAAGTTCACTTTCGAGATATTGGAGTTTTTATAAACAACTCATAAAAGTCTAACAATTTTATTGTTAATTTTATCTTAAGCAACACTTGCACCCATGTCCATTCTTTAATATTAAAAGGTTATTTCGCTATTTCGGTAATCGGTCCTCTTTCGGTCTTTTTATAAACAAAAACCCAACTTTTTTTTACAACTCGAAACTCGTGCAAGAAGTTCATGAAAAGTCTCTGAATCTCAGTAGTCACTTCCCTGTGGAACGATCTCGGTACTTTTTACCACTTTATTACTTGCAAGCAATCATAGTGTCGGTGTGCACTTGCACCGCCACTGTGGGGACTTAGTGCCCACTGGGTGAACACGAATGATCCTAGCCTGTCACATAACAATCAGCGCCACGTTCCGATTTAGAGAAGATGTTGGTCAATGACCCACGAATTTTTCACTTGAAACTTCACAGCAAAATATTGTAAAGGTAAAAAGAATTCGAACCTTCACAACCAAGGTTCTAGATGGCGTGAGGCGTAGCGTGGCGGCGAGGTCAAGTCTCAAGCTCTACGAGTTACGGCGAGGCCATGGCGTTTTCCAAGGTGTGGCTTAAGACGGCAAATCTATATATAATGATTAAGTTATTAACAATTTAAATTCATATAAAACGATAAACAAAAGAAGAACCATGAAGTGATAATTTGATATCTACAGAGTTTACAAAAATGATATAATATATACAAAGTAAGACACTTTTTATAGTCCCTATTTGGTAATCAAACAACAAAATCAAAATAATGAAATCAAAGAATAGCAAATGAAAGTAATCGAACAATATTTTTCGTATGCTGAGAAGTATTTGGTCCTTTTTCCTTTTTCCCCATTTTGTTGATTTTTTCTTTTTCCCCATTTTGTTGATAAAGTATTTGGTCCATAAAAACTATAAAGTAATATATTTAAATTTACTCCTATTCTAGTTTTAAAAATTGCAAATTTCCTCCCACGCCATAGTGCACCATGGTAAAAATTGCAAATTTCTTCCCACGTCATATCGTGCCATGGCAGGCCCGTGGCACACCATAACGAGCTCCATGCCTTATGTCCACGCCAAGGGTTTAACGTGGCGGGAAGGATGCGCCTCGGCACCAAGGAGCGTTTTTTAGAAAATTGTTCATAGCAAAACACTGTGAAGGTAACATTCTCTGTGTTTTGTTGTGAAGTTTCAAGTGTAAAAAAGTTGTATCACATGTCTCATGAAAATAGGTTGATCTTACGTGATCCCAATTATATATTATTTGAAATAAATTATTTGAAACAATTTCATGAAAAATTTCACTAAAATAAATGATGAAATCCACGGTTTTCACGGTTTGTTCAAATGGCTTGGTTTGCAAAATATCCCTCCCATACATACATACATACATACATACATACATACATACATACATACATATATATATATATATATATATATATATACATAGGATTAGGTTTCAGTGAGAATAGAAGTCATAATGAGAAGCGTAATAAAAGATTTCCACCCCTAGATCAATCCTAATTGAATGTCAACACTAATGAGGTGCACAAATATACACTGGATCAATTCCCTTCTAGAGTGAAATTCATGGGCGGACATGAAATTAAAAATGATCAAGAGTTTTCAGTTCTCTTCTTACGATTCTCAACATAACTTCCTTTCTTTCCAGAGCCAGACATAACTTTTATTCCGGTCAGTCCTATTCCATTTAAATAAATCAGAATTTATCCCGAACTTGTGTTGACCACAATGATCAAAATGTAAATGTTTTTGTACTAAAGTAATCATATTAGCACACAAACACTTAGTAGATCTATGCTTAACAGGGACTTCAACAACAAAAACTGAACTTTTTATTTATTGCAATATTGTTTCCAACAATAAATTTTCTATCTAGAATGTGATTTTTCTTTAAAACAATTTTTAATAGTTCTTGTCTAATTTCTCTTTTCTTCTATACTAATTCCTTTTTGCTTTTAATATCTGAAATAGATAAAGGCTTTGAATTAGTAGAAAAATGAATAATTTTTTTGCCTTTTCAGACCTGGTAAATTTTCTAGCAGATATCTTAGTTTTTATGCTAGAAGATTCACCTTTTTCATAAATTCTAGTCTCAGAGCCAACATTAGACTTAGACTTTTGTTTTGATTTGGAAATATCTGTTGTTTTTGTCTTGATTACTTGTTCATCAAATTTAGGATTTGAATGAATTTTCCAACTTGAAAAAAATGAAAAACTGAGCAATATTCTAGTAAATTTTCATCTGGACTGTATGCACATGTGCATATAATATAAGTAATTGAAGTTGGTTTTTGGTTTTATGCAAGTGTGCATGTTATGCACTTGTGCATACCAGATAAATTACTTAAAAATTATTTGTATGTACATTTACATACGGTCTAGATGAACGGTTATCAGAGTGTTTCACATTTTTCATTTTTTTTAAGATTCTCCAAGGAACCTGAACCTATATACATACATACATACATACATACATATATATATATATATATGTGTGTGTGTGTGTGTGTAATGATTTTGGTAACAACATACAAGAAGGAAAAACCATTTGGTTGTTGCATAAAACCACTTGTATGTCACTTTTAAACTAACCCTATTATCTATCATTAATTTTTAATTTTGTTTTCACTATGTTAGTTATTTTGTACCTCTTCTTGATGATTTTTCTCGATTTTCCTTGACTAGAGGTGTTCATAGGTCGGTTAGGAGGAAAAATGTAAAACGAACAACATGAGGCGGACACTTGGTACCTAAACCGAAATCGAACAATAGGTTGAACCAAACCAAACCAAAAGAAGTCAGTTACTTTCAGTTCGATTCTTGGTTACCTGAGTTATAGAAAATATCAATTCCATTATTAAAATATAACATTTAAATCAATTAAACAACAACTAAATAAAAATAATCTAACTCTAGAAATTAAAATAAGTTTAATTGTTTAAAAATATCTAATATTCGATTGAGATCGACTCTTTCACAATTTCATTTCTTTCACAACTTCATACCACCAAAACATAATAGACTTTTACCATCTTAACTTTAAGTTAATAAATAAATAAATAGTAATATAAAATATAATATATTTGATTATATTAAATATAATATATTTATTTATCTTAAACATATATATGGTTCTAACGGGGTCCCTATAATTCAAAACCGAAATCGAAACCAAAACAAAAATCGAACCGTAAATACCAAGTTTTTTGGTTTGGACTCAAACAGTTCAGCTTATTTTCTTAGTTTTTGTTTTCTGTTTTTTCTAGCACCCTTTCCTCTGACCCTTTATTATTCCGATTCAAATAACATGAGTTTTCACGTTTCGTACTCCTCTTTGAAGTACCAGAAATATCTATATATTATGTGTCTTACCCTTCCATGGACGGACCTAGTATAGTGGTTATGGTGGCACGTGCTACCATTTCCTTCCTCCATTGTAGCGTAAAAAAAATTAGGCTCGTGAAAGGTGCAACCATATCAATTTGTTGTGTGTCACCATATATATTTTGAAACTACAATAAGGATACAAGTTTTCCTTGGTAGAGTTGGTTTGAAGGTTTTCTTTCATTTCAAAACCCGTTAGTATCATTTTCTTAATTTTTAGCTTTTAATTTCAGATTTATTATGTTTCCGATAAAAATTTCCAATACAAGACTTGAACACAAGACCTCACATACGAAAAACAATGAACTAACCAACAGACCAATTATAATGTTGTGAAAAATATCCCGATATTTGTTTCTTATAGTCACATGATGCCACCGTTTGAAAAAAAAATCTGGATACATCGTTGTACCCTTCTCAAATTGAACTCCACACTGTATGAGATTTATGGGTTTGGTTTGATTTATTTGGATTCACATGTGAAAAGAAAAGGGAGGATAAAGATACGTAGAAGAGTTGATGGAAATGGAAAAGTAGGAAGGATTTAAATTGGCTTTAAGAAAAGTTGCAGGTTTTATGCAGTTTGCACGAATGGTTTGTAGGAGTGGTGGCAGACATTAAGGAATCCAGAAAGAAACTCCATTGGAAGTAGTCAACACACGATTCCATTGTTTCTTAAGTGGATTTTCTTCCACTACATCTCCCATGACTTTTTTTTCTTTAAACACTTTGATATCTCATATGACTTAAAAGAAAACACTACAACAAAATCGGGTTTATAAGATACCAATAGCGTTTAAGTATCCTAATGAAACCATTTAAAACCCAATAAAACCGATTAAAGTCCAATGAAACCCTTTAAAGCCTAATAAAATCGAATAAAGGCCCCGATAGATTCATTACAGTCTACTAAGATCCTTAAAGTCCAATATAACTCATTAAAACCGAATAAAAGACCACTGAAATCCCCTTCAACATCTCTCATAATGTGTTCTACGCTGTTGAAAGCTAGATCCACATGAGGTGTCTGGTCAATCTCAAAAAGAAGATGGGCCGGCAACTCGGAGACGTACGACCACGGTCTGGGCCTTACCGGCACCGAGGGTGTAAAGCCAATAAAACCGATTAAAGCGCACTAGAACAGAGTTAAGCCCAATAAAAAGTTAATAATGCCCAATTGATCCACTAAAGTCCACTATAACTCATTAAAACTGAATAAATACCAATAGATCCATTTACAGTTCACTAAGACTCATTAAAGCCCAAACAACACATACATATTATCAGTACATTCACATATATACATACATTTAAATATATATACAACCACTACTAGAAAACTGAGCATTTCCGGCGGATTTCCGGCGGCGTTCCGGCAGAGGCTAAAAAAGTCAACATTTTATTGACTTTCAACAATTTCCGGCGGATTGCTTAATTACTCAGTTTAATCTTGAAATTACAACATTTTACCGGCGGATTTCCGACGGATTTTTTAATTTTTTTCTAAAAAAAGAGTAAACAATTTTCTGGCATATTTCCGGCGGAAAAATAAATAATTTTTTTTTAAAATTTAACATTTCCGGAGGATTTTTTATTTTTTTCTTAAAAAAAGAATAAACATTTTTCCGGCGGAAAAATAAATAATTTTTTTAAAAAAATTTAACATTTCCGGCGGATTTTTTAATTTTTTTCTAAAAAAAGAGTAAACAATTTTCCGGCGGATTTCCGCCGGAAAAATAAATAATTTTTTAAAAAATTTAATATTTCCGGCGGAAAATTAAATAATTTTAAAAAAAATGAATAAACATTTTTCCGGCGGATTTCCGGCGGAAAAATAAATAATTTTTTTTAAAAACTTTAATATTACCGGTGGATTTCCGCCGGAAAATTAAAAAAATTATTTAAAAAAGAATTAAACCATTTTCCGACGAAAAAATAAATAATTTTTCTAAAAACATTTACCATTTCCGGCAGATAATTAAATAATTTTTCTAAAAAAAGAATAAACAATTTTCCGGCGGATTTATCCGCCGGTAATATTTAAAAAAAAATTAAATCTTTTAGAAAGTATTATTTTTCCGGCGAGAAATGTTTCCAGTAGAATAATCCACCGGATTTTTTTTTTTAAATTAATTATTTGTTAAGTTAATCAAGATTTTTTTTAAAAACCGGCGAAGATTTTCCGGCGGCCGTAATCCGCCGGAAAAACAATCACCGGCGCCCTTTTTTCCGGCGGGCAAATCCGCCGGAAATCACTTTTTCCGGCGGATTTGTCCGCCGGAAAAAGTTGTTTTTTTGGTAGTGAACATATATCTACACCATCTGATACATGTATCTTCAATAATGTATACATAGCTCCAATCGTGGTTAGCAACCAACACACATATATACTCATCGTGTATACATATTTATAACATGGGCCGACAGATATATACATATAATACATACACATGTAGGGGTGGGCTCAAATAAAAATCACTCAATTTGTAAAAACCGTGAAAACTTCAGTCAACCAATCATAATTTTTCATTTTGTTCATTTTTTTGTAATTATGAGAGGTTGATTAACCATTTTTATTGTGGAGGGTGTTAATCATGGAT
This sequence comes from Cynara cardunculus var. scolymus, assembly GCF_001531365.2. Taxonomy (NCBI): domain Eukaryota; kingdom Viridiplantae; phylum Streptophyta; class Magnoliopsida; order Asterales; family Asteraceae; genus Cynara; species Cynara cardunculus. Next base: position 10,270,426 of record NC_037532.1, read on the forward strand.
ATTATCATCTTCATTATTTTAATTTTAGAGAAATACATGAAACAGTTTCATTAAAATTTCATTAAGTAGTATATGAAACAATTTCATAACCACATATGAAACAACTTCATCAAAAAAAGTATTATATGAAACAATTTCACAAGATTAACAATTTCATGAAAAAATTTCATAAAATTAACGATGGATGAGARTAGTTTTTACGGTTTTTACAAATTGGAGTGGTTTTCATTTGATCGCTCATCTACACATGTAACACACATTGTCTATACATTCACATATACACAATTAAATATAAATACATCATCCTATACATGTATATTCAACAATATAAACATAGATCTAATTATCGCGATTAGCAACCAACACACACATATACACATCATCATATGACACATACATTTATGTACATATAACACATAGAAAATGAGAAAATGAGAAAATAGGCTAATTCATCGCAAATCGCTCGCTAATCAGCAACTGAATATCAACGGATGCCATATGTCCCTCAGTAATCAGCGAGGGATTTGCGAAGGATAGGCCAAAAACCAATTATGTTGCTGATTAGCGAGGGATTTGCGAGAGAATTGGTTTTTAGTCTATCCCTCTCTAATTCGTCGCTAATCAATAAGGGATAGGCCAAAACCCAATTACGTCTCTAATCTGTTGTTGATTCGCGATGGATTAGCAGGGGATAGGCTGAAAGTCCATTCGCTCGCAAAACCTCGCTAATCAACGATGAAATTGATTTTTGGCCTATCCCTCGCAAATCCCTAGCTCATTTAGTGAAGGATTTTTTTCCGTTGCTAATAACTGTCGTTGATACTCTGCTTTCCAGTAGTGATTACTTTGTAGGACTATAGTTTATAACAATAAACACTTATTTGTCATATCTAACAGTGTTGTACTAAGTTTATACGACACATTTGGGTGCCTTAACGAACTTTTTAGGGCAATTCTTAAAACAAAATGTCTTATTAGCCCTTATATAGGATAGTCCTGAGAAGTGTCATATAAACACACCATTTTATAAGACATTTTTTTTTTCAAATAGTGACATAAAATGTCTAATATGACACTTGATTTTAAAAGTGTCCTAAAAAGCTTGTTAAAACGCCCAAAAATGTTTTACAAACTTATTACAGCACTCTTAGACACTACATACAGGTGTGTGATCCTATAAACGTAAGTCATATAAAAGAGTCTCTTATGACACTTAGAAACTTTTGGTGTCCTATAAACCCAAATTTATTTCAATGAAAATATAAGGGGATAAGGGATGAGTTGATTCTGGTGGGTGCAGCTCGTCTCCAACCACTATGTAATAAGTTTGGTTTTATCATTTCAGCCAAGGCCGTTCCCAGGATGGTAGGTCATGCACATGCCCAACACCACAAGAAATAAGGCCTAATTTTTTTTAGTATACAGTAGTAGTTCAAGAAAACTAGTAAATAAAAGAGACAAAAAATTGAGTATAAAACAGGACCCAAAAAGAGTTGAGTATTGTATTAACAACCGAAACATGTATTAATTAATTATATTGTAGAAAAAATATATGTAAAAAGTTATATGATCATTCATTTATCGTGTTGCTTATTGTTGCCTCTGAATTTTTTATCTCGTATTAATATCCAAAGGTATTTGTCTTGAGAACCTTGATAATCTTCTTCATCATTCATTTCTCACTGATTCTCTTGATTATTATTTAATCCACATGAGTTCTCTTTTTATATAAGAATAAATTAGGTTTCTTGTTATTAACTAAGAAAACTCGTAACTTTTGAAAAAAAAACATTACCAACCATATGAGTCGGTCCAATTTATATTTACATTTACAATTTCAAAAACTTGCCTTATATTTTTCATAATTATTGGCTTCTTATTACCTAATATAAAGTGCATGAATATTCAGTATTCTCTTATCTATATAAAACAAGAATAATATCTCAAGTTAAAGCCAACATGGGTTTTTTATTCTAAATTGATGGTTCAAAACAATCATTAAGAACATTAACATGAGATCAAATGGAAATCTAACTGAACTATATTGATTTACATAGAATGTTACTCCGAACAGTCAACATTGTAACCGTAGATGTTGTCAATCTATGTATTAAAGATATACTAGAAAGTATTCGTGCAATGCAGCGAGATACATATTCATTTTAAGGTTTCGTTTTATTTTTTTTGTCTTTGTTGATATAATATGGTTTATGTAGTTTAGAGAAATATAGTGTTTTTACTTTTGAATAAAAATAAATTTGAAGACATCATAAATTTTTAAAAAATATATATCGATATTAATATCAAATTAACTATTTAAAAGTTTTTTTGTTTTTTATATAATCT
>NC_037532.1:10276641-10281349 GCF_001531365.2 Cynara cardunculus var. scolymus
GATGAAATCGGATAGAGATGAAATATGGTTTAAGAGTTTTTAAGAGTTTTAAGAGTTTAAGAGTTTTTAAGAGTTTTTGCCAAATGCTTTATAATATAGTATAAATAAAATAAGAAATATAAAATGATTTTCAATAAATTGAGATTTAAAACTTAAGGATGTTTAATTGATTCTTAAAATAATGATTCCTTGAAGTAAGAGTTATAAATAAAATGCATAAATTTAGATATAGAATCTTGCCTTTAATTGTTGGGGGCCTATTAATAATTTTTGGTTAAAAAGATTATAAACCTATCACTCATGCTTTATTTGGTTGTTTCTTGAGTTAGCTTGTTGGAGGTCTGTGCCCCCTACCTCTTTATTGTGCATCGGCCACTTCCTAACCCTTTAATATATATATATATATATATATATATACACACACACACACACACAACTACAGCTTCCAACATTTTGCATTTTTATCAATGTGGGATAACCTAAATTCAACGACATTTTAAGATTTGAGGAATACTCAAATATCATGTTGCCAAGTCATAATCATTGGTTTTTAATCATAAACTTGTAGGCAAGTGTAGAATACATAGCCAACCAACACAATTAGCTTTCTAGATCCTTAACCCTTTAATATATACTAGTTGTCTATCCGCGCAATGCGGCGGGATGTAAAGGCTCCATCAGAATATATTCAATTGTTAGATATAATTTTTGCAAAACATCTTTGAAATAGTTGGGGTTCACATCTCTATCAAAATTCAAAAATGAAAAATTAAAGAATATGAAGCCCTGGTCTTGGAAAAGTTTGGGCCACAAAATGTAACTCATTGTGATATAATCGGGTGAAAGAAAGAGATTGTGATGCATAGCATAATAACCCAAACATTTGTTTCTCGACTAGATGAACCTTTGAAAATATTGTTGATAGAATATAACCCAACATTAGAACAACATAAAACATTTTATCTCAATAGAAAACTTTAAAAAAAATTATGAGAGATGTCCACCTGGTTGCCACACCATTCCCGACAACCGAATGTTTGAGACCAGTTACATTAACATCGTATGAGAACTTACCAGGATTCACGATATGGATCATAAACAAACTAAACCCAAGCTTTCCTACACAATTACGAATGAAGTGCGAGTAAAATGCGAGTAACTCGAAAAAGAATAAACAAACAGCCATGATTCAAAATCAAAAAACAAACAACGGAGATGGAGTTTTTCATCATTTCAAGGAGTTACCGGAAAAATAAACTTAGAATTGCAATCAAACATAAAAACAGAAAGGAAAACATGAAGAAGAATACATAAACGGATCATTGATATCTGCATTGTTCTGGTACAGAAGCCCAGTTTGTACTCCAGATGTTCTTACTTGATCAGTTACATGACTTTGGATCATTTGTCTCCAGACATCTCCACTCATGTTAGTGTCTTTGGAGTCACCTAGCAAAGAAGTAACAGTACCAACAGAAGGACCAGCCACACTAAATTCTTTGTTTGATGGGCCTTCATTAATCACAAGCTTAGCAGCTGTCAACTTAGTGTGCATCTCATCCTCCTCCCGCTTTCGCTTTCGCTTCCTCACATCATCTGATGTAACAACGACATTACCATCAACCGAACTTTCGGCATCCACACTGCTAGTAGCGCTTGTTTCTCGGACCCGCCTCCCCTCTCCACTCACTCTGGAGGGTCGAGAAGGCCGGATACCACGAGGAAAAACAAAAGCAAATATATTTTTGCTTCCTGTCCTCCTCATTTAGAACCGATAAAACTGATCAATAAGTAGAGTCACGTCTGTCTAAGTTCCGTTTATATGTTATTTTGCATAAAAAAGTTAAAGAGAAAATATACAATGTGAGGTATATTTTTTGTTAGTCATCTTTTTTGGGTATCGTTGGATGATTTGAGGGTTAATATTTTTTATTTGGATTTTGATTCTAGTAGAGGAGCGACAAATTATGTGTTTTTACCTGATTCGAGTAGAGGAGCGACGGATGATGATGGAATCTTAAACCATATGAGACGGAAGAGGAGCATATGAGATGGATTGATATATATATAGGAGCGATCAAATGAAAACCTCTCCAATTTGTAAAAACCGTAAAAACTATTCTCATCAATCGTTAATCTTATGAAATTTTTTCATGAAATTGTTAATCTTGTGAAATTGTTTCATATAATATTTTTTTGATGAAGTTGTTTCATATGTGATTATGAAATTGCTTCATATACTACTTAATGAAATTTTAATATATATATATATATATGAGACTGTAAGGATATTAGAAGAAAGAGGAGCGATGGATTAAATCGTCATCTTGGGGAGATGGATCTGAATCGTCGTCTTGGGAAGGTAAAAGCAATGGGGGATGTATTGTTGGATCGCTTCCACCACTATTAACACTCATCTGCCATACAGTTATGTTATGGTTCAGATGTTTCTTTTTAAGAGATAACTAATCTGTTTAACCTTAGAAAGTCTAATGTTTTTAATGGAAAAGTGTAATACTTTTTGTAAATTTAACAATTCCAGGTCCAGAATTCAAATCAACTGATAAAAAATAAAAAGTTAATTATAAGCAAAAGATGTTAGTCCGAAATTCAAAATCAAATGAGAACTTCAAAAATGTTGAAACCGAAGAAACATTATAATATTGCTTCAATTTATAAGGATGTCTTTTATCAACTATGTTCAAGATAAAACTACATAACTAAATCACTTACCTCAAAATACTGGTTCTGAAAGTATGAAGTATGGAGGAGTCCTTGAATAATAGCTCCTTAATGAATCCCATAAAATTGCTACAACCAACAAACATCAAGTTCAAACAAAACCAATAGGGATGGATAACTATGGGAAAACTAATATTGTTATCAACATTTTGTATATATAAAAAAGTTATATAGCACCAATTTTCATACTAAAACAATATGCCAGATACCTCATTCATCATCTCAAATATGAGGTATAAGATCATATCTCAGACAAGAATAATCAACAGGGAGTGGAGATTCACAAGAACTCCCAACAAATATTTTGCTTTGGGAAGATAAAACAGAAAGATACCACTTTGACATCTCAATTGAAAAAAAGGCAATTGTCATCATCAAGCAACTATTTTAACTACAACATCTTCATCGCCTAGATCATCATAAGCAAATAGACCAAATTTAGTTATTGACATAACAAGGTTGATTGATTAAAGAGAACTTTGAGCAGCAGTAGAAGGTTTATTAACCCAATTAGTCCTGCCAGCATTAGTGTCAAACAAGGGACCCAAGGTCATTTTTTGATTAAGATTCACGACTATAAGAACTCTATTTTTTGTTATTGAACGTTGGATGCTGATGAAGAGGATGTTGACTTCCTCCATCTTCATTTATTTTGTTCATTTAACAATTCTGGTACAAAATCACCGTCTCTTTTAAGAATTGTTGAAATTGTTGTCCCCTAGACGAAAGGTTATACCATTTCATTAACAAGGTAATTTTTAAGACTTTTCTCAAATAATCACATTTATATACAATAGCTAAACTCTTGATGGGAAATTAATGTACCTTTGAGCTTTATAATCTTTCTTTATGTCAAGAAGCATGTCATAATATTTTTCTCTCTGGTTGAGTTTTTGTGCGCTACTTCCACTTCCTGCTACCTCGCCTACTCCATCTCCCCAGACGTGGGATTGGCCACATCTTCAACATGAAAAGAAGACGATAAGTGAACACTTCACAAAATGAACGTCAATTATAATTCCCAGGGTTCCAAAATCCTTTCACCCATGCCATCATAGACAGGTAAAGTAGGGATAAATAATAATCTTTTGTTCTGCTAGCATTCTAAAAAATAGATACCATAACAACCCCCAACCACCCAAAACCCTAAAAAAAACTAAGAAACAGATCCTGATGCTATGTAGAATCGAAATCGAAGAAATTTAGGGTTACATGAAACATTACCTGAAATGTTGGACCTCTGATTCTACATCACTCATAAGAAATTTAGGGTTACATGCTTGATATCCAAATCAGATCAAAATCGATGAAATTGCACCTCATACGAGCGATGTAGAATCGAACAAGGAGAAAATAGAGATGAGAGTCATGAAACCTTACTTGATATGAGCGATATTATTATAACTATATGGGGAAGATAGATTTGAATCATGAATCATTACACTGAGAGCTTGAACCGTCATCTAGAGAAGATAGATTTGTGGATCGTCTTCTTGGGCGTGGAAACGTATGATAAGGAAACGTGCAGCCAGTATTGGGAAGGAGAAAGTTGGGTGAAGAGAACATATGATAAGGAGCCAGTCTTGGGAAGGAGAAAATTGGGTGAAAGCATTGAGAGGTTGTACTTTATGTTTCTCATATTGTATTTAAGATAATTTTAAAATTAATGCTTAAAAGGGTTGTACTTGAAGCTTTATTGGTTGTTTTTAAGATAAGACTAAGGTAGTATAGAAGATAAGGGTATTTTAGTCATTTATAATTTTAAGACTTTAAGACTTTTACTAAATTTGCTTGATAAGGTAGTATAGATACACAACTACATCTTCCAACCTTTTGCTTTTTTGATAATGTGGGATAATCCAAAATCAAACATATTTCAAGATCTAAGAAATCTTCAAATCTCATGTTGCCAAATCATAATTCTTGGTTTCTCTTTTAATATATATATATATATATATATATATAT
>NC_037532.1:10281389-10284565 GCF_001531365.2 Cynara cardunculus var. scolymus
TATATATATATATATATATATGTATATATATATATGTATATATATATGTATATACATATATAAAGATTACGATTTTCATTACTATAGTTTATAATTAATGATTGTTTTCCTCCTAATAATTTAATTTTTTTTATTAACCTGGATATCCAACTCGCTATGCAAATCGACTAATCCCAGGGCGACTACTTGCTTTGCAGGTAGCCCGAAGTCACCGCATTTGAACCTCCGTGGCCACAAGGGGATTTTTGTTCCTTCTTGGATTTGAACCTAGGACCTCCAGACACTTTTGATCTTTGGAGTCAAGCTCAAACCAATCAGACACCACCCTTGTAGTTTATAATTTAATTATTGTTGTTTTCGTCTCTATGTTTTCCGGTTCATTCCTATTTTAATTCCTAATACTTAAGCGTATGAGTTATATGTCATCGTCAAATTTATTTAAGATTAATTTTTGAAATATATTTGGGTTAAATATGGGCTTTTAATTTGTTTTAGATTATTTTTTAATTTTATATTTAAGACGTATTAGAACTATTTATTGTATGGATACGTCATAATCGAATTTTATTGAGAGTTATAATTTTATAATTATTAAATTGAAGTGTGTTAAATATAAACTGTATACACAACATCGCACTGCACTGCACTGCACCACACCGTGAAACACGTTTTGGTCTTAAATTGCACCAAAACGCACACTCAGCGTTGTGTGACATGAGATGGCTATGTTATTTTTTTGTTTATTTATTTTATACATAAAATAACAATTATAATATTTAAAATGGTGTTTAAGTTTAAAACTTACCAACAACGTTCATAAAATAACAAATTCAATAATATGATAGCACGTGGTTATGAAACAAGCAGAAATATAATGATATCTAAAAGATTATCAAGTGCTACTAAAACAAACAATAATATTCAATAACCAAAGTAACAATAACATTGATTGTGCGAAGTAGTATTGTAAATGAGTTCACATGATGGAAAAATCAAAAGATAGCAACTGTCATTTGCATAACTATATGAATTCAACTGTTAAGCTGTGCGACTTGTATTATAATTTGACTTCAAGGTTCTCAATACTACTAATAAATATTAATGACCAATAATGCCACATAAACAACTCCACATTTGCATTATTATATATATATATATATATATATATAGATATATTTTGATTATGTTACATTGCTAAGTAACAAAATAAAAATTATAATCCTATAAAAATTAATTTAAAATGTGGGATTCATTAAATACAAAAAATTAATTTTAATAAAATTTAAATATGTAAAGTGTGTAGAAATTATATTTGTTGATGTATTTATATTGTGTAGATAAAAATAATATAAAATCATAAATGAGAGGTTACATGAAAAGTTAAACCAATAATATAAAATCATAAATATTTTTTTGGTATATTTGTTTCATTTTATAGATGTAAGTTCAAAAAATGAAAGTACTTTATTTGTTTTATTTTATAGATGTAACTATTTTTTTTCCATTATTCTACCACATTAATCACTTGTATATGTCATAAAGATGTATCTAACATGTTTTGAAAAGTTCAATGAGTTATTTAACATGTTTTGGAATGTCCAAAGACTTAATCATTTCAAACACTAAAGTCCATTGGGTTTTTTAGGCTTTTCCCATTATAAAATTACAAATTGATAAACTATAGAAACATAAAAGATAGAGAAGAGAATTCCAGCAAAAACAAAAAGTAAAAAAATCCATATGAATCACATTTTGGAGTTTAACTGTTGTCATGAGAAAAAAAAAAACTATAACAATATAATCAAAACAAAATCAGACAAACAAACCTCACATAAAAGCAGGCATGACATGAATGTCACCTGGAAATTATGAAAGAGGAAGAATAAAATAAAATATGCGAAGAAGCTTCCAAACTGAACACCAAAAACTTTTTTTATGGAGGAAGAACAATTATACTGATGGCGAAGAAACACACACATATACACACAAAAACAACATATTTTACAAAAGTATAATTGGTGTTACTTAAATTTATTAAGGAAGAACATCGATACCGATGGGCAAGGAAATTCTACAAAAGTGAAACAATAAAAAAAAAAAAAAAACATATAAACTCATTCAAATATAAGATAGAATTAAAAGTTAAATCCATTTTGATGGAACATTCCATTAAATATATTATAAAATATTTGGTAGAGAAAAGATGAAAGGTTTTAAAGAATATAAACATAAAACCAATGAAAACCATAAAGTTTGATACATTCATGACTTAATAAATAAAATTCACCAAAATAAGTAAATCACATTATAAGCCATTAAATAAATTAAAAAAATATTTAAAATCTAAAATTTTAAGAAAAAATGATTTGAAAAATACTTTTTCTACATTGTGCGATCTAAGCAACTCCACATTTTGCTTATACGTAACTATATAGATACATACATACACACACAGAGGAGCGATCAAATACAAATCATCTAATTTGTACAAACCGTGCACACCTCATTCAACCAATCATGATTTTTCATTTTGTTCATTTTTTTTTTGTAATTATGAGAGATTGATTAATCATTTTTATTGTGGAGAGTGTTAAACATGAATGTTATCATCTTCATTATTTTAATTTTAGAGAACTACATGAAACAGTTTCATTAAAATTTCATTAAGTATTATATGAAACAATTTCATAACCATATATGAAACAACTTCATCAAAAAAAAAAGTATTATATGAAATAATTTCACAAGATTAAACAATTTCATGAAAAAAATTTCATAAGATTAAAGAATGAAATCGACGGATGAGGGTGGTTTGCACGGTTTGTACAAATTGAGTGGTTTGTATTTGATCTCTCCTCTACACACACACACACACACACATATATATATATATATAGAGAGAGAGAGAGAGAGAGGGGTAGGTTCATACTAGAATGATGTCTATTAAAAAAAATAAGAGAATGATCAAATTACGTATATAATCACATGTAATTTTACATTAATAGCCAAAAAGTATGTGTGCGACCCTATGGCTGCATGACAAGGTCAGTTGGCAAGGTCGCGTGAATCACATGTGATTTTGTACGTGATGTTAGTGTAAGATCGCATGTGATTCGATCATTCTCTTATTTTCTTAAATAGGTATCATTCTCGTATGAATCTGACTCTCTCTCTCT
>NC_037532.1:10291505-10295135 GCF_001531365.2 Cynara cardunculus var. scolymus
CTTTATCTACACAAAAAGAAATCCATATGCCTACATAATTCCAACTATAATGTGAATGTCTCCGACTAAAAAAAGAAAATATTATACTTACATAAACAAAAACTCATATTATGATTTGTCTTATTGAATGACACCTCAAATAAACAAAAATGCAAATAACATCCACAAATTTATAACTAAATAGAGAGAAAAAAATCGAGAGATTAATAGAGAGATTATCATAGAAGTGTACCACAAAATTATACATGAATATAGAGGAAGAATTGAGAAATTATTATAGAGGTTTACCTTTAAGAGAAAATGAAAATTTGTAATCAAATAGAGAGAAATAATGAGAGTTAAAAGAGTAATTATTATAGGGAATATGAATAGGTTGAAACAACCTAATTAAAAGGTCTTAAAAATCAAAAAACAAATATTGAGGTAGGAAAAGCTTGAAAAAAGGAGAAAAAAGATAAAACATTTTCTTGTTTTGAGAAGAGGCCACATCATTACATGTGGTTTCTTCTTTAATATATATATAGATTAATGACTATTATAAAAAAAATTAATTTTGGTAATTATCCATTAATTTTCAAAAAGTTAAATTTATAGATAATATTTAGGGGTAAATTTCTTTCTATAAACCTCTCTCCTCTCTCTCTCGCCAAACTTATTCTGACGCGCACCACTCTGATACCGGATACCTTCTAATAGTAAGTCACAAACCGATTGCGATCAACATTATCATACCCAAGAACTTCTATACAAATCCACTATGATACTGTTCTGAACATGGGTTGAGACCATATATGATCTGATTCTAGGAAGACGATGGGTTGATATCACTGTGACACCCATTATATATATACGGCTTGAACGACGAATCTTATCAGCATTCTAGGGCTTTGGACTGCATGCATGAGGACTTGAGAAAATATATATTGTACAATCGATGTAGTTATAGATCTTGCTTCGTTGTATCCAAATTCAAAAACAGGAATTTTTATAGAGATTGAAAATTGAATTCTAGTTTCCGTTGGTTGAGTAATATATAATCACCTTGAAATAGAAATCAATGATCTGTAAAGAATATCATGGCTACCGGTCAATCTCTGGTGCAAACTGATGACTAAACAAAACTCCTCATCGAACAACTCTTGAACACCGGCCAACCAAGTCAAAACATCGTCGACGGCAACATCACGTCGTAAAGTCAAAGTCTCTATACACATAAGACAAATCCCCTTTCTCGTCTCCACATCCGGCAATAAAGCCATGCACGACTCTAGAACCACCGTCAAATAATCACGATCAACGCCTCCGTCTTCCGCCCAAGCTTCTCAACGTTATCTTCATCTCCATTTTCTTAATTTGATCGATTTTGAGTCAATTTGAACAAATTTATTAAAAAAAATAAGATAACTTTACTGTAAAAACAAAAAATATATATATTTAGATTATAATTAGCCAAATTACTAATATACACTTACCTATTAATTAAATAAACTAAATTAATATAATAAATTGATTGGCTCACATTAAATTTCATGGTTACATAAACTATTAAGTTCTCATTTGATTTTTTATCTCCTACGTAGATAAAACTTAGATCACTCCAATCTTTTTCCTAGTTGCGAGTCCGTACTTCTTCTCCTTAAGTGCGGTCACCCTGGTCAAGAGGCTTGTGTTCTACTATTGTTACTAAGTAACAAAAATAAAAATTATAATCCTTAAATTTAATTTAAAAAATTTCGATTCATTATATAAAATGTTTGATTAAATTAAAAAATATAAGACAAATAAATATTATATTTATTGATCTACTTATATTGTATAAATAAAAATAATATGATATTAAGATTCTCAACCAAAACCCTAAAAAAATTAATGATGAAACAAATTCAAAAAAATTAATTTAACGATGGAAATTGAATTCTATTTTAAAATCTCTCTCTATATATAAAGTGTACTAGAATGGTACTCATACAATGTAGTGAGATACATCTTGATTTTAATTTTTTTTTTTTTTTTTTGTCTCGGTCAATGTTATGAAAAATTGAAAAAAATATTGATATTAGTACCAAAATGACTTTAAAATTTCACCCTTTTTGTGTATTTTTAATTCATTTTTTTGGTTTAATAATATAGATTTTTATAAAGATAATAATTAAGTATTTTGTTAGAACTCAATGATTATCTTAATTATATTTTAAATTTTTTATATTTAAAATGAAATATTTATCTTCTATTTGATTATTTTTATCTGTAATTAGTTACATCCATGTATGCACAATAAGTCATATGCATACATATATCATCCATGCATAGAGTCAATACCATAAATAAATATGTATATTACCACACACATTCACATAATAATCACATAAAAATACCTCAATTGTGGCTGTCTTAAATCCCGGTTATCATATTATCACGAATTCAAATATTAAGCTTTAATAAGTTGTACTTACACAAAATTTACTTGTAATTTTGAATTTTAAGTAATATGCATCAATAAATAGTATTTCATGCATAAAAAATGATTTTTAAGAGTTTTTATCAAATGTTTTAAAATATAGTATAGATAAAGAATAAAGATAATCTAAAAATATATTAAATTTAAATATACATTTAAGTACTACACCTTAGTACTCGCATAACAAACTCACAAAGTTATTTACACAACGAAATATTGGTTCTTGCTACTCTTTGTTGAGATGACAAAACCGGTACGATTGATTTGCAAAGTCACCTCACTTAAAGGATATTCATCTTTTTAACCTTTCGTCCCTGGCACACACTGCTGAGGGTGTTAAGAATCTCTATTATATCTTCAACATTACATTATCCATTCTTGCTTTGTAAGTTAAATAACTCACTTTATATAATTTCCAGAGTATAACATCATGAAGTCATGCCTGCATCATAGCAAGAACCCGTGAAACTCACCTGAATTGGTGTAGGCTTACACGTCACTTGCTCGCTTCCAAACATTGGATCGATGCACTCTACCTGAACAAGCCCTAGTTCCCTCTTTCTTCAATTTCTTTTTCATTTCTCTATCATTTTGTACAAATCCAGAGGGCTTTTCTTCCCTTATTGGTGAATTGTTTGCATTGCATTCAAAACGAGGCCAAATGAACGCCAAATGTGGCCTCAACTGTTAGTGACTAGATTTTGATTTCAAATTTCAAATCCTTGGTGATTTACCCAAACAGGTTATTCCCGAGTCAAAGAAATAGGATATTTGTACCTTAGTCCTTTCCTTACTTCTGATCACCTATAATCATTTAAAAAACACTAAATTAACACCCAACATAATTGCTAAGACCGTAAACAAAAATTGGAAACAATCACATCTGGGCCTGAAGTATAACACCCTATACTTAGATTTAAAAAGAATTTCTGGCAAAATTTCGGCATGACCCGTTCGAAAAGTCGTGTTTTGCCATTTTTTTTACCTGTAAACATTTGCAAAAGTAATGATTGCAAAATAAATGACCATACAAAAGCTATGATTACTAACTAGTCTTTATAAAGACGACTATTTACAAGGTATAAAACTTTCATATTCTTCCAAAAATACATTTTCCCAAACTAGATTAAGTTTCCAAAAGTCCCAAGCATTGCATCATCCTATGAACTTAC
>NC_037532.1:10296920-10301998 GCF_001531365.2 Cynara cardunculus var. scolymus
TGAGGGAAGGACATTATAACCCCCTTGATTATCACTATAAAACAATTCTACCCCAAACTTTCAAACATCTAAATATTCATCTAACCTTTAGAATGGGATGTTACAATTCTCCCCTGTAAAAAGGAGATTTCGTCCCCGAAATCTAAATCTCAAGAAACAAATGTGGGTAGCGTGTTCTCATTTCGTCTTCCGGTTCCCATGTGACATTTGCACCCCGATGATGCTTCCATTGTACTTTAACCAACCCGATCTCCTTTCTGTGTAATCTCTTTGTCTTTCGTTCTAGTATTGCCTCTGGTTCTTCAACATAATACATTTTGTCATCTATTTGAATTTCGGATAACGGAATTACGTTTTCTTCTTCCGCCAAACACTTCCTTAGGTAACATATATGGAAAGTGTTATGAATTCCTTGTAACTCTGATGGTAAGTCTAGACGATAGGCTTGAGTTCCGATCCTTTCGAACACTGTGAATGGTCCAAGGAAACAAGGACTGAGTTTTTCATGCTTCCCGAATCTGATCACTCCCCTCCACGGTGATACTTTAAGCATAACTCTTTCTCCCACTTGAAACTCTTTAGGTTGCCTCTTCTTATCTGCGTAACTCTTTTGTCGATCTTGTGCGGCTTTAAGGCGTTCCCGAATCACTTTAACTTTGTCTGTAGTCTCTTGTACAATCTCAGGACCTGCAAACTGTTTCTCTCCGGCTTCTAACCAACAAACGGGTGTTCTACATTTCCGCCCATACAGTGCTTCAAAGGGTGCTATACCAATGCTAGAGTAGTAGCTGTTGTTGTATGCAAATTCTACCAAAGGCAAGTGTGCATCCCAATTCCCACCAAAGTCAAATACACAAGAACGAAGCATATCTTCGAGATTTTGGATCGTTCTCTCACTTTGTTTGTCGGTTTGAGGATGGTAGGCGGTACTCAAATTCACTCTTGTCCCCAACTCTCGCTGCAATCCCTCCCAAAATTTGGAGGTAAATCGGCTATCTCTATCTGATACGATGGATAAGGGTATTCCATGCCTCGAGATAACCTCGTCAATATACAACTTAGCCAATTTGTCCATTGACCATGTTTCCTTCATCGGTAAGAAGTGTGCACTTTTTGTCAGTCTGTCTACAACTACCCATATCACATCGTGACCCTTCAACGTCTTGGGCAATCCAATTATGAAATCCATAGTAACATGATCCCATTTCCACTCTGGTATATCCAATGGTTGTAGACTTTCGTACGGTCGTTGATGTTCGGCTTTCACTTGTAAACATGTCACATATTTCTCAACATACTTTGCTATATCAAGTTTCATGATAGGCCACCATTAGTGCAACTTCAAATCCCGGTACATTTTAGTGCTTCCTGGATGAATAGAGTATTTTGATTTATGTGCCTCCTCTAGTAACAACTCCCGGTTACCCCCAATCTTTGGCACCCAAATTCTACCTCGAAATAACTTTAGACCATGACTGTCTTCTTCTAGTAGAGATTGTTGTTTCACCATGCCTTCACTTTTTAGGTTTTCCTCCAATAAAGCTTCCTTTTGAGCCTTTTTAATTCTTTCAATCAAACTTGACATAATTTCAATTCTATTGAACTTAACCAATACATCACCACTTCGTTCTTTACGGCTCAAAGCATCAGCAACTACATTAGCTTTTTCGAGGTGATATCTGATTTCATAATCATAGTCTTTGATTAACTCCAACCAACGCCTTTGCCTCATGTTTAGCTCCTTCTGATCAAAAACGTATTCCAAATTTTTATGATCAGTAAAAATAATACATTGTGTACCATACAAGTAGTGTCGCCATAACTTTAGTGCAAAGACAACTGCAGCTAACTCCAAGTCATGTATCGAGTAATTCTTCTCATGCTCCTTAAGTTGTCTAGAAGCATAAGCAATTACCTTGTCTCGTTGCATTAAAACACAACCTAAACCAAATCCAGATGCATCACTGTATACAACAAAATCATCAGATCCCTCTGGCAAAGACAATACAGGTGCTTCACATAATCTCTTCTTCAATATTTCAAAGGCATTTATATGTTTTTCAGTCCATACAAATTTCACATTCTTTCTAGTCAAAGCAGTCAAGGGTGAAGCAATCTTTGAGAAATCTTGTATGAATCTGCGGTAATAACCCGCTAATCCCAGAAAACTTCTTATCTCTGTAGGATTCTTTGGAGCCTCCCAACTCATTATTGCTTCTACTTTGGATGGGTCAACTTTCACACCATTACTGCAAATTACGTGACCAAGAAACTGTACTTCCTTTAGCCAAAAATCACACTTAGAGAACTTTGCATAAAGTTTCTCTCGTCTCAGTAACTCCAAAACTTCCTGCAGGTGTCTTTCATGCTCTTCCTCATTCTTGGAGTAAATGAGGATATCATCTATGAATACTATAACTGATTTGTCTAAGAAAGGGCGACAGACTCGGTTCATCAAATCCATAAAGCAGCTGGAGCATTCGTCAAACCAAATGGCATAACCAAGAATTCATAATGACCATACCTGGTCTTGAATGCAGTTTTGGAAACATCTTCCTGCCGCACTTTCAATTGGTGATAACCTGATCGAAGATCAATCTTGGAGAAACAACTAGCACCTTGGAGTTGATCAAACAAATCATCAATGCGAGGAAGAGGGTATTTATTCTTTATAGTCACTTTGTTCAGCTCGCGGTAGTCGATACACATCCTTAATGTGCCATCTTTCTTCTTTACAAACAATACTGGAGCACCCCATGGTGAAGAACTTGGTCGGATGAAACCTTTGTCGAGCAATTCCTGCAGTTGAGTCATCATTTCTTTCATTTCTGAAGGAGCTAGCCGATATGGAAAACGAGCGATCGGCGCTGCACCAGGAATGAGGTCTATACGAAACTCAACCTGACGATCTGGCGGTAAACCGGGCAAGTCTTCGGGAAACACATCAGGGTAATCACACACTACTCGAACATCTTCAATCTTCTTCTTTTCCACTTTGGCATCCACAATGTATGCCAAAAATGAAGAACAACCTTTAATAAGGCATTTTCGTGCTTTCACCACTGAAATGATCCYCATATCACCCTTTCGCCTATCCGTATAAACTAATAGTGTCTCCCCATTAGGTCTCAAAATTGAAAGCATCTTCTTTGAACATAAAATATCAACTCCATGTTTAACTAACCAGTCCATTCCTATCACAACGTCAAATCCTCCTATTGACAAAGGTAACAAGCTAACTGGGAACAAGATACCCTCAATTTCAATCGTGCATCCATCATAAACCTCACGTATTATTAGCACTTGCCCCCCATTAGCTGTATCCACTACTAATGCATCTGATAGCAAACTAGTTGATATGCCAAATCGATCGCAAAATGTCACAGAAACAAAAGAACGATTGGCTCCTGAATCAAATAGTACACGTGCAGGTATGAAATTGACTAAGAATGTATCGGTGACTACATCATCTGCATCACGAGCTTCCTCTGCAGTCATCTGATATGCTCTACCCAGAACTCTCAAATCTTTCTTTGGCTGATTTGCTTTCGGTGTCCCCTTTCCAGAATCCCTGAGCTTTGGGCAGTCACGACGAATATGTCCCTCAGATCCACACTCATAACATCGGTTTGAGTTGCTGTCACAATTTTTACTAATGTGCCCAACCTTCCCACACTTGTAACATTTTACTGGAAAATTAAAACACTTTCCTGAATGGTTTCTGTAACAACTTGGACATGTATTTGGCTCCATTCTTTTTTTTCCACTTGTAGTAGTAACATGTCTCTGTTTACTTGGTGTATTTGTCTTTCCTTCCCACTTTCTCTTTTCTCTTTTATCAGGCATTTCTTCCTTTATCTCTGACATGTCATCTTCAATCAACTGAGCTTCTTCCATGGCTTCTTGTAAAGTCTCAATACGTGCGGGTCGTATGAAGGATCTCATCAGAGATGGTAGTCTTGCCAAATAAAATTTTATCTTACTTCTTTCATCCGGTGCCACTTGTTCTAACAAGCCCAACTTTTCCATGAATCTTCTTGTATATTCGGACACTGACAAGTTGTCTTTCTTGAGATTCCTGAATTTTTTTCAATTCGGTCTCGAGCCCTTTCATTGCAATATCGATCCAATATCTTACTTTTAAACATTGGCCAAGTCATCTCTGATACTATGGTTGCACCTAGAGCTTGTCTAGTCACCATCCACCAACTCAAAGCTTCTCCTCGTAGCATCTATGAAGCAAATCTAACTTTTTGCTGCTCATCACATTCACTAGATTCAAAAGCTTGTTYTGTTTCHTGTAACCATCTCATACACTTCACTGGATCAATACCACCCATGTATTCTGGAGGCTTGCAACCAAGAAATGCTTTAAATGTAACAGTCTTCTTTGCTTGATTTTCATTTATCGGTTCTTTCCCTTTATCCAAGCTCTTTGTTCCTTTCACCTTTTTTGCCACTATTTCTTTCTTACTGTTAGAAGCATCCCGATCTTCCATCATCTTTGCAAACATTTCTTGTTGCTTACTCATAGCAGCTTCMATTAATTTCATCATATCTGACATGATAGAGGCCCTAAAATTTACTTCTGGAATATCTGGATTTTGACTTGGGGTTGAACTATTAACCTCCTCGCCATCTCTTTGATCTAATGGATGATTTTCGTTTGAATCCATATCGAGCTGCTACATATTCATAACAGATAAACAATATAAACTCCAAATTCAACCACATAAACTTCTAATTCTAAGCATATAGTTTACATAACTATACCAACCATAGGTTTAAGACTAGGTTCTCTTAACCAAATTCCCTTAAACCTTTGCTCTGATACCAACTATAACACCCTATACTTAGATTTAAAAAGAATTTCTGGCAAAAATTCGACATGACCCGTTCGAAAAGTCGTGTTTTGCCATTTTTTTTACCTGTAAACATTTGCAAAAGTAATGATTGCAAAATAACTGACCATACATAAGCTATGATTACTAACTAGTCTTTATAAAGACAACTATTTACAAGGTATAAAACTTTCATATTCTTTCAAAAATACATTTTCCCAAACTAGATTAAGCTTC